>NC_049232.1:2954358-3258191 GCF_011100685.1 Canis lupus familiaris
AAAAAATCAACTAAACACAAAAGGAGACAGTAAAGCAGGAAATCAGGGACAAAAAGACATAAGGCATAGAGAAAAGAAATAGCAAAATGGCAGAAATAAGTCCCTCATTATCAGTAATTACCTCAGATATAAATACATTAACTTAATCCTCCAGTCAAAATACAGATATTGGCAGAATGGAGGGAAAAAAACATTTCTAACTATAACCCATAGCAAACTCACTTCTTTTCTTCTTTTTCTTGAAGTATAATTAACATACAATGTATATTAGTTTTAGGTATACAATATAAGGAGTCAACAATTCTATACATTACTCATTGCTCATAAAATAGGTATACTCTTGATCCTATTTCACCCCTCTCCCCACCCACAGTAACCACCAGTTTGTTCTCTGTATTTCAGAGTCTGTTTTTTGTTTGAATAAGATTCACTTTAGATCCAAAGACACAAATAGGTTGAAAGTGAGACGATGGAAAGATACTTCATGAAAACAGAAGTACCAAAAGATAGTTGGAGTGGCTATATTAGTATCAGACAAAATAAACTTTAGAAAACAAGTTATAAGAGACAAAGGATGATGTATATTCATAAAAAGTTTCCATTCAGTAAGAAGGCATTACAGTTATAAACATTTACATACTTAATAACACATCCTCAAAGCTCATGAAGCAAAAATGAACAAAATTGAAGGCAGAAATAATCTTATAATACTTGGAGACTATAATACTCTATTCAATAGGGAATAGAACCACCAGATATAAAGAATAAATAAGGGACTTGAAGAACACAATAAACCAACTGGATTGAATGGATACATACAGAACCTGCTATCCATCAAAAACAAAGACACGTGAAAAAACAGACTAGAGAACTAGAGAACAAACTAATGGTTACCAGTGGGAAGTGGGTGGGGGATGCGAGAAACAGTTGATGGGAATTAAAATACACTTACCATGATGAGCACCAAGTACTGTTTGGAAGTGTTAAATCACTATATTGTACACCTGAAACTAATATTACCCTGTATGTGAACTATACTGAGGTAAGGAAGGGAGAGAGGGAGGAAGGAAGGGAGGAAAGAAAAAAAGAAACAAAGAGAGAAAGAAAGAAGGATATCTCTCTGTAGGAAGGATAGTTTGATATGAAATGTATATACACCTGGTAAAGCCTCTGTGAACATTGTAACCCAAGGATGTTTTTGTGTTTGTTTAAGTAGGCTCCACACTGGGCTCCACTGGAATTCACAGCCCTGCGGTGGAGACCTGGGCTGAGATCAATAGTCAGATAATTAACCCCTTAACCAAATGAGCCACCCAGGTACCCACCAAGGATGTTTTATTTCAGATCCTAGGAGCCATCTCTTTGAAATGTAAAAATCAAGAAGGAAGCCAGGTTTTGTGAAGGGGAGTGAGACAACCTGATTAGCCTTTTAATAAAGCATTCTGGCAGCTACAGAAAAGAGGCTAGTGGCAGGAGGGAGGTGCAGGACCAGGCAGGAGTCTGGGTGGGGGTGGGGGGAAGGCAGAGGACAAGGACAAGACTGACCCAAACGTACTAGAGATGCCTACCAAGCACCTCCTAAAAGGTTCACTCTTAAAACCACCACCTGCTGGGTCACTTGGCTGCAAAGGACAACACCTCTGTGCTAATTAGAAAAAGACAGACCGCCTTCTGTGCAGGGGTGGGGGCAGCCCCCAGGTGACCCATCAGCTGACCACACAGCACAGGGACAGTCCCCCTACCAGGCTTCTTGCACTTAGATGACAAAGGAGGAGAAAATGATGTGAAAGAAAAACACATTTTCACTTGAGGCTATTTCAAGATTTCAAGAATATTTCCACATATGAGTGTAGAGCAAACTCGCCGTGTACAAGCTGGTTTAATCACCGTGTTACAAGTCTTTGAGAAAAGCGCCACCTCACTTGTACTCTTAAGAGACTCTGAGGAGACACACACCCTTCCTGCCATCTCCTTCCGGCTCTCAATTCAAAACATATACATGCAGGGGTGACCTTTTGTTTTTCTTTCCTCTGTTTTTCCTATTTGTGAATAGTTTTGATTTTTTTTTTTTTTTTTTTTTTTACAAAGGACATTTGGAGGCTGCTAGAGGTTCCAGCCCTGCCCAGGGAGCGCAGTCTTTTCTGTCCCTGGCTGTGCAAACGGTGGGTTCGGGTTCTGGTCCAGGGAAGAAGCCTAAGTACTTCCAAAACAGGCTGGCCCCTCCCTCTGTGCTCACAGGGAATGAGCTGCCCTCAGGAGAAGAAGCTGTTCTGAGGCCCCTAGTCCAGGCAGAGGGACTCTCCGCAGGGGTGCAGCACTCCCAGTGCGACCCATGTGACCCCCATCTCTGAGGAAAGGGGAGGTACATCGCTTCCAGAAAGACCCACTGCTGGTCAGAGTGATGACCTTCCTTCCCTCAGACGCCCACCCATGGCCGCCCTCAAACATCTCCCTAAACCTGAGAGGAGGCTCACTGGGGACTCTAACCCCATCACCCAGTGGCCCCAGCACCTCTGGGACTGTACTCCAGGTACACTTTACGTTCCCCTAAACCCAAAGAGCACTTGCTTCGCTCAGAGAGAAAGTCATCCATTGATCAAAGGCTCCCTGGGCCAGAGGACAGGGAAGGACCCCTTCCTCTCTTCCTCCCATCGTTGGTCCAGCCTCCACTCAGGTACCCCAAGGGACTGAAGCCCCTGCTGACCCTCTGCTGGTGCCCTGGTGTGGCCTCTTGTGCAACCTCGACCACCTTCCACATGCTTCATGTCTTTCTCCCAAACTAGAGTTACAAAGACAGATGGACAGGCAAGGGTGGTTCCCACAGCAAAAACCTCAATGTTGGGTGGGAAGGAAGCTCTCCTGTCCTGGGTGCTTGGGGACCACCTACCCCCCAGCTTCTCAGTGGGGCCCATGGGATGACCAGCCATTAATGGTGCGTCTGGACCTGACAGCAGCTGGGACAAGCCCCTACTCCCATGCCAGCAGCTCCCCACAGGCAGATCTCAGCAGGGTGTGAACCAGGAGCCTTAGCCAGGCTATTCCCACTCTTCGGGCTCCCTGCCTGCCTCTCAGACCCAGACAGCATCCTGCGTCCGGGATCCCTGGCTCAGTGGGATAGGGTCCCTGCCCCTCTCCCCTGGCTCCCAGCAGCACAGGCTGGTTTCCTTTCCCTGGGCTCACACAGTCTATTCCTGGGCCTGGACGACAGCCCGCATCCCCAGGTCTCCATGCCGGCCCTCCTGCTGCAGTGCTATGCCACGCAGTGTCTCCCCTGTGGGATGATGCTGCACCCCGCACGTACTCCATGCACGACCACTCGTCTCCCCACTCCACCATGACCCCCAGCTGACAGGACCTGTGTCCTTTGTCCAAGATCACACCACCAGGGCCCAGCATGAAGTTCATGCACCGTTCACTATGGAGCAGGAAAGCAGTGGGTGCAGGTGTGAACCCGGATCCTCTCACCCTCCTCAGCTCTCCCCAACTCCCAGGACCACTGTCCCTCCTGTGTCTCCTCTGATGACTTCTCTGGCACAGCCAGGTTCTTCTTCCCTAACCCACCTCCTACATGGGGAGGTTTCCTGGGATCCCGTCCTCTGCTCTGTGCCCTCTCCTGGTCAGCTTGAGGTCAGACACCACCTGTGCACCTGACAGCTCCCTGACCTCCGTTCGAGTCCCCGTGGACCTCGTACAGCTGCCCACCTGCACCTCTACCTGAGCATGCCACTCCCATCTCAAGTGAGAGTCACCCCCCAGTGCCCTCGGCCTACACCCGTAAACAGGGGCCCATCCTCTTCCAGACCCCACTGCACACCCTAGAAACATCCCGCCTACCTTACTGCAAGTGTCTCTGGGAAGGTTCCACATCAGGGATCCCTCACTTTACATGCATCCCCCACAGTGCTTCCAAAGTGACCGTTCTATTAAATTCAAATTACATCAGGCCTTCATGAACATATTCTCTATGAAATGTTAAGGTTACACATAACCAAAGACCGTTCTTTGATCCTGCCCCTTCTTGATCCCATTCCAAGCAGAAGTACTGGAAGCAGCCGAGGTGTGTCCCCTGCCCTTTCTGTCTGCACCTCCACACAGTCACACACAAGCAGCCACATACTCTCCCTCCGCATCAGCGCTGCCGTCTCAGCCCAGGCTTGCCCACCTGCCCCACAGCACAGTCCACACCAGCATGCTCTCTTTCTGACTGTGGCACTCGATGCAGGGGCAGGGACTGGCACAGCTTCTCCAGCCCAGCCGTGCCCTTATCAAAGGACATTTACATTGTTTCAGATTGAAGCCAATTTTTCTAAAATAACAAAAACATCAGTCTGCTGCTTAAAAGCCTTCATCTCCATGGGATGGTCCCATCTACAACATTCCTGTCAAAGCACGTTGGGACGCGGGTCCTGCTGCCTCTCCACACCCTTTCCTTTCTCAGCTCCTCTCACACACCCTGAACCTCAGTCAGGATCATTCTCTGCCAGTCCTTAAACACAGTTTGCTGCCTGAGTACCCGATGTGCAGCCCTCTTCTGAAAACAGGAACAAATGAGAGCAGATCATCTGGGAAGCAGTGATCACCTCAGAATCAGAGGAGGCTCGCACCTGGGGCCTGAGCGTCCCCTCTCCACCACCTCTTGAAGACAGGCCTGGAGAAACTTTCCCCACTGACCTCTCCAAGCTGCGCCGTCCACTTTCTACCCAGACTGCTGCCCACACCGGTTTCTTGGGCACCTCAGGCCCACCCACTCACCTAGGGAGGGGCCTCCAGGACTTTCTTTCTCCACCTTCCAGGGATCTTCACCTCGCTGCAACAGGGAGATCACTTTTGGTTTGGAAAACAGGAGTCCTGCTCATAGGCCCCCCCCCCCAAAAAAAAGAAAGAAAGAAAGAAAAAAGACATCATTTTGTTATGACTCAAAGAGGCACCACAGATCTGAATGGAAAATTCAAGGGATGGTGATCAAGCTGTGCCCCATGACATGAGGGGGGTGTGTAAGGGAAAGGCAAGGGAACCTGTGGTTGTGCAATAATTAGCTGTATGTTAGAGAAATACAATAAACATGCAGCTTTGATTCCTGGAGTACTGATGGCCTTCTATAGAAGAGGGCACATGTTATTAGATGTTCAGACTAAAGTTTATAGACGGGTACCTATGTACCAAGATACTGTGTACCAGGTCCCCTATTTAAAATGAGAAAGCACTATCTGACTGTCTCTCAAAGATGGACTCTACAATGTTTGTCAGGCTGGAAAAGAGAATTGGGAAGGGCTGGTGGCAGGTTAATGAGGATGGTTGAGGGATGCCCTCTGCTGTGAGCTGAGCAAACAAAATCACGAAAAATCAGAGCAGGAAAGCACTGCCTGAACTATGAGGGAGTCTCCAACATGCAGGTAGGTCACCTGTCCCATGGATGGGACAGATCCCTGTAAGGGGGAAAGAGGTTTTAAATATTTATTTTTTAATTTATTTTTAAATTTATAACGTGTAGAATCCTAATGCAAAATTCAGCTACAAGTTCCTGATGACCTATGGCTTTTACCCAGGGAAGCAGGTGCTGTCTTATGCTAACTTCTGACTTTGTCATCTACAGGGAAAATTGCCTTACCCAATGAGACCAGGTTACTGTAGTTCTCCAGCATCACTTCCTGGTACACGTGTCTCTGAGAAGGACCCAGCTTCCTCCACTCATCCCGCGTAAAGAGCACAGCCACGTCCTCGAAGGTCACTGACATCTATAATGACAAGCCATCCCAGCTCACCAGGCCCTCCCATCACACAGACTGAAGAAGGCAGCAGTGGGGGTAGGGGGATGGGGTGGATGGGCTGCCATGAAATGCTGCTGCTGCTGCTTCTTTGTTTTTAAAGATTTATTTGAGAGAGAGAGAGAGAAAGCTGGAGCGGTGGTGAGAGGCAGAGGGAGAGGGAGAAGCAGACTCCCCACTGAGCAGGGACCCCCCCCCCCCCTCCTGGTGGCTCAATCCCAGGACTCTGAGATCATGACCTGAGCTGAAGGCAGACACTTAACTGACTGAGCCACCCAGGCAACCCCATGAAATGCTTCTGATGTCATTCTGGTTTTGAAGGTTTGAGGTATTTTTTTAAATGAACCATCAGCCAGCGACAAATACCTACACTGAGCAGCATGAAGTATTAACCAGGCCCTTATAGTTAACCACTCTAAGGAGACATGAGGAGGAATTAAGACCACTGGTGGGAGTGTAGATTAGAATAATCTTTCTGATGACAATTTGACAATACCTATTTAAAGCTTTAAAATGTGCATATCTGTTAACTTATCAATTACTGTATTTGTATCATAATTAACAGTGCCCCCAAAATGCACATCCAAGGGTATTTATAATCCTGTTAGTGATCGCAAAAAAACATAACCCAAATAATCACTGATGCAGGCTAGGTCAACTAACTTAAGGCATACTGAAGACAGAGGACAGTAATAATGGAAAATTAAAACAGCTATCATTTATTGAATGCTTTCTGCAGACCAAGTACTGTTCCTAGAGATTTATATTAACTGTTACTGTAAATATTTATCTTCACAACGATCCTATAAAATAGGTACTATTATGCCCCCATTTTATACAAGAAAAAACAAAGAGAAATTTGTCCACATCAAACAGCTGGCATAGAGGAAAACTCATTCCTCCTGTGTGTCTACCGTCAATACTACCATACTACTTTACTTCTGACACCAGACGTGGATTTCCCACACCCAAGCAACTGTGTGACAACAGCTAGGTGTCCGAAATTTGACTTAATTCTCATGCCATCTACCTAGAGAGAGGGTCAGATCCCACAGGCCCAGGGCTCAGTCCCACCACAAGACTGCCCCAACTTCAGATGCCAATCCCAAGTCCAGGTTGTTACCTATGCTGCTGATCAACCGGCTATGAACTGGAGGTTTCTACAACTCCCTCCTTGAGTTGAATTAATTTGCTCACGTGGCAAATGCAGGAAAGTGCCACAGGGTAAAGAAGCATTTCCTTACTAGATTACTGGTTTATTATAGAAGGATGTAACTCAGGAATAGCCAGATGGAAGAGATGCATTTGGCAAGGTATGTGGGAAGGCAGGTGGGGCTTCTATGTCATCTCTGGATGTACCACTTTCCCCACTACAAGTATTTACCAACCCAAAAGCCCTTTGAACCCTGTCCTCTTGGGGTTTTCTGGAGGCTTCATTGCATAGACACAATGGATTAAATCACTGACCACTGTGTAAGCAAGACAAGCCCCTGGGTTGGGGTGGAGGGCCTGAAAGTTCCAACACTCGAATCAAGTTGGTTCCCCTTCCAACCAGCTCAGATCCTTAGGGGCATTCCAAAAGTCACCCCATTCCTATCAACTCTGGCTTGGTCAAAATGGTTCGTTATGAATAAGAAAACACACTCATTTCACCTTTATCGCTCTGAAGTTTTTCAAGAACAAAAGCCAAATATTACTAATCACTTAGTTTTCCAAACCCTTATAATTTCCTATGTGCCAGGAACAGGGTCGAAGACCCGAAGACCAAATATACATTATTTCATGTTATATATCACAATATCACAGCTGGTTAGGGGTGGAAGTAGAATTTCAATCCAGAGGAGATCCAAGGCTCCATTCTTAATCACTCTGCAAAACTGCCTCTTGATGTCTAGCTCATAATGTTAAGAAATAAACGAGACCATCTATATAATGGAGATAGGTAATGGTGATAGGTGCACAACAATGTGAATGTACTCAATGCCATTGAGTTATACACCCAAAAGGTTAAAGTAGTAAATGCTACGTCACGTATATTTTCTCAAGCTAAAAAAGTTAAAATGGTAAAATAAATGTGTACATGTGTACATACAGATACATAAATAAAAAACAAGGGGACATAAATAAAAAACAATGGTGAGCAGAAAATGAGTCTAATGGACATATCCCAAAGAGGTGACAGTGACTGTCTCTACATATTGATTTCACGTTCTTCTTTACCTATAAATTTTTTATGCTCTGAAATTTTAATTTATAATTTAAATTATAAATTTATAATTTATTGGCACATGGGGGGAGTATAAGAAATAATCTTAGCCCTCAAAAGAATTTACAATTCAACTGGCAGACAAGATAAACGCATTAAATAATTTGATCAAGGAAATAAAAGTTGTAGCTGGACAGCACCATACACCATCTCCCAGTTCAATCCTCATTTTAGAGTTGAGGACCAGAAGGTCCAGGGCAGTCAAGACCCCAGGCCACATACTTTATCAGCAGAAGAGGCAGCACAACAATATTTTCTTTTTACCTGGCCCTCAGCATATTCACTCTCTGGTCTTCAAAGCCCTGTCCCTGAGTTTTACACACCAGCCCATGCAGTACTGACATCCAGGAGCAAGTGAGGTTAGAGAGAATGCCACATGGATCCACTCCCTTGCAGGGATGGAGAAGATTCTGGGCAAGAAGAGAGCAACATGGCTCTGCTGGAACGGAAGAGGAAAGCTTCAGAAAAAAAGCAGCCTAGATGTGCACTGGCAGGCCCTGGCCTGAAGATCCACCACCACCACATCCCATGAGCTCCAAACCCAACATCACAGTGAAGACCTCTGGGACACCAGGCTAGTTTGCCCCGGGGTTCTGAAAGGGGCACCAGGGGAATGGCTAGGCAGTAACGAGCGTGGACCCAGAGGCCAGACACACTGGGTTTGAATTCAGGTTACCGGACGTCTCTGAGCCTCGGTTTGCTCATGTGCAAAATGGGGATGATAACTGCTGTCTGGCGCGAGAGTGAGAACAAAGGCAAAGCCCTCAGGCCGACCCCCAATGATAGGAACTGTTACCGTCAGATGAAGAAGAGCAATGAAAGGACACATCCTAGGACACGGTACAGCAGTTCCCACCTGTCAGCACTAATGGTATTATTACTAGTCACATCATTCTGCTCCCACAACCACATGTGGAGCATCTGCCTGCCAGTGCCCGGCCCTGATTAAACACTTCCCACGCACTCACTCACCTGATCCTCTCACCCAGCCTACAGGGAGGGCATGCTTGTTATTCCCAACGTCCAGGTGAGGAATGGGCATAGAGAGATGGAGCTATTTGTCCAAGGCCCACAAACAACCACTGAGGAAATGGGTTCAAGCCCAACAGTCTGGCTCAAAGCCCTGCTTCTTACCCACTGGAGACCCTGCCTCTCCACTACTAATATCCCACAAACCCCCTCCCTGCTGCTTCCTGGAGAGTCTTCTCTCTGCCCCCCGCAGTCAGGAGATCTCTCCAACTGTGTTCCCTCCAACACAGCTATTCCCTGTTGATGCAGGGGCTCACTGGGACGGGGCCCCTCCCGTTTCCAACAACATAAGGATGAACATGGCGGGTCAAGAACAGTTTCCAAGAGAGTGTAGAGGCAAAGTAAAAAGGGAAGATAAAAACCAAACAACGATGGATTGTTGAAGCCTAGGGAAGGTAACCTAAAGAACAGCCAAGGGTAGGAGGGAGACCAGGGCGAGCCAAGGAAGCAGGGCCAGAAAGCAGCTGCCAGGTGTGCATTTTTGTGCCTCTGTTAGGAAATGAAAGGAGAAATATTAGACATGGATTGGTGGGGAAAGAGGTAAGCATTCCCTACAGAATCCACCATCCACCAGGTGGACCAGCTCTGCCAAGGGAAAGGGCCTTGCGCAACAATCCTGCAGAAAGCTGTACTGAGTAGAGAACTTCAGTTTGGGGGTGGTTAAGCAAGCAACTAAGTCAATCTGTCTATCTATCTATCTATCTATCTATCTATCTATCTATCTATCTATCTATCATCTCTAAGACCTGAGATGGCAATGAACTCACTCGAGACCTTGCTTCTCTCTGTCCAATAGCCATATCTTCTTTCTGGGCTCTTCCCCAAGGGTGGGTGGAGTCTCCAGGAGGCAGATCTGAAAGAGGAAAAAGGGAGCCAGGAGGGAGAAGCCCCTTCTGCTTTCCACTCCGGGAATCACCGGCTCTGAAATCCTGACACCACCCGAGAATGACGCCTCGTGCCCTCAGAGCGGGAAGCCAGACGGAGCTGGGGGCAGACAAGCCCAGAGGCAAGGGGCGGCCCTCCATGGTCCCGGCCCCAACTCTTGCCCCCGTGGCTCGGAGAAACAGAACCTGGGACTCCAGCTGCGGCAGCGGCAGCGGCAGCTCCCTGAACCTCCCCCACCCGCCGCACTTGTCAGCGCGCCCACTTCACAGATCAGGAAACTGAGGGCAGAGTGGGAGCCGCTGGCCCCGGCGCACGGGATCCGCACCTGCGCCCCCAGAGCACCTGCTCTAACCTCACCGCCTGCAGCGGACAACTCTTCTCCAGCTCGAGCGGTCCCCACCCACCTTCTCCTCCTCCTGTCCAGGAACCTCCTTCCAGGTTTTCAGAAAGAAGTGCTTCGGGAAGGGATGACAGCAGTTTCCCTGCGCCGGCCAGAGGGCCGCCGTCCGCAGGGGCGGGCACTGAGCCCGAAAATGTGCGTTCCAGTTCAGCTCTGCCGCGGGGGCAGGCCGGGGAGGGCGGGGGAGGCGGCGACTCACTTCTGGGAGACAGCACGTCTCGGTGCCTGCAGCCCGGCAGGACAGCCCGAGGAGGGGCGCCGAGGAGGGGCGCAAACGCGGTCCCTCCCGTTCACTGACAGCCGGTAGCAAATCCCAGCGCCGGCCGGGCCGGCAGGGAGCGCCCCGGGCTCGGGCCCGCAGGGGGCAGGAGGGTGGCCGGCCTGGGCCCGTGGGGACAAGCGCGCGACCTGCCGCGGTCAGGGGCGCGTCCGCGGGCGGCCGGAGCGGGGCAGGCGGGCACGTCGGCGGAGCCCGGCCCTCGGTCCGCCCGCGCCCACAAAGGCCCCGCGCGCGGTTCTCGGGCCTGTGCCCCGCGCCCCGGCGCCGCATCCTCCCGAGGCCCCGGGCCGCCCTCCGTCCGGCATTCCGCCCACACGCCGCCGCTCACCTCGCCCAGGTCTCGGGGTTCCGGGGGCTGCGCCTCCTCGGCCGTGCTCCGCAGCCGGAGGCGCCGACACTGCGCCGGCGGACGGCAGCCTGGCGCCGGGACTGCCCCCGCCCGGGCGATGCCTGAGCGGATCTCAAGCTCGGAGCCGCTCGCCGTCCGCAGAAGCCGGGTGTCCAGAGAGGCGGGCAGCGGGCGTGTAGGGACGGCCGCTGACACCTCTGGGGAATGTAGTCCAGGCGAGGCCCCAGGCCTTCTGGGAAGTGTAGTTCTCCGCTACTTGGGGCGCGAGGCGGGGCCGGGCAGGCCTGTCAGGTGGCCCGCTGCGGCTTCCGGGCACGCGGTCACGGCCCTTGGGCTGGGAAGTCAGTCTGTGGCTCCGGGTTTCCAGCGAAGGAAACGGAGGTTCGTTGAGGACGGTGTTTCTTGTGGCTCTGCATCTGCATAAATGATAGTAAGGCACGTAGACAACCGCCGAGAAAAACCCAATTACCTTTCAGTCACTTAGGCAGAGTGTTTCGAGAACCTTCTTGAGGCAAGCGCTGCCTAAGCGGTTGGGAACCAGTCGGTGAACAAAGGTAATAGATTTCGAGAACTTCTCTGGAGAGTTGGTAGGGAGCAGACAGTAAGCTGTGAACATAATTACTTAATGTTTTCGATGATAAGCGTTATGGGGAAAAGTGGAAGGAGCGCAGGGTGGTGGGATCTGTGGGTCCCCCTGGCAGCCTTCCCTGAGAAGCAGGCGAGGGGCACTGCAGGCTCGAGAAGCCAGATGCTCTCTTTTCTTTTCCCTATGGGAGCATGTCCCTTCCAGAAGGCTTTGTAAATAGAAAAAAGTAAAAGAAGAACGCACCTGATGCCACCGCACAGAAGTGGTTACCGTTTTGGTGAACCTCTTCCACAGCCCTTTGCACTCCACATCAATCGCTCCATCGCTGCTGACCTCCTTCTATCAGAATGGGATCTTGCGGATAGCAATTGTAACCTATTTCACTTTTTTCCCCCACTTATGAATGTGCCTTGAACATCTGAATTTGCCAATATATACTCTCCCTCGGTAATGTTTTGAATGGCTTCAGTGCATTCCATTCTGACTAATTACATTTTTTAGTTAAATACATTTAACTAGGGAGGCCTGGGTGGTTCAGCGGTTGTGCGTCTTTCTTGGGCTCAGGGCGTGATCCCAGAATCCCGGATTGAATCTCACTAAACTAAGCTTATTTAACACCTGTTGTATTATTTCCAGGTTGTTTGTTTGTTTTGCTCCGTTAATATTCTTGTACCTATATCTTTTTGTTTTTTAAAGATATTATTTATTGACTCATGAGAGACACAGAGAGGCAGAGACACAGGCAGAGGGAGAAGCAGGCTCCCAGTGGGAAGCCTGATGCGGGACTGGATCCCAGGACCCCAGGATCACACCTGAACCAAAGGTGGATGCTCAACCACTGAGCCACCCAGGTGCCCCTGTACCTGTATCTTTGGAGATTTTTTTTTTAGTTTAAAATTCTTGAATTGAATTACTGGATCAAGGACTGGTGGTATTCTAAGCCCATTGACTAGTTGCCTTCCTGGGAGATCTTACAATTTTTATTTCTGTAAGCAGTTGGCAATAATATGTGCTGTGCCTAGCACTCATGCCTACTCTGGGTTTTTTTGGTTTTGTTTTGTTTTTAATCCTTAAAAAAAAAAAAAAAAAAAAAAAAAAAAAAAAAAAAAAACTCTTTTGGGATGCCTGGGTGGCTCAGCCATTAAGCCTTTGGCTCAGGGCGTGATCCTGGAGTCCCGGGATTGAGTCCCACATCGGGCTCCGTGCTTGGAGCCTGCTTCTCCCTCTGCCTGTGTCTCTGCCTCTCTCTCTGTGTCATGAATAAACAAATAAAATCTTTTAGGGCAGCCCCGGTGGCTTAGCGGTTTAGCGCCACCTTCAGCACAGGGTGTGATCCTGGAGACCCGGGATTGAGTCCCACGTCGGGCTCCCAGCATGGAGCCTGTTTTTTTTTTTCTCTCTCTCTCTCTGTATCTCTAATAAATAAATAATATTTTAAAAAATAAAATATTTTATTTTATTTTATTTATTTATTTATTTTTATTTTTTAAATGATAGGCACACAGTGAGAGAGAGAGACGCAGAGACACAGGCAGAGGGAGAAGCAGGCTCCATGCACCGGGAGCCCGATGTGGGATTCGATCCCGGGTCTCCAGGATCGCGCCCTGGGCCAAAGGCAGGCGCCAAACCGCTGCGCCACCCAGGGATCCCAAAAAATAAAATATTTTAAAAAACAACTCTTGTTTATTCAATAGGGCAAAATTTTTTAACTTTTTTATTTTAAAATTTTATTTATTCATGAGAGACACACAGAGAGAGAGAGGCAGAGACACAGGCAGAGGGAGAAGCAGGCTCCATGCAGGGAACCTGACGTGGGACTCGATCCCGGGTCTCCATCTTTATATATAATTTTGAGTACTTGTGAAATTAAATATGATACCATATTTATTGATCATATTGCTCAGTCATCTTGATCTCACATGTATTGTGTATGTACTTTATTGAAGTGTTCAATTTTTTTTCATTTTGAATATGCATTATTTTTGTAAAGAGAAAAGTGCTTTATTTACCTGAGTGTGAAAATAAAATCATAAGAAATTTACACATACTATGTGGAATGAAGAAATATTCATAAACACTGATTACATCTATTCATACATGTTATTGTGTGTGCTTACACACACTGGTGTGTCTGAAACAAAAATAGAATCATATCTTCCATACTTTTCAAAATGCAAAATATACAGAAGGGCAATTAGAGCATGTAATCCAATAAGTACACATAATTATAAAGAGAATACCCCTGAAAACATTTCACCTAGGGTGAAAACATTCACCCTAATAGGATACCCATTCTCATATTAATAGTAGAATCTAGGTGATGGTATATGAGTGTTGACTATAAAATTCTTTCGACTTTACTTTGTGTTTGAAATATTTCATGATAAAATGTTGGGGAAAAAACTCTGTATCAGGGGTTTTGAGCCTAAGCAGATACCACTATTCCTCCTAGGTCATCCCTCTTAAAACTAAAAAACCCTGGGCATGAATCAACAAGCATTGGAAGACTCCAAAATGTGAAAAGGAGAAGGCAAACTGTGAGAACTTCAGGGCTGAGGAGTAACATGGTGGTAAATTCCTTTTTTTTTTTTTTCCTTCTCACCTCCTTTATCTTTCAGCTAATATGTTCCAGAAGCTTCCATGCTGGAACCTCTGATAGACACAGACCAAAAAAGCTCTAAGCCTATTTCCCTTATTCAGAACCTGGAAAAGCGTGGCCTAACAGATTGGTAATACCCATCTACCTTCAATCAAACACCAGTAGAGAAACCACCCTCCCACCTCCATTTGAATCATGGAAGCCAGAGGAAGTTGCATATTTTTCTCAAGTGGAACTAAAGGAACTCTCAGTGATGAATCTCTATCCAGTGAACATATCATTCAGGAATAAAAGGGAAATAAAGACATTTCAAAAGGTAACTACAGAGTATTGTCCGCAAACCTACCTCCCCTTTTAAAAATATTTTATTTATTTGAGACAGAGCAAGAGTGAGAGGAGGGGGAGAAGCAGACTCCCCACTGAGCAGAGAGCCCAAACACAGGGTATCATCCCAAGACCCCAGGATCATGATCTGAGCTGAAGGCAGCCACTTAATCGGCTGAGCCACCCAGGTGCCCCAGCAAACCTACCCTTAAGGGAAAACTAAAGGAAATACCCTAAAAGTAAATGTTAACAACAAAGTCTTGAAACTGCTAAAAGAAAAGAACATCAGAATATGAAAAATAGGGATATTATAAAATAGACTATCCTTATAAACTTAAGAGTTTCTTACTTCAGACATGATAATTGAAGTAAAAATAACACCATTTGATGTTCTCCATATACACAGTGGGAATACTTAAGACAATTATATTTTTAAAATGGGGAGGCAAAAGATCCTAAATGGAAGTAGGGTTTCTGTACTTGGCTGACTGCTAAATCATGTATGTATACTGTTGTATCTAGAGCAACCACCAAAAAAAATAAAAAATAAAAAAATAAAAAAAAAAAACTATATAAAGTGATGTACTCTAAAACACAGCATAAATCAAGATGGAATTATGAAAATGTTAGAGTGACCCTTGAGAAGGCTGGAAGAGAGACACAAGAGGACAAGAAGGAGGAAACAAACTGAAAACAAACTAAAAATCCTTTGTCTCACATTAATAAAATGGCTCACAGTAGGCTAGATACTGTCTCAAAATTTTTCATTTTTGTTTTTCATTTTTAGATAAGAATAATAATTTTTAAGAAAACTTGCTGCTGTAATAAGCCAGTCAAAAAGATAAATAGTGTGTAATTCTACTTACACTATGGAAAGTAGAATGGTGACTGCCAGGGGAAAGGGGAGTTAATTTTTAACTGGTATAGAGTTTTAGTTTTTCAGGATGAAGAGTTCTAGAGATGGATGGTGGTGATGGTTGCACATTATGAATTTAAAACCACTGAACTATACACTTAAAAATAGGATGGTAAATTTCATTATATTTGTATTTTACCACAATAAAAACTTTTTGAAAAAAATCATGCTGCTGTAAACATTCTGTACACACTGATGTACCCCTTCATGACTTTTTTGAGGATTTGCAAATGCCTGTGAATACATAGACTTTCTCAAGAGTGTATAATTGCTGATAGGTTTTTTTAAAATTGAAATGTAGTTGATATATACAGCACAGTTATTTAGTATTTATATAAGGAAGTGATCATGATGATAAATGTGGTCTGATTTCTTTCACTTAGCATAATAACATCTAGATCCATCCATGTTGCCACAAAATTTTTGATGGCTGAGTAATATTCTGTTGTATATGTATACCACATCTTCTTTATCCATTCGTCTATTATTGGACACTTATTTCCATTTCTTCACTATTGTAAATAATATTGAAATGAACATAGAAGTGCATGTATCTTTTTGACTTAGTGGTTTTCTTCCCCCTTTGAATAAATACCCAGAAGTGGAATTGCTAGATTACATGGAATATATATTTTTAATTTTTTGAGGAACCTCTGTGTTAGATTTTCCACAGTGGCAGCACCAATTTATATTCCCATCAGCAGAGAACAGGATTCTTTTTTCTCCACAGCCTCACCAACACTTTTATTTCTTGTCTTTTTGCTAATAGCCATTCTGACAGGTACAAGGAGGTATCTCATGGTTTTGATTTGTATTTCCTTGATAATTAGTGATAATTAGTGGCAAGAATGGACATCCTTGTATTGTTCCTGATTTTAGAGGAAAATCTTTTAGCTTTTCCCCTTTGAGTATGGTGTTAGCTGTGAGTTTGTCATATATAGCCTTTATTATGTTGGGATATGTTTCCTTTATACCCACTTTGTTGAGGGTTTTCATTACAGATGGATGTTGAATTTTATCAAATGCTTTTTCTGCATCTATTGAGATGATCATATGATTTTTATTCTTTTTGTTAATGTGGTGTATTACTGAATCATTTGTGGATATTGAACCATTCTTCCATCTTTGGAATAAATTTCACCTGATCCTTGAGCATTGTCCCTTTATTGTTGATTTCAGTTTACTAATATTTTGTTGAGATTTTTTTGCATCTATGTTCGTCAGGGATGTTGGCCTGTAATTTCCCCTCTTTTATGTGTTGTCTTTGTTTGGTTTTGATATCAGGGTAATACTGGCCTCAGAAAATGAGTTCAAAAGCATTGGTTCCTCTTCAATTTTTTTTGGAATAACTTGAGAATGATAGGTATTAACTCTTTAAATGTTTAAGAGAATAATGTCTTATACTTTTGTTTGTTGGAAGTTTTTTTTATTATTGGTTTAATTTTATTAGTAATTGGTCTGCTCAGCTAGATCTGTATTGATTCGGTATTGGAATATTTTATGTTTCTAGAAATGTATCCATTTCTTCTAGGTTGACACAATTGTTGGCATATAGTTTTTTATAGTAGTCTCTTATAATCTCTTGTATTCCTGTCATGTTGGTTGTGACTTCTTTTCCATTTCTTATTTTATTTATTTGAGTCCTCTTTTTCCTTCATGATTCTGGCTAAAGATTTATCAATTTTGTTTATCTTTTCAAAGAATCAGCTCTTGGTTTTATTGTTCATTCCCATTGTTTTCTCTTTAGTCTCTATTTCATTGATTTGTTCTCTGATCTGTACCAGTTTCTCAGTCTTTCCTTGTTCTTCATAACCTTTACAGTTTTGAAGAGTATTTTGGGTTGTATAACTTTTCTCATGATTAGTCTATCATAGCTTTGGGGGAAGAATCCCACAGAGGTGGAGAACCCTTCTCATCACATCACATCATCAAATCATCATCATGATTTTCATTGATGATGTTAACTTTGATTACTTGGTTAAGGTAGCATCATCTTCCAGATTTCTCTGTTTTAAAGTTATTGTTTTCCCTTTTCTATACTTTAGCCTTTGGAAATAGATCACTAAATCCAGCCACCAGGAAGGAGGGAGAAGAGGATTAAGTTTCACCTTTTGGCAGGTAGGGATGGAAGAAGTACCTACTTGGAGTTTTTCTGTAAGGAAAATTTATCCCTTCTCCCCCACTTATTTGTTTATTCAGTCACTTGTTTTCATCAGAATAGACTTATGTATATTTATTTTATACTTTGGACTATAATCCAGTACTACTGTACTTTGTTGCTTGAATTGTTCTAGCTTTGGCCATTAGGAGCTCTTTCTTGTTGGCTGCTATTTCCCTTTGTCGTGCCTTCATCCTTTTTTTAAGCTTTTCCTTACTTTCTTATACTACATGTCATAACTGCTGACAATTTCAATAAACCACTCTTTTACCAAATTCTGAAAAGTATTAAATGGCAGATTGTATATGAACATCAGTTATGGAAAGTCTGTTCACATAATCTGGCTCAAAAGTAATTTATATGTCCATACTTAAAAACCTAAGGAAGAACAAAAATAATGTTACATCCTTCTTGGCAGATATTTCCACAATATAGGGGCAGATATGTGCCTAAATATCACTTGTATCTCACATTTATTTATTTTTTTAAAGATTTTATGTATTTATTCATGAGAGACACACAGAGAGAGGCAGAGACATAGAGGAAGAAGCCTGATGCAGGACTCAATCCCAGGACCCAGGGGTCATGACCTGAGCCAAAGACAGACACTCAACCACTGAGCCATTAAGGCACCCCTGTATCTCACATTTAAAAATCAAGATAAAAAAAATAAAAAAATAAAAAGCAAGATGAGCTGGGCGCCTGGGTGGCTCAGTCAGTTCAGCATCTGACTCTTGATCTCAAGGTTATGAGGTTGAGTCCCATGTCCAGCTCCATGCTCAGTGGGGAGTGAGTCTGCTTCTCTGCCTCTCCCTCTGCTATTGCCCCTCTTCACACTCACTCTTTCTCTAAAATAAATAAATCTTTTTAAAAAAAATTCAAGATGAGCCTGAACCAGTGGTTTTTGACTATCAACATAATATGCCTAAAGTTTCTACCAAATAAAAGATGGCCTGTTTTGAAAATGGGTTTGGCAAGATGCTTATTACCTCTGTGTGGGTCACACATGAAAGGTTAATCCATATAACCAGATTTATTAGGAGTCAGAGTTCATTAGTTAGACAACCAGTTTTTAGTATTCGTGTGATAAAAGTTAATGGCCAGAACAAAGTCATCTGCTGAAGGCTGATTGACATTGTGAGAGACAAAGTCCACATGAAGCTTAGCTCCTGCCCTCAAGCATGGGGAGACAAGAGACTACAGGCAGGACAGTAACTTGCCATCCTCAGGGAAAGGCTTCAGCTCCCTGGAAGGCTCCCTGGCTGGCGGGGCCTTGAAGCACAAGTTGGAGGGAGAGAAGGGTTCCATGAACCATATCATTGCAGTGGCCATGACATGGAGCAGTCCCTGCTCCCCTGGGGAGAGCAGAGTCTGGGGAAATGTGCTGGGAAGAGAGATGAACCTCTCTTTCAACATTAGCTGAGCTAAAGTCAAATCTTTTCCCTGCAAGTTGTTTCAATTGCTTGCAAAGAGCTGGCCCCTAGTGGCTAATTAGTGCTACCTGGAAGTTGCCTATGAGGAAGAAGGATGGTGTCTGTTGGGTGCCCCAGCTGCAGAAAGCAGGCCCTGGAGGGTGTCTTCCCAGACACAGTCCTGATTTCCTGGCTGCTCCCAAGGAGGACTCTGCCAGCCGGGCCCTGCATCTGCTTCTGTGGGGGCGGGGAGGAGGCCACTAGAGGCCCCAAATGATGCTGAGCTTTAATTTACGAGTTCAGAAGTCCATGAGTTCATGTCCCATGAGTGCCTCACATGCAGGAAACCATAACAAAGGCTGATTTTGCTCAGGTCCCTGAAAGAAACTCCTTTCCCTATCTCCCATACGGTCCCTTTATGTAGCTGCCCCATGAAAGGTAATTCAGGGAGCCAGTGAAGATTCACTAGAAGGTGGCCCCAGAAGTAGGAGGATTAAAGACCGGAGGCTATCATAGAATTGGCTGCATAGATAGAACTTCTCATGCCATGGCCAGTCCAAGCAAGAAGGCAATATCTCCTCTTTCTGCTCACATCATGTTGCTGATGTTTTAGAGAATAATTTTCCCCTTCAAGGCAAGCTTGCTGTATGATGAATGATAACTTCTCTCTGAGATAAATTGGTGGGGACCATAATGGTAAACAATTATTTTTCCCTTTGACTCTGCAACATATAGTCTGTTCATCAACTTCCCTCTGTCTTCATCCTCATTCTCATACTCAACCTTTTTAAATTTTTATTTTATTTAAATTCAATTTGCCAGCAATCATACCCAACCTTTGTCTGAGAGTTGAGGGAGAGAGGGACTGAGGAATAAAACTGTATCCCGAACCATGGCTCTTTCCATTCAACCCTGCTGCTTCTTTGGGTCCCAGAATTCAGTGAAATCTTTCCATGTTCTGGAGTAAATTTGTCAATATTCTAGCTCCCTAGATATAAAATTTCACTTCTTTGATTTTTTGTATCTAGGAATGTTCACCTTCCAGTTTTCCATTAGACTTGCCTAGCCCATCATCAATGACTTGTCAACACATGATTATTTGGGATGAACAAAAACTCTACTAAGCATTTAGGGGATATGCCCATGGACAATCTATGGCATTTTCTTGAAAAAGTGTGTAAAGTAATAATCAGGCAAGATGTGTATGCAGATAGATATGGGTAATGCAAAGAACATGACGAGTCTAAAATGAGTCATATAACCTTAAATACCAACATTGGTCTATGTTATTCTACCTCAAACATTTGCACTAAACTACTTCTAAAATTAAACTCACAGTTCAGGAAATACATTAGATTTATCACATGTAGTCAGGTTTCCACTGGCACCAATATACAGTAGGGAATTCATGTACTACATATGAGAAGCACTATATTGTATACTCAGTACATATCTATGGGCTGTGATCAGTAAAGAAGTTAAGGGAAACACACAATTATCAGAGTTTTAAAAGACCAGAGGAGTCTTCCAGCAGAGAATGAATGAAGGGAAGAGAAAGAAAATTAGGAGAGACAAGTCATGGAACAGATGAGTTGTTGACAAAATTGTTGGGATAGCTTGAGGCCAAGTTATGTTAGGTCTTATATTCAAAGGTGATCTTTGGATTTATCCTGGCTTCTTAATATTTTATATAAGGACTGGCTGACAGGATACAGTCAGTGATTTAGGAGGATTAAATAGATCCTGTATGCAGGATAGTTAAGTGCAGGGAGAAGTGAGAGGCAGTCAGATTCCCCCATAAGCATGTTGCTGTGGTCAAGATAAGAGATAGTCAGTGTTGGGACCAAAACAGAAAGGAGCTGATGGTGAGGATAAGAAATACTGATTAGCCATAAGATTGGAGGAGATTGAGAAAGGAGAGAAGTGAGGCAAGAAGACCAGTGAAGGGGGCAGATATTGAAGACTGGCTACTGGAGATTAGGAGAGTGCCCTCTGGATACCAGGAAAGAAGAGGTAGGAACTGACTTATGGGTTCTTAGCCCTCAGGTATAGAGTAGGAGCAGAAGCTTGGACTCCTAGACACTTGGCCTCCTGGAGTAGAACTCTAGACTTCAAATCAGTAGTCCTGGGCCACCACCAAAATCCTATAATTCCTATTTTCATGTCCCTAAGGTGCTATAGTAACTCTGGACAGTGCAGCATCAAGGGAACCTGTTTCTTTTAGCCCATTTAAAGTTGAACAGATAGCAAGAGTTCTATGAATAAGTCTAGCTACTATCTGAAGCTTCCTGATACCCATACTGAATAACAAAGCACCAAAAATTTAGACTGGTTAGTGAGGGAGAAGGAGTAGTGTAAGGGAAGGGTTCTGATCAATAAGAGGTCCAGGCATTGGCTTGAGCCTGGCCTAGAGGGACAATTACCTAAGTCAGTAATGACCAGTGACCCTCAGTGTAGACAGGACCATATCATAATCAACAATTACTGGTTTCACAGTCCTGGTAATAGTAACTTTTCTGTAACTCAGTAAATTGGGAACAATTTTCACATCTTCTAATATGAGGCCTAGAAGCCATTGATGCTGAGTAGAGCATCTCATGGACTTGCTGGAACCATCCAAAAATATCCAAATATGTCTTGTCCTAAGTTTTTGTTGTGTGTAAAATGAGTGTTTTAGAATCAGCCCTCTTTGTAGATAACAAACTAATGCTTTTATGACTTTTGAGCAACTACCAGCCTCATATTAAAAGTATTTGCATGATCACATATCATTAATTAGAGAAATAGTTGTGGGTGCATTTATACCTGCCTGGGTCTCAGGTTCTCTGGTTATAAAAATGAAACAACATATGATAACCAAGAATCTTCCAAGCTCTAAAATTTTCTAATTCTAGAAACTGAGATTAGTTTCCTCAAAGCTCTCTGCATGTCATGATTTCTCAGGCTGTAGATGAAGGGATTGACCAAGGGAGTCACCACTGTGAAGATGACAGTGGCCACTGTGTCTTGGACTGAGTAGGAGGATGAAGGGCGCATATACACCCCCAAAATTGCCCCATAGAATAGGGAGACCACAGTGAGGTGAGACCCACATGTGGAGAATGCTTTCCTTATTCCATGGGCAGATGGCAACTTCAGTACATTGGAGAGGATATAAGCATATGAAATGATGATACATGTGAACGGTGTCAGAAATACCAGTCCACCCACAGTGAATACCATCAGGTCATTGATAAAGGTACTAGAACAGGACAGCTTTAGAATTGCATAGGGGTCACAGAAAAAGTGATGCACAGTATTGTTGAAACAATATGCGAGTTGGGCCATAAGAAGGGTGTGGAGGAGAGCATGCAGGTTTGTAATGACCCAAGATGCCACCACCAGAAGCATACAGAGTTTGGGCTTCATGATCATGGTGTAGTGGAGCGGGCAACAGACGGCTACATAACGATCATAGGCCATCACACTCAAGAAGAACCCATCCATGTTGGTGAAAGTGATGAAGAAGTAGATCTGGATCATGCATTCCATGTACGAGATAGACTCGCTTCCCAGGATGTGATTCACCAGCATCTTGGGGGTTGTGACCGATGAAAAGCAGATGTCGACACAGGAGAGGTTAGCCAAGAAGAAGTACATGGGGGTGTGGAGATGACTGTCACTGCTGATGGCCAAGACAATGAGAAAGTTCCCGATGATGGTGACCAGGTACATCCCCAAGAATAGCCCAAAGAGAATGTCTTCTTGCTCTGACTGCCCAGAGAGTCCCAGAAGAAGGAATTCTGTGACTGTAGTCTGGTTGTCTCTGTCCATGTCTGCAGGGGAGAAAATGTGGTCAAAAGTAAAAGAAAATGTTTAATTGAGTTCCATTTACTTTTTAGAGATTATTTTAGCAGTACCAGATCCAGAATTTATTTCTTAATATCACTTCAAATATAAAAGTAGATGAAAAAAAAAGTAGATAGATAATAATATGTCATTTGAGTAAATTTTTATGATACTGGTTTGTCATTGTTTGATAATTAACATTCTATGGAGTTAGTTTTACTGAAATAAATAGCTGTCTAATTTCCACAATTTTAACTTACGTTTATTATCTTTGATTACATACAGCTTACTTGATACTACACTAACATTTAGTGAATATCTGGTCAAAAGTATTTTCCCACCGATAGCTTGTTTTTAGCTTATGACTGATGAATTCAGTCACACATAAATGGAGACCCTGAGAAAAGGAATCAGAGATAAAAGCCCTGAGACTCAGAGAGATTAGGTGATGGCATGTTAGAATGGCAGAACTCATAACCATTTATAGGCCTAAACAGTAAAATGCCCTTTTCTTTAATTCCTCCCTAGTTTTACCTCCCAATTTTGATTAGTTTCCATTTATATATATATATAACCAAGCAAGAATACAACCAATTCATGCATTATATGCATTTCCTCACCTTATCCTTATTAAAATCTGTAAGCTTTAGGGACGCCTGGGTGGCTCAGAGGTTGAGCATCTGCCTTTGGCTCAGGGCATGATCCCAGAGTCCTGGGATTGAGTCCCACGTCAGGTTTCCTGCATGGAGCCTACTTCTCCTTCTGCCTATGTCCTGCCTCTGTGTGTGTGTGTGTGTGTGTGTGTGTGTGTGTGTGTGTGTCTCATGAGTAAATAAATAAAATATAAAAAAATAAAATCTGTAAGTTTTAGAAACAACATCCTTCATCAAGAAGAAGGAAAAAGTGAAGCCAGGAGATTTAACTATTTGTTTAAGATCACAAGTTCTTTTACTTGAATAAAATGCTGCTTTATGCAACTTCCTCAGATTCATTCTGGGTGTCTTACATTTTCCCAGGATTGTGCTACCTTTAGGCTTTGAAGGATCTGGCTGGTGGTTTGTCCTCAACCTTGTGACTGCATAGCATCAAAACATCCTTGCTGTAGCTCACAACTGTTGGCTTGGAAAAGCTGAACATACTGGTGAGGTTGCTATGCACAGGATTTTGCAAAGAGACCTATTTTCTCTCCTGTGCTAGCCAAAATGAAATCCATTATATGTGGCATGCAGTAGTGTTTTTGAAGAGCAAGAAATTTAAAGAGTGAAATTATGGAATATATCCAAGTAATAATCCCAGCATTAAGAAATGTCCTGTGGCCTGGGGATCAGGATTTTTTTTTACTTTATTTTATTTTTTTTAAGATTTATCTATTTATTTGAGAGAGAGAGAAAGTGAGCAAGCACAAGCAAGGGGAGCAGCAGGAAGAGGGAGAAGCAGGCTCCCCTACTGAGCAGGGAGTCTGATGCAGAGCTCAATCCCAGGACCTTGGGATCACGACCCAAGCCAAAGGCAGACACTTCACTGACTGAGCCACCCAGGTCCCCTGCACAGGTGACCTTAAGCGACAACACCAGCTCCCTCGGCTACAAACTGAGGAATTATGCACTGAAGAGCAGTAACAGGTTGTCTGAATGCGAGGAACTATAAAAATCACAGGGCAAGAGGAGCTTCTCTTCAGTCAGTTACTGGGATCCAGACTGTGATGATCCTTGGTTTTGAGTTGGGTTGTAGAGTTCCTGCAGGGGGCTTCGAGACCCCTTCCGGCAGCAGATGTCCACACCAAAGGGGTTCCTCCGCATGAAAAAGACAGCCTAAAGGTTGTTCCAAGAGTGGCAGGGACACCTGGGTGGCTCAGTGGCTGAGCATCTGCCTTCAGCTCAGGTCGTGATTCTAGGATCCTGGGATTGAGTCCCACACAGGGCTCCCTACAGGGAGCCTGCTTCTCCCTCTGCCTGTGTCTCTGCCTCTCATGAATAAATAAATAAAATCTTTAAAAAAAATCAATATAAGCAGGAGGAGTCAGATGAAGCATTGTGGATGTGGCATGGAAAAATTCAGTGATTTGCAGTAAAGAGAAGAGGAAACGGCATTCCTGGTTAAGAACACTAGCCTAGGGTAAACAGAAGGAGGAAAGGGAGGAGACCATGGGTTAAGTGGCTTGACTCACTGGAGCAGAGGATGTTACAGGTACAACTTTAAGGAGACTGTTTTTAGGATGTATGTACTATGACAATGCAATCTCCTAGCATTTTCAGAGTTAAATTAGTAAAAACAATGTAAAATCCTGAGATCTGAAGTCATTTTCTCATAAGTCATACCACAGGATAAAAGTGTGGCAAGATAATATGAGGCTGTAGCCAGAGGTATTTAAAGAAGGTGCTCCAGGGAAAGGATGATTAATGTAGAATGTAGAAGTTGGAAGGCAGAGGTTGCATCAAAGAAACCCAAAGCTATATTTATGCAGTCTTTCTCATTGTTCCCTGAACAGCAGATGTGAATATTCTGGTCTTCATTGCAGGCTGGTTCCCATAATGGAGATGGTAGTAAAAGCTGAAAGAGGTATATAGCAGGATGGCAGTGGGGTTTTTCCCCTGGTCTGGGAACTCGAGGTCAATAGGCTCTAAATAACTCACACTCTATGTTGGGGAATCTGCCAGCATTAGGGATAACTACTTCCATCAGTGTTTGCTGGGATAATACAGGAACACAATTAATACTGCCCCCAATCCCCAAGCCCTGTGGTAAGAGAAATAAGAAGAGAAAGGGCAATGATTCTGAAGAAAGTCTGTGCCCTCTCATTACACGTCTTTGGGAGAGAGAGGAAAGTGGGTTTCCTGATCCCCAACTCTGAGAGGGGAGAGCCCCAAGAAAATCCCACCAAAAACTGGAGATGCTTGAACACTGGGCAGATCATCAGTTGGTTTCCTGGCTTGGCACATGGGCTTGCTGACTAGCCCTTACTTCCCCCAAGCAGGGAAGAGAAAATGATTAGAGACAGTAGAACCAAGAGTGGAAAGTGAGATGGTAGATGTGTGCTTGCTGTTCTCCATGACAAGGATGGGTGAGTTCCCCTTGTGCTGGTAGCCCCTGTGGAAGACACGTGGCATCGAATCAAAACCCAATATGAAAGTTGTGCCTGGCAGGAAAGGTGAGCTCTTCAGTAAGACACCGCAGCATAAACGCTTTTTGGGTGGAAATGTTGGAGGTGACAGAGGTCGAATGAGAGCTGGGTCTCCCACCTCTGAGGCTCTCTGCTAATCCCTGGAAAATCCCCTGTGAGCAGCCCACAGAGATAAGCCCATAAGCCAGACAGACAAACCAGCCAGAAAAGTGCAAATACCAACAGATGACTGGCAGCTTCCTTATGTGGTCAAGGACAGTCACACCTACTGGCTCTCCCCCATCTCTCTCTTCCTCCAACTGAGGAAGAGTTAGTTCTAGAAGAGTAAAGGGGATGCATTGCCTGAAACCATGTCTATCACCATTCCCCACCCCCTGCTGTACCCTGAGCCAGGACACATTGTGGGAGAGTGGAACACAAGAGATGGATGATTGGCAGTGTTGTTGACTACTACACAAGAGTGATCTTTATAATATACAATAGCTTAAAATGAAAGAATCTGGCTAGGATGCTTTTATGAGACCTACCCGTAGAAGGTCAGTTACTAGAAAATATCTATTGTTTCACAGTTTAAACCTCAACAAGTTGAGATCCCACAGTGAATATGTGATATGCCAAATTCTTCCAACTATGAATGCATACTTACCTCCCACCCCTGAATTTTCATTCAGTCTTCCATGCAACTTCCTGGTAGGAAGAGAGTGCTCCTGCCAGCCCTCTTGGAATGATGCTTACTTTATAGAACTTAACCATGCTGGTGGCTGCTTTCCTACACTAACCTCTGGTGAGTCTTGTTAGTGTGTGGCTATCTCTGAGCCATCTGACACAGGTGCAGCAGTGAGGATTTGTGTGCCTGGACCTGAGAATCCAAGCTGCTTAGCTCCTGGTCCCCAGCCCAAGCCAAGTCCCCTCTGTGAAGCTCTGTTGGGCGTCCAAGTAGCCTCCTCACAGGACACCTTGATTCCATGGTCATGGACAATAGTGGATGAATAAAGCCAGGGAAGCATCCTGCAGGAGGGTGGAGAGTAGGAGGGGGACAGCGTCAGAGGGTCTTGAGTGGCTGACAGAAGAGTCTCTGTGGTGGGGAGAGAGGGTGGCTCTTGGGCAGGATTTTGAGGAGCCTGCCATCACTGACGCTGGCACCACTAACCTTAGCCATCTCCTTCAGTCTCCCACTGCTGTTTTTCTATTTCCACCTTGGAAACGTACTTGCTCTATCCTGCCACGTGGGCAGCAAACCCTGAAGAGAGAAAGGCTTGTAGGTATCAAACCAAGCCATGTCCTCCCTTCGCACTTGCCCAGGTGCAGAGGGATTTCATGCCTGTTTTTCCAGAGGTACATCTGTGTGCTTGTGTCCATGTGAATCTGTTGTGGGAGGTACTGTGTCCTCACCTGCTTCACCAAGCCTTTCTTACCTGGCTCTTGTCTGCTGCTGTGAGATACAGAGATGCAGTCATGGGACCCCCATCTCCACCAGCTGCTTGCCTGACCCTGGATGATTCAAGACTCAGCTAGGGCTGGAGGAGAACACTTAGGGTTAGACAGTGTGGCTCTCCCACATCTAGCTTGGATGCTTGAGAGCAAATCAGTAGATCTTCCTTCCCTGGAGATTGGGACTTTCACAGGGATTTGGGCAGCAACAGTTGCCAAGGTTGGGTGTCCCTGGGGTGGATTCCACATAGCTCCGCTAGAGATGCACATACTAACTGCTCTTTGTTCTGTGCTCTCTGGACACAGCTGTCTCTTGTGAGAGGCTCTCAGTTTAGCATCAGACTTGTTGCTTCCAACTGCCTCAAGTACGTCTTATGCCCATGTCATGGAATATCCCTCATCTTTTGCTCTGTACCCCAAAGTGGACCTGAAGAAAAATCGCGAAGCCCATAAAATTGGCCCACATACATTCATAGGAGCTCTGCTCTGTACACTTCATTCCTGCACTGACTCTCTTGTATAATCCTGAAGGTCTCAGGATCTCACACTCTTTCTTCTCTCAAATACAAAGTTTGATTTATTCATTTATACTAAGAACGTAATTATTTTTTTAAGAACGTAATTATTAAGAACTGAACCTCCAATCTGTATTTAAATCTCTGTAATAGTGACTGTGTCCCCAGCAGAGGAAACCAGAGTCACCACCCAGATACTTGCCTGTCGACTGGGTAGGGATGGGATGTGTATACCATTCAAATGGTATCTATTGGCTTTTGGAACTTGTGTGTGTATTTCTAAGTTTTGACTTGTATATCATACTCCAAAGCAAAATTTTTCAATTTATTAGCAACATTTTGATTCTGTTATACACTGTGGGTGTACTTACTTTTCTTTTTTTTAAAAGATTTTTAAATTTATTTATTCATGAGAGACAGAGAGAGAGAGGCAGAGACACAGGCAGAGAGAGAAGCAGGCTCCACGCAGGGAGCCGAATGCGGAACTCGATCCTGGGACTCCAGGATCACGCACTGAGCTGAAGGCAGACATTCAACCACTGAGCCACCCAGGCATCCCTTAGTTTTCTTTTCTTGTACAAGTTTTGAATGTTCCTGAAATTAATCATTGCATTTGTTTAATTTTCATGCCTTTTATTCTTCCCCTATTCCAAAATTAATCTTTCCAAGTTTTGAGTTATATTTGATAGACAATAAACATCTCCCAATTAAGGGTGCTTTGATGAGTTTGATAGTCTCATGCAGTCATGTAACCATCACCACAATCAAGATACAGAATGTTTCCATTATCCTAAAAGTTTTCTGGCTTCCCTCTGTAGCTAGTACCCTCCCACAACCAGATAGGTTCTTTGCATTATTACTTTACATAAGTTCTTATATCAGTTTGTTAATGTCTATGGGAAAGCCTGATGACATTTTGAATGAGATTTCATGGAATTTTATCAATTAAGAATTGGTAGCTTGGGACACCGCCTGGCTCAGTTGGTGGAGGTTGTGACTCTTAATTTTGGCTCATAGGTCAAGATCTCAGTCAGGCTCATGAGATTGAGCCCCTCACCTGGCTCCCCGCTGGTGGTGTGTAGCCTGCTTAGGATCCTCTTTCTCCCTCCCTTCTGCCCCTCTGCTCACCTCATGTGTGCTCTCTCTTAAAAAAAAAAAAAAAAAGAAAAGAAAGAAAAGAAAAGAAAAAGAAAAAGAAAAAAAGAATTGACAGCTTAACATTTAGCCCCTGACCTAAGAACATAGTATATTTCTTCATTTTAAAAGATTTTCTTTAATTTCTCATGAATGTTATTTTTAGTTTTCAGTATACAGATTGCTTACATTTTTTGACAGCTTTAAATACTAAATATTTTATATTTTTATGCTATTGTAAGTGGTACTGGTTTTAATTTGAATTTTTTTTGTTTGTTGTTACATCATTTTTTAAAAGTCTTGCTTTTGAATCCTAAAACCTTGCTAAACTCATTAATTATCTCTAGTAGACTGCTTGTAATTCCACCAGAAATTCTACATGGATGAGTATTTTGTCCACACACACAGGCAGTTTTACTTCTTTCTTTCTAATCCAGTTGCCCTTTAATAAAGATATTTTCTGCTCACAACCCTTTTGATACCAAATGTATGGGTTTTGTCTTGATTTTTGTTTTTTCTTTTCCCTCTGCACTGACAACCAGTTCTCTCTCAGAATACCACTTGGGTGTCCTATAATTAAATTCAGTTCTGACACTATCCTGACGTAGCACAGACCCTGTAAGTCTGCCCCAACCTCAGATTCCAGTTAAAGTAGTGGATTCCCAGGTTACCCCCCCCCCATAATCTGTCTAATTTGGCTATAAATTGAGGTTTCCATGACCTCCTCCTCAGGTTGGATATTTTGCTATAGTGGCTCACAGAACACATGGAAACACTTGACTTACTATCACTGGTTATAAAGTATATTATAAAGTATATTATAAAAGACAAATAAATAACCAGATGGAGAGGCAGCATAGGAAAAGGTCAAGGATGGCCCTGAGTGCAGGAGCTCCTGCACCCTTCCAACCCGCAGGTGCTCTCTGAAGCTCTCTGAATCCTATAGTTTAGGAATTTTTATGGAGACTTCATTATATAGGCATGTTAGTTAAATCCTCTGCCATTGGTGATTAACTCAATCACCAGTGACTCCCTCCTCCCTGGAGGCAGGGGGCTAGGGCTAAGTGTTCAGACAAGTTTTTTTTTTTTTTAAGTTTATTTATTTGCTGGTTCCTCTGGCAACCAGCCCCCATCCTGAAGCTATCTAGGGGCCCACCAAGAGTCACTTCATTAGCATACATCTAGGTATGGTCCAAGGGGCTTATTTTTTTAAAAAGATTTTATTTATTCATGAGAGACACAGAGAGGCAGAGACATAAGCAGAGGGAGAAGGGACTCAATCCAAGGACCCTGGGATCATGCCCTGAGCCAAAGGTAGATGCTCAATGTTAATCCAACTTTGCATTCCTGGGGGAAAGCCCATTTGGTTCACATTTAGATATGATGAGATACTGATTTTCTAAAGTTTAATCCAGGATCCCCAATGAATCTAAATTCATAAAGAATATTAGTCTGTACTATAATGTTTTATAAAATTAATTGGGAAGGTACCCACACCTTTTCAATTTTCTGAAAGAACTTGTGTATAGTTTTATTATATATTTCTTAAAAGTTTGATAGAATTCACCAGTGTATCCATCTGGGCCTGAAGTCTTTGTGGGAAGTTTTTTAAAACTATAATTCAGGAGGAGGGGCAAGATGGCGGAAGAGTGGGGTCCCCGAGTCACCTGTCCCCACCAAATTACCTAGATGACCTTCAAATGATCCTGAAAATCTACAAATTCAGCCTGAGATTTAAAGAGAGAACAGCTGGAATGCTACATGTGAAGAGTTCAGCTTCTATCAAGGTAGGAAGACGGGAGAAAAAAAGAAACAAAAGGCCTCCAAGGGGGAGGGGCCCCGCGAGGAGCCGGGCTGAGGCCGGGGCGAGTGTCCCCAGGACAGGAGAGCCCCGTCCCGGAGGAGCAGGAGCTGCACGGACCTTCCCGGGCAGAAAGGGGCTCGCAGGGGGTTGGAGCAGGACCCAGGAGGGCGGGGATGCCCTCGGGCTCCCGGGGACACTAACAGACACCTGCGCCCCGGGAGAGTGCGCCGAGCTCCCTAAGGGCTGCAGCGCGTAGGGCTGGACCCGGAGCAGCGGGGAGGGGCTCAGGGGAGGTTCTGCGGAGGGGGCTGCGGGGCGGGAGCAGCTCTGGGGGCTCGGGGGCGGCTCCGCGGAGGGGGCTGCGGGGCGGGAGCGCGAATCCAACAGTGCAGACCGGGAGCACAGCAGACCGGGAGCACACAGCCCGGGATCCGGCCTCCCCCGGGACAGGCAGAGGCCGGGAGGGCCCAGGACATCGAGACGCTCCTGCCCCGAGCTGAGCAGATCAGCGGCCCCGCCCCGGAGCCTCCAGGCCCTGCAGACCGAGAGCTCCGGAGTTACTGCGGGGGCTGACTCCAGGGCTCCAGAGCTGGCCCCGCCACTGCGGTTGTTCCTCCTGGGGCCTCACGGGGTAAACAACCCCCACTGAGCCCTGCACCAGGCAGGGGCAGAGCAGCTCCCCCAAGTGCTAACACCTGAAAATCAGCACAACAGGCTCCTCCCCCAGAAGACCAGCTGGACGGACCTGTTCCAGGGGAAGTCAAGGGACTTAAAGTATACAGAATCAGAAGATACTCCCCCGTGTTCTTTTTTTGTTTTTTTGTTTTTGTTTTTCTTTTTGTTTTGTTTTTTTTTTTTTTTTTTTTTTTTGCTTTTTGAAATGTTTGCTTCCTCCACCCCTCTTTTTTTCCTTTCTTTCTTTTTCTTTCTCTTTTTCTTCTTTTTTTTCTTTTTTTCTTCCTTTTTTCTTTTTTCTTTTTCTCTTTTCTTCTTTCTCTCCTCTCTTTTTCTCCTTTTCCCAATACAACTTGTTTTTGGCCACTCTGCACTGAGCAAAATGACTAGAAGGAAAACCTCACCTCAAAAGAAAGAATCAGAAACAGTCCTCTCTCCCACAGAGTTACAAATCTGGATTACAATTCAATGTCAGAAAGCCAATTCAGAAGCACTATTATACAGCTACTGGTGGCTCTGGAAAAAAGAATAAGGGACTCAAGAGACTTCATGACTGCAGAATTTAGATCCAATAAGGCAGAAATTAAATTCAATTGAATGAGATGCAATCCAAACTAGAAGTCCTAACGACAAGGGTTAACGAGGTGGAAGAACGAGTGAGTGACATAGAAGACAAGTTGATGGCAAAGAGGGAAACTGAGGAAAAAAGAGACAAACAAAAGACCATGAAGATAGATTAAGGGAAATAAACGACAGCCTGAGGAAGAAAAACCTACGTTTAATTGGGGTTCCTGAGGGCGCCGAAAGGGCCAGAGGGCCAGAATATGTATTTGAACAAATCATAGCTGGAAACGTTCCTAATCTGGGAAGGGAACCAGGCATTCAGATCCAGGAAATAGATAGATCCCCCCCTAAAATCAATAAAAACCGTTCAACACCTCGACATTTAATAGTGAAGCTTGCAAATTCCAAAGATAAAGAGAAGATCCTTAAAGCAGCAAGAGACAAGAAATCCCTGACTTTTATGGGGAGGAGTACTAGGGTAACAGCAGACCTCTCCACAGAGACCTGGCAGGCCAGAAAGGGCTGGCAGGATATATTCAGGGTCCTAAATGAGAAGAACATGCAACCAAGAATACTTTATCCAGCAAGGCTCTCATTCAAAATGGAAGGAGAGATAAAGAGCTTCCAAGACAGGCAGGAACTGAAAGAATATGTGACCTCCAAACCAGCTCTGCAAGAAATTTTAAGGGGGACTCTTAAAATTCCCCTTTAAGAAGAAGTTCAGTGGAACAATCCACAAAAACAAGGACTGAATAGATATCATGATGACACTAAACTCATACCTTTCAATAGTAACTCTGAACGTGAACGGGCTTAATGACCCCATCAAAAGGCACAGGGTTTCAGACTGGATAAAAAAGCAGGACCCATCTATTTGCTGTCTACAAGAGACTCATTTTAGACAGAAGGACACCTACAGCCTGAAAATAAAAGGTTGGAGAACCATTTACCATTCAAATGGTCCTAAAAAGAAAGCAGGGGTAGCCATCCTTATATCAGATAAACTAAAATTTACCCCGAAGACTGTAGTGAGAGATGAAGAGGGACACTATATCATACTTAAAGGATCTACCCAACAATAGGACTTAACAATCCTCAATATATATGCCCCGAATGTGGGAGCTGCCAAATATATAAATCAATTATTAACCAAAGTGAAGAAATACTTAGATAATAATACTCTTACACTTGGTGACTTCAATCTAGCTCTTTCTATACTCGATAGGTCTTCTAAGCACAACATCTCCAAAGAAACAAGAGCTTTAAATGATACACTGGACCAGATGGATTTCACAGATATCGTAGAACTTTGATCCAAACCCAACTGAATACACATTCTTCTCAAGTGCACATGGAACTTTCTCCAGAATAGACCACATACTGGGTCACAAATCGGGTCTGAACCGATACCAAAGATTGGGATAGTCCCCTGCATATTCTCAGACCATAATGCCTTGAAATTAGAACTAAATCACTACAAGAAGTTTGGAAGGACCTCAAACACGTGGAGGTTAAGGACCATCCTGCTAAAAGATGAAAGGGTCAACCAGGAAATTAAGGAAGAATTAAAAAGATTCATGGAAACTAATGAGAATGAAAATACAACCATTCAAAATCTTTGGGATGCAGCAAAAGCAGTCCTAAGGGGGAAATACATCTCAATACAAGCATCCATTCAAAAACTGGAAAGAACTCAAATACAAAAGCTAACCTTACACATAAAGGAGCTAGAGAAAAAACAGCAAATAGATCCTACACCCAGCAAAAGAATAGAGTTAATAAAGATTCGAGCAGAACTCAACGAAATTGAGACCAGAAGAACTGTGGAACAGATCAACAGAACCAGGAGTTGGCTCTTTGAAAGAATGAATAAGATAGATAAACCATTAGCCAGCCTTATTAAAAAGAAGAGAGAGAAGACTCAAATTAATAAAATCATGAATGAGAAAGGAGAGATCACTACCAACACCAAGGAAATACAAACGATTTTAAAAACATATTATGAACAGCTATACGCCAATAAATTAGGCAATCTAGAAGAAATGGATGCATTCCTGGAAAGTCACAAACTACCAAAACTGGAACAGGACGAAATAGAAAACCTGAACAGGCCAATAACCAGGGAGGAAATTGAAGCAGTCATCAAAAACCTCCCAAGACACAAAAGTCCAGGGCCAGATGGCTTCCCAGAAGAAACCATACCTATTCTACTACAGCTGTTCGGAAAGATAGAAAGAGATGGAGTACTTCCAAATTAGTTCTATGAGGCCAGCATCACCTTAATTCCAAAACCAGACAAAGACCCCACCAAAAAGGAGAATTACAGACCAATATCCCTGATGAACATGGATGCAAAAATTCTCAACAAGATATTGGCCAATAGGATCCAACAATACGTTAAGAAAATTATTCACCATGACCAAGTAGGATTTATCCCTGGGACACAAGGCTAGTTCAACACCGTAAAACAATCAATGTAATTCATCATATCAACAAGAGAAAAACCAAGAACCATATGATCCTCTCATTAGATGCAGAGAAAGCATTTGACAAAATACAGCATACATTTCAGATCAAAACTCTTCAGAGTGTAGGGATAGAGGGAACATTCCTCAACATCTTAAAAGCCATCTACGAAAAGACCACAGCAAATATCATTCTCAATGGGGAAGCACTGGGAGCCTTTCCCCTAAGATCAGGAACAAGACAGGGATGTCCACTCTCACCACTGCTATTCAACATAGTACTGGAAGTCCTAGCCTCAGCAATCAGACAACAAAAACACATTAAAGGCATTCAAATTGGCAAAGAAGAAGTCAAACTCTCCCTCTTCACCGATGACATGATACTCTACACAGAAAACCCAAAAGTCTCCACCCCAAGATTGCTAGAACTCATACAGCAATTCGGTAGCGTGGCAGGATACAAAATCAATGCCCAGAAATCAGTGGCATTTCTATACACTAACAATGAGACTGAAGAAAGAGAAATTAAGGAGTCAATCCCATTTACAATTGCACCCAAAAGCATAAGATACCTAGGAATAAACCTCACCAAAGAGGTGAAGGATCTATACCCTCAAAACTATAGAACACTTCTGAAAGAAAGTGAGGAAGACACAAAGAGATGGAAAAATATTCCATGCTCATGGATTGGAAGAATTAATATTGTGAAAATGTCAACGTTACCCAGGGCAATATACACGTTTAATGCAATCCCTATCAAAATACCATGGACTTTCTTCAGAGAGTTAGAACAAATTATTTTAAGATTTGTGTGGAATCAGAAAAGACCCTGAATAGCCAGGGGAATTTTAAAAAAGAAAACCATATCTGGGGCACCACAATGCCAGATGTCAGGTTGTACTACAAAGCTGTGGTCATCAAGACAGTGTGGTACTGGCACAAAAACAGACACATAGATCAATGGAACAGAATAGAGAACCCAGAAGTGACCCTGAACTTTATGATAAACTAATATTCGATAAAGGAGAAAAGACTATCCATTGAAAGAAAGACAGCCTCTTCAATAAATGGTGCTGGGAAAATTGGACATCCACATGCAGAAGAATGAAACTAGACCACTCTCTTTCACCATACACACAAAGATAAACTCAAAATGGATGAAAGATCTAAATGTGAGACAAGATTCCATCACAATCCTAGAGGACAACACAGGCAACACCCCTTTTTGAACTCAGCCACAGTAACTTCTTGCAGGATACATCCACGAAGGCAAAAGAAACAAAAGCAAAAATGAACTATTGGGACTTCATCAAGATAAGAAGCTTTTGCACAGCAAAGGATACAGTCAACAAAACTAAAAGACAACCTACAGAATGGGAGAAGATATTTGCAAATGACCTATCAGATAAAGGGCTAGTTTCCAAGATCTATAAAGAACTTCTTAAACTCAACAGCAAAGAAACAAACAATCCAATCATGAAATAGGCAAAAAGACATGAAGAGAAATCTCACAGAGGAAGACATAGACATGACCAACACGCACATGAGAAAATGCTCTGCATCACTTGTCATCAGGGAAATACAAATCAAAACCACAATGGGATACCACCTCACACCAGTGAGAATGGGAAAATTAACAAGGCAGGAAACCACAAATGTTGTAGAGGGTGCAGAGAAAAGGGAACCCTCTTACACTGTTGGTGGGAATGTGAAGTGGTGCAGCCACTGTGGAAAACTGTGTGGAGGTTCCTCAAAGAGTTAAAAATAGACCTGCCCTACGACCCAGCAATTGCACTGTTGGGGATTTACCCCAAAGATTCAGATGCAATGAAACGCCGGGACACCTGCACCCTGATGTTTCTAGCAGCAATGTCCACAATAGCTAAACTGTGGAAGGAGCCTCGGTGTCCATCGAAAGATGAATGGATAAAGATGTTGTTTATGTATACAATGGAATATTACTCAGCCATTAGAAACGACAAATACCCACCATTTGCTTCAACGTGGATGGAACTGGAGGGTATTATGCTGAGTGAAGTAAGTCAGTTGGAGAAGGACAAACATTATATGTTCTCATTCATGTGGGGAATATAAATAATAGTGAAAGGGAATATAAGGGAAGGGAGAAGAAATGTGTGGGAAATATCAGAAAGGGAGACAGAACATAAAGACTCCTAACTCTGGGAAATGAACTAGGGGTGATGGAAGGGGAGGAGGGGGGGAGTGGGGGTGAATGGGTGACGGGCACTGAGGGGGGCACTTGATTGGATGAGCACTGGGTGTTATTCTGTATGTTGGTAAATTGAACAGCAATAAAAAATAAATTTATTAAAAAAACAAAATTTGAATAATTCTACAAGATTTAAAGTAATTGCCTCCTAATTAAAAATCTCATAAGAAATCCCCCACACCCAGATGGTGACATTAGTGAATCTACCAAATGTTTGAGATAGAGCTCTTCCATGTAATAGAAAAAAACTAATTCCCCCTCCATTTTATGAAGCCATAGTATCTGTGATACCAAAATTGAATAAGGACATTTTTCAAAAGGAAAGATAAAGGTGAATATTTTTCATGAAAATGTAAAAATCCTAAACACATTATTAGTAAACTAAATCCAACGCTCCCCTTCACATATATGTTATCATGACCAAGTCTGGTTTATTTCAGAAATGCAAGATTAGTTTAACACTCAAAAGGCTCAATTGCTGTCACCATGATAATAGTGGAATAAAGAATAATCATGTGATCATCTTAGTAGATATAGAAGTATCAAATTTATTCATAATAAAAACTCTTAGAAAATAAATAGAAGACATTCAAGACTAGAATAACAGTAAATATAATTCTGACTAAAGTGTTGACAGCTTTTCCTCTGACATTAGTAACAGGAAAATGAAGCTTGCCATTGCAATTTCTATTCAAAATAGAGTTCTTAGCCATTGCAAGAAGACAACAAAAAGAAATGCTAAACAGTGCCATTCCAAAAGAAGAAATGAAACTTGGTATTTGCAGATGACCAGGTTGTGAATATAGAACATTCATAATAATATAGATTACGTGAATAATAGATTAGATAATCAAGATTGCTGAATGTAAAGTTAATATAAAATTCAGTTGTATTTTATATAAAAACAAAAATTAAATGGAATGTTTAAAAAGATATAATTTACAATAATGTAAAAATTTATTAAATTTTAAGGTATTGAAGGATATGCAAGACCTTAACATAGGAAACTATAAAACTATACTATAAAATTATATAATTTTAATAAAAATTAAAGACTGATACATGGAAAGAAAGATCATATTAATGGGTTGGAAGACTCATAAAGATGTAAATTATCCCCAAATCAACTATAGATTCAATGTAAAAAAAAAAAAACTATAATTCAGTTGTTACTTAGATACAGAGCTACTTTGGCCATCTATTTATTGCTGAGTTAGCTTTGATAAGATTGTCCCTTTCATTGATTTATCAACTTTACTGGAATGAAGTTCATAATATTTTCTTACTCTCTTTTTAATATCTGTAGAATCTGTACTGATTTACCTCTGTCATTCTTTGTAGTTGTCATTTCTGTCTTCTCCTTTCCCTGATCAGCTTTACTAGAGATTCTCATGTTTCTCATTGTCTTAGTGAACCAGCCTTCAGTTTTATTAATTTTCACTAATACCTGTTTTCTATTTCATTGATTTATACCATCAAAGAAAAATCGGAATTTGGCAGTAGTTAAAGTGGCAAAACAGATTTTATTTAGGATTATTGCAGTAGGGGGAAAGAGTCCTAAGTATAGAACCAGGCTTAATTCAGAATATAGCATGAACAAGTTAGAATTTATAGCCAAGGAGCAAGGTGAAGAGCAGTGGATGGAAAATTGCTAAGAGGGACACCAGGTATAGTGGCAGATTCTAGTTAGACTGACCAAACAGGACCAGAATGAACACCCCTCATTTGGGAGATGGTGGATGATAAGGAACCCTACCAGGTATAGAGGGTGACCAGATACCAAGGGTGGGAGATTCCGGTTAAACTGATTTTGCAGGGTTCTTGCTAAAACTGGGGTTTACAAGGAAATATACAAGTAGGCCTAAGAAAAGGTTCAGGAGGTTGACTCAAGTTTTGTTCAAGGAAAAAATCTTTGTCAACAGTCTGATCTCTGTTATGTTCTTTCTTCTTCTTACTTTGGTTTCATTTGCAATTAGACATTCATTTGTCCAGTTTGTTAAGATAAAGGTTGAATTTATTTAAAAATTGTTTTAAGGACTGATTAAGACCTTTCTCTTCTTCCCTGTCTCCCTCTCTCCTTCCCTTTCCCTGCCATCTCTCTCTCTTTCTCTCTCTTTCTTTTTTTTTTTTTCATTTAAGACAGGCAATACTTTATTCAAACCCATCAGAGAAATGGACAGCTTGGGTCTGTAACAAAGCGTTGTGTTTTAAAGCATAGGTCAGTAATTGTATATGAGAGTATACACTGCTACATACAAATTAACTGATCAGAGCATAACTTTTCAATGTTCAAACAGAATAAGGTTCCCTGTAAAAGAAGCACCTTTGTGACATTTTTAACTTTAGTATTCCTCTCCTTCTCCTTCACCCTCTCCTTCAACAGAATCCCCACCAACTTCCTCATAATCCTTCTCCAGGGCAGCCATGTCCTCACAGGCCTCAGAAGACTCTCCTTCCTCCATGCCCTCACCAACATACCAGTGAACAAAGGCATAGTTGACATACATCAGGTCAAACTTATGGTCCAGGCGAGCCCAGGCCTCAGCAATGGCTATGGTGTTGCTCAGCATGCACACAGCTTGCTGTACTTTGGCCAGGTATCCACCAGGTACCACAGTGGGAGACTGGTAATTAATGCCCACTTTGAAGCCAGTGGGGCACCAGTCCACAAACTGGATGGTATGCTTGGTCTTGATGGTGGCAATGGCAACATTGACATCTTTGGGAACCATGTCTCCACTGTACAACAGGCAGCAAGCCATGTATTTATCATGGCGAAGGGTGACATTTCACCATCTGGTTGGCTGGCTCAAAGCATGCATTGGTGATCTCTGCTACAGAAAGCTGTTCATGGTAGGCTTCCTCAGCAGAGATGACAGGGGCATATGTGGCCAGAGGGAAGTGGATGCAAGGATAGGGCACCAGGTTGGTCTGGAACTCCATCAGATCCACATTCAGGGCTCCGTCAAATCTGAGGGAAGCAGTGATGGAGGACACAATTTGACCTATCAACCTATTTAGATTAGTGTAGGTTGGGCGTTCAATATTGAGGTTTCCAATGACAGATGTCATAGATGGCCTCGTTGTCTACCATGAAGGCACAATCGGAGTGCTCCAGGGTGGTGTGGGTGGTGAGGATGGAGTTGTAGGGCTCTACTACAGCTGTGGACACAGTAAATGGAGAACTCTAGCTTGGACTTCTTGCCATAATCGACAGAGAGATGTTCCATCAGCAGGGAGGTGAACCCAGAACCAGTTCTCCCTCCAAAGTTGTGGAAAACCAAGAAGCCCTGAAGACCCGTGCACTGGTCAGCCAGTTTCCGAATTCGGTCCAAGACAAGGTCAATGATCTCCTTGCTAATGATGTAGTGCCTCGGGCATAGATAGTTATTGGCAGCATCTTTCTTGCCTATGACAAGCTGCTCAGGGTGAAAGAGCTGGCGGTAGGTGCCAGTGTGAACTTCATCACTGACTGTGGGCTCCAGGTCTACAAACACTGCCCTGGGCACATGCTTGCCAGTGCCCATCTCACTGAAGAAGGTGTTGAAGTAGTCATCTCCTCCCCCAATGGTCTTGTCACTTGGCATCTGGCCATCGGGCTGAATGCTGTGTTCCAGGCAATAGAGCTCCTAGCAGGCATTGCTGATCTGGACACCAGCCTGGCCAACGTGGATGGAGATGTATTCACACATGGTTGCTCCTTGGTGGCTGCCGGCCAGATAGATGGCGGAGAAGAGGAGAGGTTGTTGCTTCTTACAGCGCGACTCTTAGGCAGTGGATGTAAGAGAACCTCTCTCTCTCTCTTTCTTGTCCAACTTTATTGAGGTATAATTGACAAAGTTTTAAGATAAAGTAGAATTCATGATTTCATATGTGTATAGTTTTGCTTTTCTAGTGTAAGCAGTTAGTGCTTCACAGTTTGTAATATATATCTTTCACTTACCACATTCTACCTGAAATTAATACAAGACTACTTCATGTACAAGAACCTTGTGACTGTATACTTTCATTTCTCCTCTCCTGATCTTTGTACTCTAGTTGTCATACATTTTACTTTTACATAGGTTATAAGCCCCACACTACATTGTTAGTATTTTTGTTTTAATAGTTGTATTTTTAAAAATGATATTTTAAAGAGATTTAAATAATAAGAAACTATTTTATGTATTTAACCATTTTCCATGCTATGAAATGTGCAGTCAAAAGTACCATTATTATTGTTGCTTTAAACAATTGACTATCTTTAATAGCAATTAAAAATAAGAAAGAAGAAACCTACTTTGCCTTCAGTTACTCCTTTTCCAACACTCTGTTTTTCTACAGATCGAAGTATCTTATATCATGTATTCCTTCTTTTTTGAAATGTTGCTTTAACATTCATCTCGGACACTTATTCATTTCTCTTTTTTTTTTCATTTCTCTTTTCTTTAAAGATTTTATTTATTTATTCATGAGAGACACACAGAGGCAGAGACATAGGCAGAGGGAGAAGCAAACTCCCCGTGGGAAGCCCGACACAGGACCTGGTCCCAGGATTCTAGGATCATGCCCTGTGGGCAGCCTGATATAGGACTTGATCCCAGGACCCCGGGATCATGACCTGAGCCAAAGGCAGATGCTCAACCACTGAGCCACCCAGGTGCCTCTCACTTTTTCCAGTCTTTTATCATCCTATCTTCAAATTCATTGATTCTTTCCTCAGCTGTATCAAGTCTACTGATAAGACAAAGACATCCTCTATTTCTCTTAGGATGTGTTTGATTTCTAGCACTTCCATCTGACTCTTAGAGTTTCCATCTGCCTGCTAAAGTTACCCATCTGTTCTTGCATTTTGTCTACCTCTTCCATTAGACCTTTAATTTAGTAATCACATTTATTTTAAATTTTCTAATACTTCTAATATCTGTGTTATGTCTCTTTCTGATCATTATTTTGTCTCTTCACATGATTTTTTTTCTTACTTTTTGGATGCTTCGTAACTTCTTGTTGAAAGCTGGATGTGTTGTATAAAGCAGTCAATTCTCAGTTAAATAGGACATTTGTATGAGGATTTATGTTAATCGAGCCACGAGTTGGGTTGTGTACTAGGCTTGTTTATCTAACGATTACCAGTTCTGAAAGTTGTTGTTAGGGCAATTAGAAACTTTAAATTCCTCTAGTGTTTGCCTTCCTTCTTAGGATCCCTTTTGTGTGGGTGCCCAGGGAAAGTCTCTTGAATTCTCCCTCCTGTAACCCACAATTATTATTGTTGGAGATCTGTTACCATGATCATGGGGAAAAGATCAGGGGCGTTCTCTAATGTTCTGATTAAGTCTCAGTATTTGGAATGTTTGGGTCATCTGCTCACAGTGTTTCTGCTCCTCTAAGGTTAGAGCTATTCCTGCAGCCCAATTCCCTTTCCCCAGCTGCAACAGGAATGTACCAGTTTTATGCCTTGAGGCTTTGTTAACTTAGGTAAGATGGGTGGCTAGGTCTGAGTGGAGTTCCTTTCTCCCTAGCTGCTAGGGGATTTAACTAATGCCCTCAGCTAGTGCCCTTCCTCTGTAGATTAAGACTTTTTTTCATAGGGGAATTGGTCTGGGCAAATTTTGTTCCCAAGACAGCACTATGGGGGAGCTGTCTCCAGACTCTTCCTATCCTCCCTGGGAGAGCCTGATGGAGTTCCTATAAGAAAGGCCTATGAGAAAATGGGAATTCCTCTCATGATTATGGCCCCTGGGAGCTTCTGATTCTCAAGCTAGCTTATACTTGGTCTCTAGCAACTCATTAAATTTCTACTTTGTTTTGACTGGCTTGTATGGAGTACTGCAACTTCTGTCCCAGGTAAAGAAAATACTCGGGTTCTGGGTCTCACTGAATCAAGGTACTTGTCTCTCTCCAGATTTCAAGAGAGCCATTTGCACCATCAAGCTGTGACCTGTTTTTCTGACAAGTTCTCAAGACGTCATTAATTTCCACCTGTCCACCTTTTGTTGTTGTTATTGTTATAAAAGTGGGATGCATGTCTTTAAAGCTCTCTATATCTGTAAGCTGAGACCTAAAGTTCTAAGATTCTTTTTAATTTTGTGTGAACCATCAACTTGCCCACAGAAATATCTTTGCTGAATCTTTGTCCAGCTGTCTTCTAGTATAAAACCAAAGTCCTGATGGGGACCACACCTATATTTCAGATACTTCGATATTTGGATACCCAGCCCATTAACTAGCAGCTGGTAACACAGACTCATACTTTAGCGCTGCTCCCAAACCTTCTTCGAGGCCCACCTGTTACTTCCTTAGAAAACTCAGTTTCGGCAAGAAACCTGCAAAGTCCGTTTAACCAGAGCTTCCCACCCTTGATATCTTAGCACCCTCCATATCTGATAGGATTCTTCATCCTTCATCATTTTTCAGATGACTGTCTACTCACCCTGGTCCATTTTCAGCAAGGATCCTGTTAGGTCAGCTGAGCCAGAATCCCCCACCCATGACCCCTGTGGTTTCTTAGCAATCTTCCATCCACTGCCCTCTACCCTGCTCCTTGGCTAGCACTTCCCATTTGCCCATGCCGAATTTGGCATTGATCCCGCTCTCTCTCTCTCTCTCCCGCTGTAAAATTCCATTGTAGCGCTCCCTGCACCTATTGCAGTGGTCCTGAATGTCTTACCACATTTAAGAGTATCATTGAAAGTTTTTTTCTTTTGCTCTGGTGATCTGCCTGGGGCTGGGTTGAGCCACTGGAACTCAGAAACACTGCTTTAAAGCAGAGCTACTTACTTCATGTTGGCAGCCCTGCGTAGGACCTTATCATTTTAAAAGAATTGCTGTTTTGCCTACTCTTAAAGCAGAACTCTCTGATTCAAGGGCAGTAAGGATATATAGGAAGCCAGGATTCCTGCAGCAAGGGACTGCAGCCCTAGGAGTCCAAGATGAGGTCAATGGGCAACCTGGCTTATCTCTCCAAACAAGGAGGGTTTAGGGAGTGGCCTGGACTCTCAAGAGTTATCCTTAATGCATACAGATAATTGTTTGTTTGTATTATATGGATATGGCAAAACATACTCATTTATTTCCTTACTGATAGAATTTGGATTTTTTTTTCTATTAGAAGTGATAGTATAATGAAAACATCTTTCCCATGGGTGGGAGAACTCCTCTAAGGTATATAACTATCAAGTTGAATCATATGAAATTTCTGGATTTTTGGTGTTTGCCAGTTTTTTAACTGTAACAAGTCAGTTTCTTATGGTTCAAACTAATAGAAGAGGAATTACATCATAAAGGTATGTATTTTTCCCTCAACTTTACTAGATACTATTAATACCTTAAAATAGTAAGGAACTACAAGGCTAAAAATAGAATTAGTGACTGAGAAAAACTCTAGTTAACTGCAGTGGATGCAATAGAAAGAGGCAAAAACAAAACAGGAAAGTTAAAGAGGTAAAAGGCAATGAGATCAACATGAGGCTAATCTTTATCTCTGAAGTAGAGAATGTAAGAAATAGAATAGAAAATGTAACCAAAGCACTAAGGAAAACTTCTCTTGGATGAAAGGAATAATTTAATGTCTTTGGATTATTTTTAGAAATTGTAAAATATACGTAACGTAAAATTCACCATCTTATCCATTTTCAAGCATACAATACAGTGGCGTGGAGTAGAGTCACGTTATTGTAAACTATCACCATAGTCCATCTCCAGAATTTTTCCAGCTTCCCAAACTGAAACTCTGTATCCATTAAATAGTAAACTCTTCCTTCTCTAGCCTCCCCAGGCCCCGATAACCACCACCGCTGTACATTCTGTCTGTATGAATTTGGCCATTCTAGGTAGCTCATATAAAGAAAATCATGTATTTTCCATTTCTGCCTGGCTTATTGCCCTAAACATAATGTTTTTAAGGTCCATTCTTACTGTAACATGTGCCAGAATATTATTTCTTTTTAAGGGTGAATGATATTCCATTGTGTAGGTAGAGCACATTTTGTTTATCCATTTATCTGTTGACAGACATTTGAGTTATTTCCAGCTTTTGGCTATTTGTGACTGATGGTGCTGTGAACACTGCTATAAAAATATCTGTTCAAGTCCCTTTCTGATTTTTGGAGATACATACCTAGAAATGGAATTGCCAGATCATGTAGCAATTGTTTAATTTTTTGAAGAACTGCCATACTATTTTCCATAACAACTGTACCATTTTACATTCCTACTCACAGTGAACAAGGGTTCTGATTTCTCCACATCCTTGCCAATACTTGTTATTTTCCATTTATGTGTTTGTTTGCTTAGTGGTGGCCATCCTAATAGGTATGATGTGGTATCTCACTGTGGTTTTGATTTGCATTTCTCTAGTGGCTAGTGATGTTGAACACCTTTTCATATATTTATCGGCCATTTGTATATCTTCCTTGGGTATTTGTCCTTCATTCATTTTTCAAATCGGGTTGTGTTTTGGTTGTTGAGCTGTAGGAGTTCTTATATATTATGGGTATTAAACCCTTATCAAACATACAATTTACAATGTTTCCTCCCATTCTGTGTGTTGCCTTTTCACTCTCTTGATAGTATCCTTTGGCACACAAAAGCTTTTCATTCTGATGTCACATCCAAATCACTGCCCAATCCCACATCATGATGCTTTCCTCCCATACTTTCCACTAGAAATTTTATATTTTAACTTTTAAATATAGGACTTTGATCCATTTTTTCAATTAACTTCTGTATATGGTATAAGGTAAAGATCCAGCTTTGTTCTTTTGCATATGGATATCCAGTTTTCCCAGAAATATTTGTTGAAAAGACCATCCTTTTCCCCATTGAACAATCTTGGCACGACTGTTGAAAATCATTCAACCCTATATGTAAGGATTTATTTCTGGGCTTTCTACTCTATTTCACCGAGTTACATGCCAGTGCCATACTGTTTATGATTACCATATATTTCAAGTAAATTTTGAAATCAGGAAGTATGAATCCTTCATCTTGAACAACTTAAAAAAATACTCTATGCACCACTGAGTGTCTTCATCTCTTTCCTGTCATCTTGTGAGTCTGACAGAGGGAAGGGAAATGCATTATCTTTGTACAGCTGCCATTGTTTTCCTTTCTCATGACTCTAATTTGAAAAGGGCCTTTGAATCTGGACAGTATTTTCATCCCACTGTAATGTAAGGAATTGTAAGTCAAATTTCACTGAAAAACTCATGCAAAATTTTGGACTGGTTAATTACTGGACTTTAGAGGAAACGGGAAAAAAAAAATCTGCAGGGAGGCAGAAAAGGCCAGGTATTTATAAGGCCAAAAATCAAGATGGCCACAGATAATTTCAAAACAGAAAATACAGTTCTGAAGGAAAGTGTGGCTCAGATTTTATATTTAATTGAAATTTTCAGTATAAAGGCAAAAGACATTCTCCTTTCATCCCACTCTTTGCTATTGAGCTCAGGAACAATCTGCTAGTCAAAGCCTGCCTAGTGACAAGGCCTTTCTCTTACACCCCTAGACTCATCCTGATCTTATTTGACAATAAACTAGCATTTCATTTTTAAAATTATCCTTTTAGTATATTCAGTATAATCCCAGCATACTTTTATGGTTACAAATGTGATGGAAATGCAGAGGGCCAGGATTAATCAAGATACTCTTGACAAAGAAAAGCAAAGTGATAAGACTTGCTCTACCAGATATTAAAACTTACAAAGTCATAGTAGCTGAGACAGGGTGGTACTGGTGCAAGCACAGGCAGAAAGAAGGATGAAACCAAATAGAAAACTCAGAACAGATGTGTGTGCCAAATATGTAGCTTAGGACAAAAGTGACACCTCCCAGTAGCAAGGAAAGGAAAATGTTTTCAATAAATGTCACTGAGACAGGGGATCCCTGGATGGCTCAGCATTTTAGTGCCTGCCTTCGGCCCAGGGCATGGTCCTGGAGTCCTGGGATCGAGTCCCACATCAGGCTCCCTGCATGGAGCCTGCTTCTCCCTCTGCCTGTGTCTCTCTGCCTCTCTCTCTGCGTCTCTGCCTCTTTCTCTCTCTGTGTCTCTGCCTCTTTCTCTCTCTGTGTCTCCCATGAATAAATAAATAAAAATCTTAAAAAAAAAAAAAGACACAGATTAAAAATGTCACTGAGACAATTGGATATGCATGTGGAAGAAAAAAACAGCCTTCGCTTTTATCTCACCGCTGACCCAAGGTAAAGAGGATATTGGACTATATTCTTTTTAGAAGCTTTATTAAAGCATGACTACTTTGATCCATCCCACATAGTCCCAAATCCATCTTGTGTTCAAGAATAAATATGAAGATACCAAATTCAAAGGCCTCAACATTAATTTAGGCTGGCTTCTGGCCCCACCCTTGGGACTGCTTCTCTATATTATCTTGTGTCCTGAAAACAGGCCCTTATGCAGCATGGACATGTGCTGTTCTTGCCTGCCTGGAACACAGAAGGAATATTTTAGTATTCATTTTACAAGTGAGGAAGGTGAGGCTCAGACTGATCAAACAACTTGCTCCTAGTCACACACAAGTACATGATAGCTTCAGAATTTGAACTCTGCCAACTCACAGGGTGTCTCTAGGATCAGACCAAAGGAACAGAATTTCTGAGATGTTCAGTATATTTTGGATGATTAACGTTTTCTGCAAGGTCATTGTGGAACAGATAGGTGGGGTATCTATGCACAGTTAGAATTTCCTGAGATATCTGATGAACTGGAGGATCTGAGTAACTTCAGATGGTTAGAATGCCCTGGAAGTCAGAATGTCTTTGGGGACATTAAGATCTCCTTCTAGGACTGAATAACCTAGAAGGCAGGTTGTTTATATGCTCAGAGTGAACTGGTGTTTATATTATGCAGAGGAACTGATGTGTCCTTATAAGGACCTGATTGTCTAGGATCTCAGAGGATCCTTGTGTAGTGAAAGTAGTGTCTTGTGGGTTCACCTTGTCTTAGGATGGTAAGCAAGTAGATTCTAAGTGTCTTACCGGATTAACACCTCCTAAATGGTCAGAATACCCTAAGGGAACAGAAGGGTGTTTAGAAAATTCTAAGAGGTCATATAGGATCAGATGCCTGAAAGGTGAAAGTCACAAAGTCCAGGAAACTTGAAAAGATCAAACAGTTTTCATAAGAGTCAGTGTGTCTTAGAGGTTGGACTGACTGGCGATTCAGAGAGTCCTGGATACTCTGGAAGTCCAAAGTTGTCAGTTTTCAGGTAGGTTGGCATACCCTGTCAGTATCTGAATGTGTGAAAATCAGGTATTCTGAAGTGATCCAGGTTTTCTGGAGATCTAGTGGTCCTTGAGGGTTTGGATAGACTTGAATGGACCTGTCATGGAGTGAGAGTGTCCTTGTACAATCAATATTCTTAGGAATCAGAGGGTGAAAGTATTCAGGAAATCAGTATGTTTGGGCAGTTCAGAGAATGTGGTAGAGTAAGAGTGTCTTGTAGGGACTGGTTTCCTTGAGAGGCTAGGATTTTACAGGAATTAGAATTATTACCCTGTGGATTCAAGAGGTCCTGGTGGGCTGGCTATGTATCAGAGAGAGAGGCAAGTGGCAGTAATCAGGGTGTCTATTGAGAAGCCCAGGACTGAGAGAGTCAGAGTGCCTGGGAAGGTTAGAGTATCCTGGCATCAGATGTCCCACAGTGCCAGTGGATGTTGGATGGCCAGGCTGCCTAGGAGATCAGGATATGTCTTTACTTGGTCCAGATGTCCAGTGGGTCAGACCTGTGTGATTGGGATATCTCCTGTGTTGGGACTGAGTGGTTTTTCAGTGTCAGCATGCCCTTTGCAAGATAAGAGCCAACCAGGGTTTCTGAATGGACCAGAGGGGCAGGATGCCCATGAGTGTCTGGATCCTTTCAGGTCAGGGAATTCCTTCTAGGGCCAGAGCTTCCCAAATCTCATTATGCCTTTTTCTGGACATGTCCACAGTACAGGTACTGGGTGCCATAAAGTGCTGTAGAGGAATACTGTCAATTGAGGCTATCATGCTGACTATAAGGTATGGAAGTCAAAACTTCTCCAAGGGCTTATATGTCCTAGGAACTAAATTCAACCCTGCCCCCTAGGGATTTAGGAATCAGAAAAAGTCAGAATGACTCAGGGCTAGAGTCTCCCAGGGACAATGGTAATAAGAATCATAAGAAAGTAGCATTTTTGCCTGTGTTTACTGCATTCAGGGTACATCCTAAATGCTTCTTTTTTATTAACTCTCAGACATCACATCTTTGCCAGGTAGGTACAGGTGATCCTCATTAAGTGTGGATTCCATATTTGGGAAGTCACCTACTCACTATAATTTATTTGAAACCCCAGGGTCAGTACTCCATTGCAGTGTTCTTTGACAGCCTGGTGGCCTTTTGCATCCATGCGCATGTGCAGTGGGATGAAAACTTTGAGTTGCCACATTCCTGGCCGAGGTCAAACAAAGCAGCTGCTCTGCCTTCTTGTTTTCACTTAGAAACTGTGAACAAATGTCTTTTTACATTCTCCTAAGTGCCACCGTTTCTCACATTTTTCTGCTTTGGGGGGCAATTTTACCGTTGAAAGCAGTTTCCAAGTGTAGTGCTGAGGGGTTATCTGGTGGTCCTAGGTGCAGGAAGGCTGTGGTGTGCTTTAGGGAGAAGAAAATACGTCTGTTGGATAACTCTTGTTCAGACAGGAGCCACAGTGCCATTGGCCCCAAGCTCAATGTTGATAAGTTATCAATATATATTAAGATATCTTTAAGCAGAAACACATGCAACAAGGTTACATACTGATCAGTTGATGAAAATGTTGTGGCCAGGGGTGCCTGGTGGCTCAGTAGGTTAAGCATCTGACTCTTGGTTTTGGCTCAGGTCTGATCTCAGGGTTGTGAGATGGAGCCCTGTGTCAGGTTCCACCCTCAGTGGGGAGTCTGCTTGAATACCTCTCTCTCCCTTTCCCTCTGCCCCTCCATCCTGTGTGCAAGCATGCTCTCTCTCTCGCTCACACTCTCTCTCAAATAAATCAATTTTTAAAAAGAAAAAAGAAAATGTTGTGGCCAGGAGCTCACAGGAACCTATTTTTTGGAGCAGCAGTTCAATATTCACTAACTCAGTGTTTATAGTGACTTTATGGAACTTTATGGAACACAACTACCTCAAAAGAAGGAGAATCAACTATATTAATATGCCCCAGATGACAAAGCTGAGGCACAGAGATTTTGTGATGAGCCCAGGATTATATGGTTTAGCAAGTGGTATAGCTGGGATTTGAACCCAGGGCAGTTGGCTTCAGAACTTACACTCCTCCCCCTCCATACCATTCTCTTTCTTGGAGGATGAGAGGATCCTGGGTGTCAGGTTTCCTTGAAGGTCGGGGTTAGGGACTGGAATCAGGATGCCCTGGAAGACCAAATACCTTTCCCTCTGAGGGATTATTGAGTTTTAGAATGGCAAGTCAAACTTGCAGTGTCTCAGCATTCTTGAGGAGCAGGGGGAGTGGGTCAGAGTTTCTTTGTAATATCAGAGCCTCCTAGGGGTAATCAGGCTGTCCTGGATGGCCGGTCAGAATATCTTCATAGGCTTAGGATATCTTGAGGCTACAGAGTGTATTGGAATTCAGTGTTTGCTAATAGGTCCAAGTTGACTGCATGTTACTGGGTCTTGGGCAGTCTGGATGTCCTAGGCTCCAGGAGTTCACAGAATATACTGGGGTAGAGGGAGAAACTTTGGTGTCTTGGATCAGTGATTTCTCAAAGCTGATAGTGTTGTGGACTGAATGTTCACACCTCCCCCACCTTCATTCCTCTGTTGAAGTCCTAACCCAGTGTGATGACATTTGGGGGTGGGGCCTCTGAGAGGTGCTTAAGGTTAGATGAGATCATGAGCAGAGAGCCCCAATGATGGGATTAGTATCTGTAGGAGAAGAAAAAAGACCAAAGGTGGTTCCTCTCTGCCATGTGAAGATGCACAGGCAGCTGTCTACTTTCACCAGGAACTGAGTCAGCTGGCGCCTGGACCTTGGACTTTCCAGCTTCCAGAACTGTGAGAAATAAACATGTACTCTTTAAGCCACCCATCTTTGGGTCCTTTGTTATGGAAACCTGAGCTGATGAAGAGAAATGTACATTCATTTCTCTGAGGTATCTTGTTACAATGCAGATTCTGGTTCAGTAGGGCTAAGGTGGGGCCCTAGAGTCTACATTTCTAACAAGCTCTTATGTGCTGCTCATGCTGCTGATTGTGGGCCATATTTAAACTTCAATATCCTAGAGGATTTTTTTGTCGTAAATTGTCAGGGTGCTTTTAAAGGATGTGTGCATAAGACTAGCATGACCTTGGGGATCCAGACTGTCCCTCCCAAGAGGGGCAGAGTGTCCTCATTGGGTTAGTGTGTCCTGAGAGGTTAGGACCTCATGGTAGGATCAGAGTGGTCTTCTACTAGAGGGAGAATGTTCTGGGTTTCAGTGTACCCTAGAGTATCCTGGGGTTTCAGATTGTCTTTAAAGTGTCAGGATGAAAAAATAAATAAATAAATTGTAAAAATGTGTCAGGATGTCCTACGGGTGTTACAATGGACTTCCTGGGTCTAAGTAATGTCAAGAAGCAGAATACTATGGGTGTCGGGGTGTCCTGACTGCCCAGGGATCTGGATGCCTTGGGGTTTCCTTGAAGAATCAGAATGTCAGGATGTCATGGGGCTCCCAGTCTCCTGCAGAGTCTGCAAGTCCAAGGGGTCAGGATGCACCTGGAAGCCCAGGTGCATGAGGATCAGGGTTTTTCTGAATGTCTGGGTGACTTTGGAGGTCATGGAGTCCCAGGGGTTCTGAGTCGATGAAAAGGTGACATTTAGGGGAGGAAAGCAGACAGTACTTGAGAAGTGTGGTGTCCTGGAGACTCATTCTGTGGTTCAGGTTGTCCTACAGGGGTGTATCTAGTATATTCTGAGAATCAGCTGTATCTAGGAGGGGCCAGAATGCACTGGTGTCTTTTTGTTTTTTAGTTTCCTGGAAACAGGTCCTTGGATATCACCTACATGCTGAGATGCCAGGCCAGGCCCTGCTCCTGGCCTGCATTTGCACCCCCCTCCCCACGGTAGGGTTCTGAGGAAGGGTCTTGGGAGGAATGCATTTGCTTCTTACCCTGCCTGCTCCCAGGAGGGGATTTAACAGGACAAAAGAACTTGGTCCTCGGGAATACGAGCTCTTGGCCCCAGTCCCTGGACCCTCCAACTGAGCACCTTCCCTCATCCGGCTTGTGATCCTCCCCTGGCGAAGGGGGCTCTGGTGACCAAGCAATGATTGGATGGGCCCCCAGGGGCGAGGAGCAGGTCACTCCTCCAAGGCTGGGGGAGAAGGAGGTGGTGTGGGATTGCAAGCTGGGAAAGTAGGTAGCTGAGAGCAAAGGGAGAGGACTACATCTCTGAGACAGGGTACAGGAGACAGGGCAGTCAGTGGGAAGTTTGAGGCCCAAAGAGGGAAACACGGTCCAGGTGAGGCAGAGAGAATGCAATGATACTCAAGCGAAGGAAGGAGAGACTAGAAAAAAATTAGAAACCAGGACACAAAGTGAGAAAAACCAAGATATATATCTATATCTACGTCCACACAGAGAGCCAGAGGTATAATCAGAGGGAGGAGTGAGATCCACAGGTGTAAAGGGGAACTGCAGGACCAGAGAAATAGTGACCCAGACTTGGACACGAGAGAGTGGCTGGTCTGTGGCGTTTGTTAGCCATGGAAGCGGAAGGGAGGAGTGAGCGGGGTAAGCAAAAGAAGGGGCGACTTTGCGGCAGCCTCTGGCCTGACAGCTACCCCGCTGCTGGGACCCTGACCTCCACAGTAGGTGAGTGAATCGCCGGGGTGGTCCTGAGGAGGCAGCAGGTATTGAGGGGGGCTGGAGTTGCACATGTAAGTCCTGTGGGGCAGTGGTTCCCCAGGAAGAAAGAGAGGAGGGGAAATAAACAACAGAATTCGAGAATTCTGAAACCTTGGGCATCTTAGAAAGCAAAGCACGGGGAGGGACAGCTCCCTTGCTTTGCAGCCAGGACCCGAGGCCTTGGCATGGACGGGCTGCCCAACAGCATCCGAGGGGGCTGTGGTGGGGTGGAGGTAAAGCTGAAATCTGGCTTCTCATTCCGGAGCTCATATTTGGCCCTGTGCACCACCTCCTCTGAGGTGGGCAGCTGGAGAGGCCAGGGCTTTGGATCCCAGGAGAGCAGAGGTGCCCCCAAGGCAGACTGCGGGCGCTGGGTGGGAGCCACACCCTTGGTCCCCATGGGGATGGGTGCTCAACTCCAGACATCTCCTTTTCTCAGTCAGTGCCTTCCAGGTGTTTCCATTCGGCCCGTATTCTCTCCTGCCCTGCTGGCTCTCAGACTAATTAGTGTGGGGGCTTAGTGAGCCTGTGGGGAGCAGAGGCGAGGCTTTCCCACGAGCTCAGGTTCCTGCAGCCTGGTGGCCGGGCCAGCGCTGGGAGAGGGGAGAAGATGAAATGTATGTGAGGGGCGGGTATGTCTGAGCGGAAGAGGGAGGAATGTTTCATCTTCCCAGGTGGAGGGCAGGGGAGGATTGCAGCCATAGAGAGAAGGTGTAAGTTGAATGGGAGCCTCAAGAGCCAGGAAGAAGTAAGGGGACGGGGGTGATCTTCAGAGACCTGGTTGGTCTGTTAGTGGGTCAAAGCAAAAGAAGCCCCATGGGTTGAGGCCCAGGTGGGTAGTACATAGGTTCTGAGAGGTGTAAGGCACACAATGGGTGCCCACTGCACAGGAATGTTCCATGGGTGTGGGCATATAGTGAAGCGAGGCGGACAGCAGAAGTGCCCAGAGTGTGAAGTGAGTCTGTACAATGTATGTGTGAGCAGAGAGCCCAGGTTAGGATGCTTCGAGGTGAAGAAGGGTTTCTGGTCGGGACAGAGGGTATGAGCAGCAGGGTTGGGGGGGGGAGCACCGAGGAGAATGTTGGGGGTCCCAGCATACATAGTCCAGGAGGGACAACTGGATCCACTTTGTGCAATGTCTGCCCTCCCCTCCATCCTCAGATGTGAGCCCTCAGCCCAGCAAGAACCTTTCTGGTGTAGGCGTGCGGAGACCAAGGCTTTCCCCCCAAGGAGGACAGAGGGGTCGCCTGCACTCCCGGCGCCGCCACCGCACCACCTTCAACCCAGGGCAGTTGGAACAGCTGGAGACAGCCTTTGGGAGGAATCAGTACCCCGACATTTGGGCCCGAGAGGGCCTTGCCCGGGACACAGGCCTCAGCGAGGCCAGAATCCAGGTGATGCCCCAGGATCCCCCTCTTCTTCTGGGAAGAAATACCCATTTTCTGCATGGGAACTACTGGGGTGTAAATTCTCATAGACATCGTAACCCTAACCTAAACATTCCCCAGCACACAGCCTCCACCAACGGTCAACACAACATCGGGAATGTCACTTGAATTTAACCTGAGCTCTAACCTGATCTAACTTGAATTTCAGCATCCTGCCCTCAACCTTAACGGTGATATGAATTCCGACAGAAATGCAGTCTTAATTGTTTGCATGCATGTGTAACCTTGTCCCTAACCATGGCCTTGAAACCCAGCTAGCCTGATGCTCCTTCCATCAGGACCCATAGATGTAGTTAATCTGAGGTATAAACCCTACCCTAAATCCAGCTCCATCTATACCCATTAAAATCCCCTACAGTCTTAATCTCTAATAACCCTAGGGGACATTTCATATCCTCTGTGGAGGGAAAATGCCATTTTGTCACAATTATCTCTTTCTTACTGGAATTTGACATTTCTTACTCCCGAGATTTGTAGTAGGGTAAATTTTGACACAAGTTGGGGGTGATGGTGAGGGTAGGAGGCCAGCTCAGCTATACTTTTGGGAAGAACTTTCCTTCCTCTGCAGTGCAAGAGAGACTTATGCTCAGCATCTGAACCTTCTGTCATCAGAGGGGAGGGGGCCCTGATGTGACATGGCCACCTGTTGGAGAGAGAGGCTCTGATGTGGCTCTTATCCCCCTTCCTCAGGTCTGGTTCCAGAACCGCAGAGCTAAGCAGAGGAAGCAAGAACGGTCGCTGCTCCAGCCACTGGCCCATCTGTCTCCTGCCACCTTCTCTGGTTTCTTGCCTGAGTCCCCTGCATGCCCCTACTCCTACCCAACACCACCTCCACCCATGACCTGCTTCCCTCACCCCTACAACCATGCCCTTCCTTCTCAGCCCTCCACCGGTGGTTCCTTTGCTCGACCCCACCAGTCTGAAGACTGGTACCCCACCTTGCACCCACCCCCCACTGGTCATCTGCCCTGTCCCCCACCCCCAACCATGCTTCCCCTCAGCCTTGAGCCACCAAAGTCCTGGAACTAAGGTCTGGACAGGAGCTGCTGAGATAATCTCCGAGCCTGTGGCCCTGGTGAAATGCAGAGAAATCTGGGTGGCATCTCTTATTTCTAAGGGTCAAGTAGAAATTTGTGGAGGAGCAGCTCAGAGATTAGGAATTTAAAAATGGAAAATCATGCTGAAGAAGGCCCCCTGAGGTGATTAGTTGAGGGAATGTAGGGAGGTGAACCTACTAGAAAATAGAGATAAAAAGCCTCAATGGTAGTGACTGGTGTAAGGGTGGTATTGATGAAAGCAGTTGTTGCCGCTGGAGAATGGAAATGATTGAACATGATAAAACTTTCCAGGCTTCACTGACGAAGATCACAATTGAAGATCCTTACCCAGTGGTTTCTAGTGGATTTCAATAAGGCTTTTGATTCAAAGTCTACCTGTTCATCCTTTCCCCATCACCCACTCTGCCACGCAAATCAGTCATTAACTTTTGTTCATTAATACTCTAGAAATATCTCTGTAATTTCTTCCTCTCTTTTCCATTCCAGCAGACACTTGGCCTTTTCTGGCCCCATATCTTCTAACTCATCCTCCTCAATGGTTCTTCTAGCTCCAGCCTTTCCCATTGCCAATAGGACCTTCCAAATCTGATTATCACAGGATGGCTCTCCAAAGTCTTATACAAAACAGATAAATAACATCTGAGTCTTCAACATTACCTTTAACCTGACTTTTAAATCAACGCATGTCATAACATACATGGTTTCTGATAGAGAAGAAATTATTTGATTTAGAGGTGACTTTTCCAAATGCCAATCTTAAGTCTTAAGGCTCATAAGAGGTCAGCCCCAGGAAAGAACCTTGGTCTGAGTCCTAGTTAATGGCACCATTTATACATCATGTGGCTTATAATGTACTTATTTTACTTATAACATGCATACTTATATATAGGCCTACCTTACTTATTGGTAGGCCCATAGAAAAAGTTATGAGTAAATGAGCCCCTAGGGATGGATATTCATGTTATTTATAGACTTTTATATATATATATAAAGTCTGAAGTCAAAACCTCTGTACTGCTACCTTTGCAGTCCCATATAATTACCTCTTTGGGCCAGACTGCCTTCCGGAAACATTATACCAGCCTCCAAAAGTACCCGAGTGTTGGTCTCAGCACATCCTTGTTGACCTTTACCATTCTGACATTTCTGTTCACTGAGAGTGATGTCTCCTTGCTTATTTGTAAGTTTTCATTTGCTCACTTTCTAATGAGATATAAAATAGTTTCATGTTCATTGGCAATTTATATGTTTTCTTGCATTGCTTCTTTGAGGTGTGTTTGTGTATTTGTGTATTGGTAGAGTCATCTTTTATTAGTGATTGAGAGCTTTTGTGCAATAGGGATATAAATATCTGTTCAGAGATGTTACAGCTGTTTTTCACTATTTGTTGTTTCCTAACCTTTCTGAACAAGGTTTTCCTGAGAGAATTAAGCCCTAATGCTGTAGGTATCTATTGTATGTAACTTCTGTTTTTCAGCACCTGGAATGCTACCAGTTATGTAGAGTTAGTAGAACTGAGAGAGTATTCACCCAGTTCATTCTCTGTGTTGTGTGGTTTGGATGAAGAATCCCAGGTGAGACTGGCTCCCCCACCCCAATTTTCTCCACTATTTGGATCAAAATATTATGCCTTGAATCATCTGAAACTTATTTTAGGATGTGCAGTCATGCAAAATAGTCATGTAATTTCCTCTCAACCAGCCAGCCCATTCTTATCAGTATAATTTATCTAATCATCTAATATTGATTTGTAAAGTCCTACTTTTTTATACACTGAGTTCTCCTTTACACACAGGACAGTTATAGACATGTGGCTCTTCTCCCTCAATTAACTTGTCTATTCTGGCACCACCACAATAGGGCTTTAATTACACAAAATATAAGAATTATCGATATCTTTAAGATGTGAAATAATCTTATCTAAACACTGATGTGTCCTGTCATTTTTTCCAGACTTCTCTCATGTCCCTCAGGAAACTTCTTTATATATATATATATATATATATATATATATATATATATATATATATATATATAAACTTCTATATGCATATATATATGCATATATCTAAAACAAATCTTAATAGGAGTTTTATAAATTACAAAAGTAATATATACTCTTTGTAACAAGTCTTTTCAAAATATTACATATGTAACATATATGACAGTATATTTATGTATGTTAACCTAGATTATTCACAAAAACCTTATGTTAAGTAAAAAAAACTTTTTTTTCCCCAGAAAAGTACCTTCACTATATCATACCATTTATAGCAAGTTTTTTTTAAGATTTTATTTATTTACTCATGAGAGAGAGAGAGAGAGAGAGAGGCAGAGACACAGGCAGAGGGAGAAGCAAGGAGCTTCCATGCAAGAAGCCCAATGTGGGACTCGATCTCGGGACTCCAGGATCATGCCCTGGGCCAAAAGCAGGCACTAAACCGCTGAGCCACCCAGGGATCCCCTATGTCAAGTTTTAACTGTGCGGAAGCTATATACAATAAGTACAGCATTAGGGCTGGACCTCCCAGTCACCGGGTGCTGGGAGAGGACTGGGAGGTACAGTCCTGGAGACCCTTGTGGGGTGCAGTCTGAGAGTGCATGCCTGTGATCCAAGGGGGGGCTCTGTAGGCAGCAGGTACATTTCTGTGCAACCTAGGCAATGGTGATTGCAATTTAACAACCAGGTCTAAGATAGCAGAGGTTTTAAAACATTCAGCTTCCATGAGAAACCTCGATTGCCAGGAGCATTCCATTGAGGCATGGTTGGAACCTGCAGGATTCTGGGTCGGGGCCCCTTCCCACTCCACCAGTCTCACCTTATCAGGAGTTCCAGGGCAGTGCGTTTCCACATGCTTTGCCACTTCTCAATCAGAGTCTCTGGCTCATCTCTGGCCAGTGGGCTGTCTAGCCAGTGCAAACCATACCTGGCTGCCCTGCAGGATGCAGCTTTCCAGGCTCAGAGGTCACAGTCCCCAAACATGGCCACCCCATCACCCATGACATCAACTCTTGAGAAGATTCCCATGCCCATTTTCAGTTTTTCCTTCAGAATGGGGATGCCTGGCTCCCGAGATTGGAGAGAGGACAAGTGAAGACTGTGGCCCACTGCTTGCCTGGCATCTCTACCCAGCCCCTACCCACTTCTGTATCAGGAAAGACCTCTCCCATTTTGAGGGTGTACTCAGACTGTACCACCCACCCACACACCCAGTGCCCCCATTTTGGCTCCCTGGAGACCCAGGCCCAGCCTGCCTTTGGAAAGATAGAACTGGGGGGGATAGATCCTTGCAAACCCTATAAATGGGGATTAGTGCCATCCAGGCAGGGAATCACAGTACCAGGGACCTGGGGATGAGACCTAATTGGGGAAAGGGGCTGGGGCTGGGACCCTAAGAACTTCTCAACAGGTGGAGGATGACCAGAGAGGGCCCTGCAAGTGCCCTAAGACTGTGCTGGATGGGTTTCCCCCGCAGGGGCTTATCCGAGTTCTCACTCCTTTCCAGGTTTTCCCCACACCCCTGGAATGAAAATCCTTACTCTCTCTTCTCTGAGCTAGGTACAAAATGTGAACCCGAAGTGCCAGTGACAAGAGAGGCTCCAAGAATATGCCCCTGCTCCCCTGAGGTCTCTTCTCCATCCCCTGCCACCTGCCCCTGAGATTTACCCCCTTAACCTGTGGGGTCCTTTACTGCTCTTCTGGCACCCAACTAAGAAACCCAAAGTGGAATTAGGGCAGAGGTCAGCCCCACAGGGTGACTCATTGAGTGTGTGAGTGAGTGAGTGTGTGTGTGTGTGTGTGTGTGTGTGTGTGTGTTTGGGGCTACATTGTCTGAATAGCCCCAGGAAGCCATGTGACTGAAGGCTCTGGGGTTAGGGTACTCAAATCATGCCCTTACCAACTTATTTGCAGGATTCCTGAGTTTATCTGCGCCCTGGTGTCTTTGTACCTGCAAATGGCACCTGGCAAGCTGGTGTAGAATATCCCAACTAGTAGCCAGAACACATCTGGGAGATTCTGGCATTTTCTAGGATGAGATGGGCCGATGTGCCTCATGGTAAGGAGAACAGGGACCCCTCAAGAACTCAGGCCTAGGGCCTAATCTTGGCCAGGTGAAGAAGGTGAAGGAGAGGGGGCACATGGGTGTAGACAGCTGCCTCTCTATTGTATAGGCTCTTCAGTCACAGGGACAGAGACCCAAGGTCAAGTGAGGTTCTCTTGTCCATCTCCCAAAGACAGAAGTGACCCCTGATCAGGCCACCACTGTAGCAGCAGTGAGGAAGAGCCATCTGCTCAGTCGCCATGACTCCCACTACCACCTCCCCCTCCACAGTTATAAACACTTCTACTTTTTTGTTAGACTTCTCAAATATGGCAGCTAGAACAAATTCTGTGCAAATATTTGTTGGGCACCTACCTTACTGCCAAGATGAGTGTCAGATGTGGGAGATTCCTCTTGAATCCAAGAAAACCTCCCAGACACTGGGACATATCAGGATAGGAAGGACCATGTGAGCCCAGCTTCTGCAGAGAAAAAAAAGAAGGCACTGAAAGGGGACTCCCCCTCCATACTCCTGGGACCCTCTTCCCACTCTGAGTGCACCTGCAGGCACTGCCACCAGTGTGTGTGGAAGGGGGAAGGAGAGGAAGGAATGTGGGGGTCATGGCAGCAACAGCTCAAGACAGGCACCCACAGAAGCCCTTGGAACCCAGCCCCTCTGGACCCAAAACCTTTGGGTATATTGGCTCTTCTCCTGCAGCAGGGACCCTGAGGGTCTAATGGCCCCTGCTTCCCAAGACAACTACCTGGCTGAGCTAGGTGCTCCCCCACTTGTTGCAGCCCAGGGAGGGGGACAGGGGCTGTCAGCAGCAGACTCTCCAGGGAAGCTCCGCACAGCAGCACCTCCTCTGCCTGCCCTCCTGGGTGGTGCCCCAGGCACCCGCAATCTCCGCTGCCTCTGCACTCACCCATCCCAAGCAGGGGGTCTGTGTTGGCCTCTCCCTGGCTGCTGCTTCCTTGTTGGCTATGTGTCCTTGAGTGCAGGATGTTTGGGGCTACAGTGGGAAGTAGAGAGTGATGCCTTGAAAGAAAAAGAATCCTTAGGAGAAGATTGGGCCTGGGGTGTCTGGTGCAGCAGTGGGAGGAAGGCAGTGCCCTCACACCCTGTCTGTCCTGTTCTGGGAATGGCCCCCCTAGTCTCCAGATGGGGGACTTGGCCTCCTATTTATAGAGGCAGCTGGCTTTGGGTAGGGGTCTACTTCCTGTGCTCAGATCTCAGGAACCCTTCCTTGCTTCTGGACCTGAGGTGCAGGAGCAGATGGGAGGGAGGAACTGAAGGCCACCTAAGGTATGTCTACTCTATCACTTGCCTAGGTGGAGCAGGGCACATGAAAGGGACTAAGGCACCTTCCTCAGTTTTGGTTGCCTTTCCTCCTCACCTGTAACAGGCTGTCCTTCTTGGAGGATACTGCTTTGCATCCTCAGTGTTCATCACCACCAACAGGCCACCTCTCCTGAGGGTGCACTGAACACCACTGGCTGTTCTTTGCTGTCTAGTACCCAGTGGGGCATGGTAAGGACCAGCATACAGGTTGTAGCCTTACCTCATCCCTCTCCCCAGAATTCTATGGAGCTGCTTCCTGGACCTTGAGACAGTGTGATAAAGTTCCAAACAGGCAGGGAGTAGCTAGGTTGCCAGATTCCCCACAGCTATCCACTCCTGGTGGAGCCCTGGTACCACACCTTTCTCTCTCAGTCCTAGATCTCTACCTCCTGCAGACTGGGCAGGATAGGCTTCCCCTCTACTCCAACTGTGGTAGACCAGGCTTAGTGACCTCAGGCTCCAGGTGCTGAGGGGGATGGGTACTGTAGAGGCTCCTCCTGCTCTAAGGCAGTCAGCTGAGGGCCCCCCATATGGGGCTCCAGATTGTATCTTCCCTTCAGCTATTAAGGTATCCACCAGGGCTAAAGCCCCCTCCTTGTAGGACAGAGCTGTCAGGGGAGCCCCAAGAGAGATAGTGGGGGCAATAAGGTTTTCAACCATCTCATTTAAAAATAAATTCTCTAAATTGCCTTGTAATTGGCAACCTGATTGACTCCAGTCTGATTTGTGACATAATGGAGGTTAGTAAAGTTGCATGTAACTGTAAAGGTTAGAACTATAGATGTTCATATCTTATGTTGTCAAGTCTTGTTTTTTGTTGGCCACTGTAAAATACAGTTAGCTCGGAAATGCAAGCTGTCCCTAATCAATTCTGTTTTATTGCACATTCTGGGTCTTTTCATGAATCTGTTTTTGTTGTTTGATTTAATATATATGGTCATTATCAACCTTTTTCACTATTATGACAAAATTTTATAGGAGGTAGTGTCTCCAAAGAGAGGACATGATCTTAATCTTACTGAATAGGAAGTAGAAGGTTTGTTTTCTTATTTCTACATTCTTGGTGGAGCTGTGGATGTTTTATTTCATTTGTAATTGGGCCTGTCAGCCAACCAACCATCCATCTGCACATAAATCTCACGTCTGTCTTTCCTATTCCCAAAGAATGTAAGAGTCCTAAATACAGCTAGTGTAGGTAAGCAGCGATAGGGTTGGGGGAAGAAGGGTGTAGCTTAGAAGTCCCCAAGAGGGGCACCTGGGTGGCTCAGCCTGTTAAGCATCTGCCTTCAGCACAGGTCATGATCCCAGGGTCCTGGGATCAAGCCCTGCATTGAGCTCCCTACTCAGCAGGTAATGTTAGCATAAGCCAACAGAGGAATTTTACTGCCTATTATCACAGTGGTTTGTACAATGTTGAAAGACTGTAATTAAGGCTCTAATGGGGTTTGGAAGTAGCAGAATTACATTCATATTGGAGATCAGAGTGGTGTAAGCAATTCTTTGCCTAATGGCAGAAGTGTGGGTTGTCACCTGTCTCACAGCCTATTCTTCTTCCCTGACTTCTCCCCTAGAATCCCTTTTTCTGATACCATGTTCTGGCCAGCAGTGAGAAACAGGTTCTGGCTGAGCCTGGTCATCGCTGGGGGCTCAAAACTTCCTCTAAGTAAAAAAGTTCCTTTTTTGAAACTTTTCATTTTTTATTAAGTTTTCAACTTTAATTTCAGTAGAGTTAACATACAGTGTTAGTTTAACATACAGGTGTACAAGATAGTAATGTATAGAATTGTTGAATCACTAAGTGCTAAGTGTACTATTAATTCCCATCACCTATTTCATCCATCCTTCTAATCCCCTCCCTTCAGTAACCTTCAGTTCTCTAGAGTTAAGAGTCTGTTTCCTTGGTTTTTCTCTTTGTCTCTCCCTCTTTTTATTTTTCTTTGCTCATTTGTTTTGTGTCCTAAATTCCATATAAGAGTGAGATCTTACAATATTTGTCTTTTTCTGACTAGTTATTTTGCTTAGCATTATACTATAGCTTCATCCATGTTGTTACAAATGGCAAGATTTCATTTTAATATTAAATAGAATTGCATTCTATGTTATATAGAATATTATGTAGAATATTGAATAATATTCTACTATATATACACACCACATCTTCCTTATCCACTCATCTATCAATGGATACTTTTATCATTTGGCTATTGTAAATTAGGCTGCAATAAACATAGTGCATATAGCCCTTTGAATTAGTGTTTCTGTAGTTTTGGGGCATATAGTAGTAGTACAATTACTGGATTACAGGGTAATTCTACTTTTAAGTTTTTGAGGAACTCCATACTGTTTCCATAATGCTTGCACGAATTTGCATCCCCATCATCAATGGAAAAGGGTTGCTTTTTCTGAACATCCTAGGCAATATTTAGTTTCTTGTGTCACTGATTTTAGCCATTCTTATAGGTGTAAGGTAATACCTCATTTTAGTTTTGACTTGCATTTCCCTGATGGTAAGTGATGATGAGTTCATGTGCCTGTTGGCCATCTATATGTCTTCTTTGGAGAAATGTCTATTCTTTTGCCCACTTTTGAATTATTTTTTTGGTATCGCATTGTGTAAGTTCTTTATGTATTTTAGATAGTGAACACTTTATCTGATACATCACTTATAAATATCTTCTCCCATTCCATAGATTGCCTTTTAGTTTTGCTGTTTCCTTCACTGTGCAGAAGCTTTTTATTTTGATGGAGTCCTAATAGTTTATTTTTGGTTTTGTTTCCCTTGCCTCTGGAGGCCTATCTAGAAAAGTGTTGCTACCACCGTCAGAGAAATTATTGCCCGTGCTCTCTTCAAGGATTTTTATGGTTTCATATCTCACAGTTAGAGCTTTAATCCATGTTGAGTTTATTTTTGTGTATGGTGTAAGAAAGTGGTCCAGTTTCATCCTTTTGCATGTAGCTGTCCAGTTTTCCCAATACCATTTATTGGAGAGAATGTCTTTTTCCCATTGAATATTCTTTCCTCCTTTGTCAAAGATGAGTTGATCATATAATTGTGGGTTTATTTCTGGGTTTTCTATTCTGTTCCGTTGATGTGTGCTTATTTTTGTGACAGGAGGAGTTCTAACATAGGTAAAGACCAAGGATAAAATCTCAGGTCAAATTCATAGGTTTTCAGGATGGTTTGAAAGTTATCTAGGTAAGTTGGTGGGGCCAGGTGAATTGAGGACGTCTACTCCTCTGCCATCTTGCTCTGCCTCCTAGACCAAGGATAAAATCTGAGTATCAGAGGAGAAACCTGTCAGGGAGGTTACAAGGACAACACCTTTTCATGGAAGTGCTTTATTAATTCTTTGTTGGCAAGAGGCCTCCTCTTTCACATGAAGGCCATACCAGAGCCACAGTAAAAGACAAGAAAAAGAAGGCTTGGGATAGATACTTGGACCAAAAATAGGCCTAGGTCTTAAACTAGATCAGCAAGCAGTGGTTGGTATCTCATAAAAGTATGTGTGAAAATATGTAGAGGATGTTTGGTTGTCACATTGACCAACACAGAGATGGTATTGTTTTCTCTTGCCTAGTAGCCAGAAATGCTAAATGTCTTTTCATGCATGGGATTGCCCTACACAATGAAAAATAATTCATGATAAAAAAACATGCAGGGAAGTGTTGAAGTTCACTAATAATCAAAAGATTTTCAAGGGAATCCATGAGATACTGTTGTCATTTTTTGTAGTATATTTTAATTTTTTGCAAAATAGACTTTAATGACAATATGCAATATACACAGTGGTGCTGCAAAACTATTCCTGCCTGTATGGGTGATGTTAATTAATATAATCTTTTTGAAATGTCACTTGTCAATATGTACCAATAGTCAAATATTCATATTCTTTCATGGAATAATTATACTTCAAAGAATCAATCATAAAAGGCAGAATGCAAGTCAAATAACAACCACCAAAAAAAAAAAAAAATCAATTTGCGTGTTCATTGAATACTTTTTTTTCTTGTTTGCTTACAAACATTTATTTCTCACAGTTTTGAAGGCTGGGAAGTCCTAGATCATGGAACCAGAGTATTTTGATCTGTGAAGGCCTACCTCCTCACAGATGACTGTTTTCTCACTGTCTTCACATGACCTCTCTGGGTGCTCTTTTTATAAAGCACTACTCCCATTCATGAGAACTTCCCCCTTGTGACTTCATCACCTCCCAAAGGCCCCATGAAGACTTAATGTAATTCACTAAAAATTGAAAGTTTCAAGAGAATGGTTAATTAATTATAGTTGGATTTGAATTCATGTACATTTATGTAAACATGGTACATGAGATGAAGTTCTGGGGATCTAATATTTTGCAGGATGAACTTAATACTGTATTGTATACTTGGAACTTTTTAAGAAAGTAGATCCTAAGGGCTCTCACCACACACACACACACACACACACACACACGGTAATTATGTGAGTAATGGGTGTGTTATTTAACTTGATTGTAGTAATCCTTCCATAGTGTGTACATATATTAAATCATCATGTTCAACACCCCAAATATACAGCTTTTTAAAAATTTGTCAATTATACCTCAGTAAACCTAGAAAAAAGAAAATTATTAAACACTTACTATAATCAATGCCTTTTCCTGCCACTTGTTCACACTTTCTCACTCTCGAAAACTTTAAAATATAATTCATATACCATATAATAAACTAATTTAAAGTGCAAAATTCAGTGGCATTTCATATATTCAGAGTTATTTGACTATGACCACAATCCACTTTAAAAATATTTTCAACACCCCTGAAAGAAACCCTATATCAATTAACAGAAACTCTCATCCTACTCACCACCACCACCCACCAGCCCTAGGTAGTCACTAGTCTATTTCCTGCTTCTATGCATTTGTCTACTGGCATTTCATATAAATGAAATTATGTAATACATGGTCTTTTTGTCTTTGCCAATAATTTAACACAGGTTAATTGGCGGAATGATAATTTATAATAGTAACATCTCACAAGCCAATAGGACATAGGAAAATGTCTCTTAATCAGCCTAATAATTAAAGAAATAATCTAGTATACTGTTGTCCAGGCAAAGGGTAGATTAAAGGAATAAAGTCCAAATTTAGTTGAGGTATACCTTTCTAAAAGTTGGTTCTGTGAAGTCAGTCCTTCCAAGTCAAAGCTAGGTATCAGCTGCCAGCTTGGGTCCCTTGATGCTGGGGAACATAGCTAGCAGATGATGGCATGAGCATTGACAGGTGAGGTGGGCTCCTCTGAAGGTTAGTGCTCCAGGAACCCTTACGTGGCTTGCACCACTGCCCATAAGGAAGAGCCTTGCCACTGTAGGAACAGGTACCCTTCTCCTCCTGAGACTGCTGTGTAGTTTAACACTTCTGCCCGCTGGGAAGGGCCTGGCCAGCACAGGAGCAAGTGTCTCAAGATCTCTGGAGAGCTATTTAGGTCTGCCAAGAGTAGCCTTCCCCAGCCCAAACACTCAGTGTGTCCTCACAATTCTTGGTGGGTTTTTTTGTTTTGTTTAATTTCTATCATTTTATTTTATTCATCATGCTAAGTGTATTCTTTAATCCCCATCCCTTATTTCACTCATCCCCCACCCACCTCCCCTCTGGTAACCATCAGTTTGTTCTCTAGAGTTAGGAGTCTGTTGGTTCGTCTCTCTCTCTCTCTCTCATTTGCTCATTTGCTTTGTTTCTTAAATTTCACATACGCGTGAGATTATATATTTGTCTTTCTCTGACTGCTTTATTTCTGTTAAATCCATCTGTTCCAGTGTGTCATTCAAAGCCACTGTTTCTGTTGATTTTGTGTTTAGATGATCTGTTCATTGATGTAAATAAGGTGTTAAGTCTCCTACTATTTATTATTGTGTTACTATTGATTAGGTTCTTTGTATTTGTTATTATGTATTTGGGTGCTCCCATGTTGGGTGCATATGTATTTACAAATGTTATATCTTCTTGTTGGATTGTTCCCTTTACTATTATATAAACTTCTTTGTCTCTTGCTAGTCTTTTTTTAAAAAAGTATTTTATCTGGCATTGGTATTGCTTACCTGCATTTTTTTAAAAAGATGTTTTATTTATTTATTCATGAAAGACACAGAGGAAGAGTCAGAGACATAGGTAGAGGGAGAAACAGGCTCCTTGTGTAAGCCTGATGCAGAACTCCAGGACCCTGGGATCACAACCTGAGCAAAAGGCAGATAAATGCTCAACCACTGAGCAACCCAGGTGCCCCCTCCCTGGGTTTCTTTTGACATCCATTTGCATGATAAATATTTCTCCATCTCCTCACTTTCAACCTGCAGGTGTCTTTAGGTCTGACATGAATCTCTTGTAGGCAACATATAGATGGGTCTTGTTTTTAAGGCATTCCATCACCCTATGTCTTTTGAGTGTTGAGGGCATTTACATTCAATAACTATGTATGATAGCTATGTATTTATTACCATTTGTTACTTGTTTTGTGGTTGCTTCTATAGGTTTTCTCTGATTCTTTCTTCTCTTGCTCTCCTTCAGGGTTTATTGGCTTTCTTTAGTGATATGCAAATAATAAAGAGAAAAGGATCCAAGTATATGTTACTGGTTTTTGATTTATGGTTACCATTAAGTTTGTATGTAACATCTTCTTATAGCAGTCTATATTAAGTTGATGGTCATTTAACTTTAAATCCATTCTCTCTCCCTTACATTCTAGATATATGGTGTCATATTTTACAACTTTATTTTATGTATCCCTTGACCGATTTTTGTAGGAATATTTATTCTGCTTTGGTGGGGTTTTTTTGTTTGTTTGGTTTGGGGTTTTATTTATGTACTTACTTTTCATACTCTCATTTATGGTCTTTCCTTTCCACTCAATTGTCCCCTTTAATGTTTCTTGTAGGGCTGATTTAGTGATCATGAATTCCTTTAACTTTTATTTGAGAAATTCTGTAGCTCTCCTCCTATTCTGAATATCCAGCAAAGCTATCAGAGTTCTCTTGGCTGCAGATTTTTTCCTTTCAGCACTCTGAAAATATCATGCCACTCCCTTCTGGCTTTTCACAGTTCTGCTGAAAAATCCAGTGATAGCCTTATGGTGGTTTATCTTGTATGTAACTGTCTTTTTCTGCTTTTAAAATTCTTTATCACTACCTTTTGCCATTTTAATTACTGTGTGTCTTGGTGTAGGCTTCCTTGGGTTGAGTTACTGGAGTGGGGGACAGTGGATCTCTTTGCCTCCTGGATCCGGTTATCTCTTTCCTTCCCTAGATTTGGAAAGCCTTTAGCTACTGTTGCTTCAAATTTTCTGCCCCCTTTTCTTTTTTCAGGGATTCCTCTAATGTGAATGTTATTCCGTTTAATGGAATCAGTAAGTTCTGTAAGACTATTCTCAATTTGCATAATTATTTTTCTTATTTGCTCAGCTTGATTACTTTCCATTACACTGCCTTCCAATCACTAATTCATTTCTCTGCTTCTTCTAGCCTGCTATTTATTCCATCCAGTGTATTTTAAAATTTCATTTATTGTGTTATCTCAGATTGGTTTTTCAGTCTCTGCTAAGGGTCTCACTGATGTCATCTACTCTTTTTCCAAGTCCAGTATGTTTATGATCATTACTTTAAATTCTCTATCAGGCATATTACTTACATATGTTTCACTTTGGTCTCTTGCTGGAGTTTGGTCCTGTTGTTTCAATTGGGAGGTGTTTCTCTGTCCCTTCATTTTGTCTGACTTTGTGTCTGTTTCTCTGTTAGAAAAGTCAGCTACTTCTCTTGTTCTTAATGATAATAGCTTTGTGAAAAGGTCCTATAGTGCCCTGCAGTGTAGTGTGCTGTTCCCCAGGACCTGGTGCTTTAGAGAATATCTCCTATATGTCTCCTATTTAGGTTTTATGTGGTCTCCTCTTGAGTTCTGGCCTCTTTTTTGTTCAGTCCAGTTGTATGCAGAGGCTCTTTTTGCCTATTTTTGCAGCAAGGTTTGAGGTGGTCTGCTTATAAAATGAGACCTGCCGGGATCCCTGGGTGGCGCAGCGGTTTGGCGCCTGCCTTTGGCCCAGGGCACGATCCTGGAGACCCGGGATCGAATCCCACGTCGGGCTCCTGGTGCATGGAGCCTGCTTCTCCCTCTGCCTGTGTCTCTGCCTCTCTCTCTCTCTCTCTCTGTGTGTGACTATCATAAATAAATAAAAATAAAAAAAAAAAAAAAAGAGAGACCTGCCTCTGCCCCTGCCAGAACTGAGGTCCTGCAAAAACAATCAGGTCAGGAGATGTGTTGGCAGGGCTTGTGCCCAGTTCTGGAGGAGGGGCTTGCAGTGCCAGGACTGAGGTAGTTGTGACTGAAAAGGGGGGATCCACTGAATCAGGGGTGCAGGGCTTGGTGCAAACCAGTTAGGTAGCAAGTGTCTGGCACCTGCCTGGTTTCTGTGGGTGGCTGGAGGGGAAGGGGAAGGGGGAAGAGAAATGGTGCCTGCCAGCTGTTTTGTTCCTAGAGAGGTCTGCCCATGCATCCCTGTCTCTCCAGGCTGTACTCTGAATTGAGCAAATCACTCTCCCTCCTGTCTGCCCCTAGCATTTTTCAAACTGCTATTTCTAAGCTATGTTTCCAGGGGCTGTGTGTTGTACTGTCTCCTTAAGGGTCAGGGCTATCCCAGAGCTGAGCCTGCTGGTTTCTAAAATTCCAGCATTTAAGTCCTGCTGGTTTTAAGAACTCACTTTCCAAGCAAATACTGTGGAGATTCGTCTTCCTTGTTTGTGCATTCCCCTGTAAGTCTGTTTGCTGCCTTTCTCTGGGCCACTGGCTCCCTCTGCACCTGAAATAGCCACTGTCCATTTAGCTCCCAGACTGCATCTTTGCCCTTCCTACCTTTTTCAATGTGGCCTCTTTCCTGCCTTTAGTAGTGGAATTTGTTCTTCCAGTTTTGGGGTCATTTTCTGGGTTATTTACACTAATATAATGTTACCTAGTTGTATCTATGGGATGAGGTACACTTAGGGTCCTCCTATTTCACCATCTCCCAAATTCTAACACATGGTCTTTTACTTAGTGTAACATTTTCAAAGTTTTCCTGTGTTATGGAATATATTCACTTTTTATTACTAAATAGTATTCTATTATATGGATATATCAGACTTTGTTTATCCATTCTCTGCCTCCCCCATTTCTCTTTTCACTTGATTGGTGCCATGTCTAAGAAATCATTAACCATTAACCCAGAGATACAAAGATTCACTCCTAGGTTTCCTTGTAAGAAGTTTAGAGCTTTAGCTTTCACCTTTAAGTCAGTGACCTTAAGTTATTTTAAGTTTATTTATTTAAGTAATCTCTACTCCCAATGTGGGGCTTGAACTCACAACCCCAAGATCCAGAGTTCCATACTCTTCCAACTGAACCAGCCAGGTGCCCCAGTCTACGACCTATTCTGAGTTTATTTTCACCAGTGGTATGAGGTAGGGGTCCAGCTGTGTTCTTTTGCATGTGGCTATCTGATTATTTTAGAACCATTTGTTGAAAAGACTATTCTTTTCCCTGTTGAATTATGGCACCAAAAGTAACTGACCATAACTGTAAGAGTCTATTTGGAGACTCTCAATACTGTTTCAGTGATCTGTCACACTCTTGTATTTTTCCAATCTTGCTGAACCATCTGTTCCCATGGTCTTTTAGTAAATTCCTTTGATTTACTATATACAAGATTATGCTATCTGCAAATAGAGATGGTTTTACTTCATTCTAACCTGAATGCCTTGTGTTTTTTGTTTTCTCTTTCTTTCTCTCTCTCCTCATGCTATCCCTCCTTCTCTTTGCCCCTCTCCTTCTTTTGCTGGCCAGAAACTTAAGTAGAACGTTAATGAGAAGCAGTGAGGGTATATCCTTTTTGTTGTTGTTCCTGTTCTTAATGGTGAAAGACTCAATGCTTTCCTCTTAAGTATGATGTTAACATTTCAGATTTTTCTTATAAATTGGTATCTGTGTTTTGTATTAGCATTGATATTAATTCTACCATTTGGCTATATTCTACTTTATCATTTCTAAAAAATATTAGAATTATTTAGTGAACAAATTTATAAATCCAAATGTATTATTATTTTTAAAAAGATTGGAAAAAGCAAGTAGTAGAAGACAAGTGGGAGGGAGCGCATCCTCACAGAGTTCCCTAGGATATGGCTGCTGTGAAACATCTGGAAGACTGGCCCCAAATTCCAAAAAAATGAGCCTACATGCTAAACAAAGGACTGAGATTCCTGCATGGCTGCATATGGGGGATGGGGGGACCCAGGCAGTCACAAAACCTAAAGTATAGTGCTTGATATCAGGGAAAACATTTCATGAACTCTTTTCTCATACCTTCCACTGAACTCTTGTTTGATAAATATTAAAATGCTTAACATGACCGCACATTTTCTGTTTTCAAAGGCCATTGGTAGAATGAGACAAACATTTTGGATGTTTTGTGTACCTCTCAGATTGCTGTAAGAACAGGCTCATTGTTTCTGGTGTGTCCTCTTGAATTTCTCCCAAGTTGCAGAGCTGTGGTTAGGCAGAAATGGATGACAGACTTTTCATGGTGGTCCAGAAGGGCTGAGGCTAATGATGGGACTTCAGGATCACCTAGGGGAACTGTACAGATGATGGAAGAAAAGAGAATGCTAATCTGAGAGACACATGGAGCTGGGAAAAACAACTTGCGTTTTCTTTTGCTAACTCAGCTGGGTCTCTTAGGAGAAAAATCTTCAGAAAGGACTCTGTCACATCAGGTTGGAGGCTGCCTAGATTTGTTTCTGTGTGGTGACTAGTCTTGGAAGAGGAAGGGTCCTTGTATAGGTTTAGCCTCCAAGGGCAGGACTTTGGTCCATCATGTTCTGGGGGCCCATTGGGACAGACTAGGCCATCCTAAAATCTTTACCTTGTCACCCCACACAGGTATTTCTTGTAACCTCTCAAGTCATTGAAGCTGAAGACGACCAGTGTCAGGGAATTCCACCTTTGGGTGGGGTGGGGAGCAGAGGGAACATAGAGCATCCTACCAGTGTCCAGGGTCACCAATGAGGGCAGAAAGGCTAGAGAAAGGAAATTCCCAGAAACTGCATGTATTGGGGATGCAGGTGCAGTGCCCTAGCAGGATTGATCACAGGGCCAAGAGTGACTCTGCCTATACCAGGCAGAAACGCTAAAATGGTGGGTGGGAGAGGGAGCTGGGCTCAAAAGCAAATACTGTGAGCAAGTGCCCTGGAAGTGTTCTCTAAGCACAAGCAAAGCCTCATAATCACCCTCTGTCCCTTGACCACTGCCCTAGCCCATGGGCCTGATATAAGTCCCTGTTTCCTTGGTTGTGTTCAACATTGCAGAGCTGTGGAACCAGCCCAGTGAGACCATCACCTTTGAAGTCTCTTCCCTTGGAAGCAGCTGGAGCTACTCTCAGTCTCTCCTGCTTTTCTAGCTGCAGAGCCCAGAGTCTGGGAAGGGAAGGAAAGGAACTGCCCTGATGCTCTGTCTGCTCCTCCGGTCCCTGGAGGTTCCTCTCACGGAATGTGCAATGGAAAAGCCCCGCTGCTTCCAGCAATTCAGCCCTGGATTCTCCAGGGATGGGAACCTGATGATTGTGGGATTTTTTCCCCCCTTTTATTGAGGTGAGCAGCTTCACTGATTGGAGATTGTTCAGACACTTTGTATGTACTTTGTATAAGTGTGTGTGTGTGTCTCATGTTTTTATTGGATGGAATGGCTTTTTCCAGGGCTTCTGGAGGAGCATCCAGGAGGACACTATTTTCTCTGTGGTCTGTGACAGCCATCTTTAAACTCTCTTTGCAGTACCTTGGAATGCAAAGCTGAAGGCACAAACCATCCCAGCTCCTCCTGGTCCTTCTCAGAGAGACTGGGGGAGGGATACTGTGAGTCAATGAGCTCTGCACTTCAGGGCACTGAAAGTCAGTCCTGATCTGAGCACAGAAGCAGGACCTGAGTGATCCTTTCCATGGAGGGTCAGGGATGATGGCCCTGGGATCAGAGCCCACTTGTAGGAAGAAGAGCCCTTTCACAAAATGCCCTATCTGGTCGCTGTCCTTGGTCCTGAATTCTCTAGCGTGGAAGAGTCCGGGACTTTCAGTCTTGTAGTTTAAAAAAAAAAAAAAAAATCATCCTGTGGTTAAGAACATGAAAGGGAGGGACACCTGGGTGGCTCAGTGGTTAAGCGCCATCCTTCAGTGCAGGGCGTGATCCTGAAGTCCTGGGATCGAGTCCCACATCAGGTTCCCTGCATGGAGCCTGCTTCTCTGCCTAGGTCTCTGCCTCTGTGTGTCTTTCATGAATAAATTATTTAAAAAATGAAAGGGAGATGGCTGGAATGTGGCATTTTCATCAGGTTTTTTAAGGATATAAGAATAATATTGATTTCCCACTATTCACATGAAGATGCTAATCGGGGACTGTTGCCTTTTGTTCAAAAGCTATAGGACAATGCAGTTTGACTATACTTTCAGAGAATCACAGCTGAGATGCTAATAACCATGCAACCAGAGAGAGAGGTCAGGGTACAAAGCCACTTGTCAGTTGGGTCCTGGGTGGTTTAGAGGAGTTTACATGAGGTCTAGAGCCTGGGCTCTGATTTTGAGTGGTTATCAGAGAGGTGGTAGGTATTGTAGAAATGGAAGGTGGTGGGGGAGAAGCAATCTGGGAAGATCAGTTCATCTTCCCTAGGACTTCTCTAAAGGTTTAAAATTAGTATTTTATTTGGAAATCTGTTGTATTAGCAACATAGCATAATGCATATGTCCAATAGCTAGTTGCAAATAGAATTTTAGACCTTGAATTCAAGATAGTGAGGCTGGCAATGAACTTCTGAATTTTAATAAAAAACCCATATTTAAAGTCATGGACAGGACATTTTTTGAGAACACGAGATTATATGGACATTTAAATTTGTTTGCTAAATGTAAAGAACAGAAGGCTTAGAATAGAGCTTTATTAAATCTTACATTTATGGCACAACTGGAGCACGTGGCCCTATGTAGGAGACTCAAGAGTGACAAAAGGAGCTGTAAGAAAAATCACTTGGGATTTGTGATTCCAAGGATGTAATGAATTTTTTGTGATTTTTTCCATATCTGATTTTTAATAACTTTTTTCTCCACTCTTTGAATATTTATTGTATCCATAGGGATAAAACCCTGTAACTACTGTTAGGCATGTGAAATACAGACCTGTTAAATAATATTATAAGGCTTATGAGACTGGAGCATGGTTTAGAGGTGGGCAACCTCAGCGCCTGTCTTTTTGTCTCTCTGGGTAAGGGCCTGATCTTGCCGGGCAGGCAACCCTGCTTTTCTGTCATTTCCAGCAGCTTCTGTGAATACAATTGATTTCAATGGATACATTTTCCTCAATGAATATATATTTTACTCTGGATTTTGGTTACTTCATCCTTTGTTATTTTAACTGATGTGGTTCAAGTTTTCTTATTTTCTGCTCTGAAGGCCAAAAATTCACTTTTCTACAGAACAATCCCATCCCATTTCACATCAGCAACCTGAGAAACTACTTGCTGAAGACTCATGATCTGCTACATCTTGGTGACCCTCTCTGGCCTTCACCATCTTGACCAATGCAGCTACAGCGATTTCTGCTTGTTGAGAGGTAAACCCCTTTTCTTTTTTTTAATAATAAATTTATTTTTTATTGGTGTTCAATTTGCCAACATACAGAATAACACCCAGTGCTCATCCCGTCAAGTGCCCCCCTCAGTGCCCATCACCCATTCACCCCTACCCCCGCCCTCCTCCCCTTCCACCACCCCTAGTTCGTTTCCCAGAGTTAGGAGTCTTTATGTTCTGTCTCCCTTTCTGATATTTCCTACACATTTCTTCTCCCTTCCCTTAATAGTCCCTTTCACGATTATTTTTAATTTATTTTTTATTGGTGTTCAATTTACTAACATACAGAATAACCCCCAGTGCCCGTCACCCATTCACTCCCACCCCCCGCCCTTCTCCCCTTCCACCACCCCTAGTTCGTTTCCCAGAGTTAGCAGTCTTTACGTTCTGTCTCCCTTTCTGATATTTCCCACACATTTCTTCTCCCTTCCCTTATATTCCCTTTCACGATTATTTATATTCCCCAAATGAATGAGAACATATAATGTTTGTCCTTCTCCGATTGACTCATTTCACTCAGCATAATACCCTCCAGTTCCATCCACGTTGAAGCAAATGGTGGGTACTTGTCGTTTCTAATGGCTAATATTCCATTGTATACATAAACCACATCTTCTTTATCCATTCATCTTTCGATGGACACTGAGGCTCCTTCCACAGTTTGGCTATTGTGGACATTGCTGCTAGAAACATCGGGGTGTAGGTGTCCCGGCATTTCATTGCATCTGTATCTTTGGGGTAAATCCCCAACAGTGCAATTGCTGGGTCGACGGGCAGGTCTATTTTTAACTCTTTGAGGAACCTCCACACAGTTTTCCAGAGTGGCTGCACCAGTTCACATTCCCACCAACAGTGTAAGAGGGTTCCCTTTTCTCCACATCCCCTCCAACATTTGTGGTTTCCTGCCTTGTTAATTTTCCCCATTCTCACTGGTGTGAGGTGGTATCTCATTGTGGTTTTGATTTGTATTTCCCTGATGGCAAGTGATGCAGATCATTTTCTCATGTGCGTGTTGGCCATGTCTAGGTCTTCCTCTGTGAGATTTCTATTCATGTCTTTTGCCCATTTCATGATTGGATTGTTTGTTTCTATTTGTTGAGAGGTAAACCCCTTTTCTTCAAACACACTCAATACATGTGCATTGAAGAGTAGAGTTTCCTCCTACCAGAAGAGGTGAAATCTCTCCTTCTGCATGCAGGCTTCAGGCAACCAGAAGCAATACTTAGCATTCTTTGAGGCGTCATGGGTGGTCCAAGGCTGTAGCACAGGGAGAGGGCACAGGAGGCACTGGAGACACGTGGGGTGAGGCTGAGCTGGCACCTGCACGGGATGTCTGAAAGGAGCACTTGGTCGAGGGCATCAGGCAGATGCCAACCAAAAATTCTGGTATACCTATACTGATGTCAGATGAAATAGACTTTTAAGGCTTAAATACTTAAGGGTCTTACAGTATAATAAAAGTGTGCAACCTATGAAATAAAAATTCTATACCTATTTGCATCTAGTAACATTTCTTCAATCTTTATAAAATGCATTTGGTATGATTTAATAAATCTGACTGCTTTTGTTCAGTATTAAGTTTTGATATTCAGACAGGTTGTCTTGTTCAATTTTTGTGGCTACATATTAGGATATGAAAGCCTCAATTATTTTAACCATCCTGTTCATGGACTTTACAAAGCAAAAGTTGAACTTAGGCAAGAAAATGATAAATCATCTAGCATACTGTCATCTTCAAACATTTGCTCTCAGCTACTGATTGCTGATAATTGCGTGTTTGGCCAAAGATACGGGACATTTAAACAGCACAGTTAATACATTTGAGCAAATGAACACATACAGAATTCTATAAACAATTAGAGAATACAGTCTTTAGAAAGCCATTTCAGACATGTGTAAAAGTTAGCTAAAAAAAAAAAAAAAAAAAAGGCAATTCAACAAATTTCAAAGCCATACAGGCCGTGTTCTCTGACTATACAATACTTAGAATAGAAATAAAACAATTATAAAAATTTTGAGCTTGGAGACTTTGGACATGCAAATTATCTTCCCTGGGTCTCAGCTTATCCATCCAGAAAAATGGAAGCAGGGGGGTATTTTATCCATAGGAATATTATGTGACTTAGTGAAGCAATGCTTGTGTATGATTCACTGATGTAAATGGCCTGAACAGTGCATTACATTAGCTGTAATATACTTGCAGAGTACCTGGCCCTTCCAATAAAATGAGCTTTGGAACTGGCAGGCTATGAATATTAAAAGAAAAAAGCTAAAGTTAAAAATGAGACTCAATTATTTCCCTTAGAGTCACCCAAGACAGAGAGGGAAGTTATGGAAAGATTGGAAGCAAGAGAAAAGACAGAGCACCAATATCTCAGTCAAAGACATAAACCATAAGCAGTTTTAAAGGATTAAAAAAGCATAATGATAGGCCCTTCACATCCATTAGGATGGATGTCGTTTAAAAGACTGATAATAGGGACACCTGGGTGGCTCAGTCAGTTAAGCATCTGCCCAGAATTTTGGGATGGAGCCCCACATGATGCTCCTTGCTCAGCAGGCGGGTAGTCTGCTTCTCCTTCTCCCTCAGCCCTTCCCCCAGCTGGTACATGTTCTAATAAAAATCATTTTGAGTGAATGAATGAATGAATGAATGAATGAATGAAATACATACAGACAGACTGTTGGTGAAGATGTGAAGAAACAAACCCTCAGGTACTTCTAGCAGGAGTGTGAAATGGTACAGCTGCTTTGATACACAGTCCTGCAGTTCCTAAAAACAAAGTAAGCAAATATATGTGTGTAAAATAAAACGATATAATATATATGTATATATAAACACATGGGTATAAGATATCAATGGAAATAAAAAGCATTTAGAAATAAATGACTTTGGGGGATCCCTGGGTGGCGCAGCGGTTTGGCCCCTGCCTTTGGCCCAGGGCGCGATCCTGGAGACCCGGGATCGAGTCCCACTTCGGGCTCCCGGTGCATGGAGCCTGCTTCTCCCTCTGCCTGTGTCTCTGCCTCTCTCTCTCTCTCTCTCTCTCTCTCTCTCTCTCTCTCTCTCTCTCTCATCTCTATCATAAATAAATAAAAATTAAAAAAAAAGAAATAAATGACTTTGAAGATATTTAAATAATTGAAAAGTTGAGTATTAGTAAGTCAGGTGTCCAAAGTAAGAACTCAATAATTCAAAATAAAATAGAAATAAGGAAATAAAGATAAAAAAAAAAAACACTATAGAGGATCAACAAAGCCAAAAGTTTGTGCCTTGCTTGATGAAGTGGAATCCCTACTCCCAATTTTTTAACAGAAATTGTCATAGCAAATAGCCAAGTCTCATTTCGAACTTCAAAAGGAGCCAAAATTTCACCATTTGATGTTTGTAGTAGGATTTTGCAGATACTCCTAGTCAAGTTAGAGAAATTTCTTTTTTTTAATATTTTATTTTTATTTTTATTTATTTATGATAGTCACAGAGGGGGGGGGGGCAGAGACACAGGCAGAGGGAGAAGCAGGCTCCATGCACCGGCAGCTCGACGTGGGATTCGATCCTGAGTCTCCAGGATCGCGCCCTGGGCCAAAGACAGGCGCCAAACCGCTGCGCCACCCAGGGATCCCCGAGAAATTTCTTTCAATTTAAATTTTATTACAGAAGTTTCAAAGACAGTATGGAAATGCCTCAAAAAGTTAAAATATAGAGCTACCCTATGACCAAGCAATTGCACTACTAGGTATTTACCCAAAGAATAAAATGATTTGAAGGGGCACCTGTACACCAGTGTTTATGGCAGCAATGTTGACGATAGCCAAAGTATGAAAGAAGCCCAGATATCCATCAACGGATGAATGGATAGATGATGTAGTACACACACACACGCGCGCGCACACACACACACACACACACACACACGAATATTAGTCATCAAAAAGAATGAAATCTTGCTATTGCAATAATGTGGATGGAACTAGAGGGTATCATGCTAAGTGAAATAAATCAGAAAGACAAATACAGGGCAGCCCGGGTGGCTCAGCAGTTTGATGCCTGCCTTCAGCCTGGGCGTGGTCCTAGGGACCTGGGATCCAGTCCTGCATCAGGCTCCCTGCGTGGAGCCTGCTTCTCCCTCTGCCTGTGTCTCTACCCTCCCCCGTGTGTCTCTCATGAATAAATAAAAATCATTTTTTTAAAAAAAAGACAAATACATGATTTCATGGATATGTGGAATTTAAGACACAAAACAGATGAATGTAGGTGAAGAGAAGGAAAAATAAGATGAAAAATGAGAGGGAAACAAACTAAGAGCCTCTTAACTCTAGGAAACAAACTGATGGTTGTTGGAGGGGAGGTGGGTACAGAATGGGGTAACTGGGTGATGAGCATTAAGGAGAGCACTTGATGTAATGAGCACTGGGTGTTATATGCAGCTGATGTCACTAAATTCTACCTCTGAAACTAAAAAGTTATCAAGCAAAAATAATTTTATGTCTTAATTCATTGGCCTGTCTTAATTCATTGGCCTATCACAGTTTAGCAATTAACATTTTGCCACTATTATCTCTGCCTAGCTCTTCTTTTTGCTGATGTATTTTTTTTTTAATTTGAGAAAGAGCAGGGAGAGGGGGAGAAGGAGAGAGGCAAACTCCCAACTGAGTGAGGAACCAAGTGAGGGGTTCTATCTCACAACCCTGATCATGACCTAAGCCAAAATCTAGAGTTGAATGCTTAACTGAGCCACCCAGGTGCCCCATTGCTGTTATATTTTAAAATAAATTGCTGATATTATGCCAATTTATCCCCAAGAACTTTAGTATGACCTTTTCTTGTATGTGTTCTGCCCCATAGTTAGATTGTTTTTCTCCAAAGACGCTTGGCTCTCTTTAGTAGAGAATAATATTTAGAGGACATAATCAAGGTGCTAGGCATCCTCATTAGTACTGGATTATCATTGTCTACATGCCTTTTCAGAGAAGAGGTAGGTTATGTCTTTTTTAAAATAAATAAAAAAGAATCAGGAGTTCATATTGTGATTTTTAAGGTCAGTTCTACCATTAGGATTCTATTCATTTTGTTTTATAAATCAAATGTTTTTCTTACAATAAAAGAGTTATTCCTAACACTGTCAAAATATTTACCTTTAAACATATTACTGTTGGGGGTGCCTGGGTGGCTCTTAAACATCTGACTCTTGATTTTGGCTCAGGTTGTGATCTTCGGGTCCTGAGATGGAGCCCTGCATTGGGTTCTGTACTCAGTGAGGAGCCTCCCTGGGATTCTCTCTCTCTCCCTGCCCAGCCCACACATACACATGCAAGCTCTTTTAAAAAGTTACAATTAGATAGGAGCTTGGGAAGATTGCAGAGTAGGACTCTGAGCTCACCCTATCGCTTCTCATAACTAGTTATTATCCACAACCAAGTCAATAGACAAGAAAGCAGAACAGTCTCCACAACTAAAGAAACTGAAGCTGAATGGTTAAGAAGATCAGAAGAGTGGAGGGAGGGAGCTATACCCACAGAGAGAGTAGGGAAATGGGCCCTAACACCAGGGAGCTCACACAGGAAAGACCAATCTGCACGATGTTTGGCTTTGAAAACCAGAGGGACTGAAATCCCTGAGTTTATATAACAAGTGGGATGTGGAACCTGGAGCTTTAAAAGTCAGCTGGCTCAGCACTGGGTGAGCTGAGAGGGTGAGTGACAGCTGGGTCCTTGAAGAGTCAGCAGTCTGTGAGGAGGGGCAGCATAGAAACAGCAGCTTAGGGGATTCCTGGGTGGCTCAGTGGTTTGGCGCCTGCCTTCAGCTCAGGGCGTGATCCTGGAGTCCCAGGATTGAATCCCACATCAGGCTCCCTACATGGAGCCTGCTTCTACCTCTGTCTGTGTCTCTGCCTGTGTGTGTGTGTGTGTGTGTGTGTGTGTGTGTGTCTTTCATGAATAAAATCTTAAAAAAAAAAAAAAAAGAAAGAAAGAAAGAAACAGCAGCTTACACAATACCAGGGGCAAATGGGAGCTGTCTGTTCACACTGATTTTGAAAGGTATCGGGGTACTTCCTGGAAAACAAGGGAGCTGGTAGGCACCATTTTCCTTTCCTGCCTCCCAGCATAAACACAGAGCCACCTGTGGGAAGCACGGCTGCAGATACTTGGTATTTAATCTCCTAGCAGTGTGCCACACTCATGAGATCTCTGATGGACTTACCCACTCCGACCCTACTAGCCTTGGTCCTGGGATTGGGGCAAATCTTGTGACCTACCCTACATAGCCATGAGGTACACAGCTGTCCCACACTGCATCCAGCCAATGTGCCATGACCAGCCAACACCACACATGTACCCCACATAGCCACCAGGTGCACAGCCAGTACTGTGCACTGTTGCAGGGCCACGTGCCCCCAGCTCCTGTTGTACACCAGACCCACCTGTGCTCAGCCATTGCTGTGTACCCCAGCTGCCAGATGCACAGTCCCTGGTGCCCATAGTGCTTAGGGTATCTAGCATAGGACTAGTGGCCTAGCACAAATTTTGCTAACACTGCCACCCCATTCTCAAGTTCCCCAGTGGGCATAGCCCCTCAGAGCTGGCCTACCTATATCCCAATAACAGAGAGCAAAGACAGCCCACAACAGGCAGATAGTACAGATGGCAGCATTGAAAAGAAAAGGGATTCAGACACAACAGCAAGGTATAAGCAACACACGTAGGATACTCTTCTAAAGTGCCAGGTTCTGGTAAACAGGGGATGCTGCACTCCAGGATCTCTCTATAAAGTCATTACTTTACATGAGCAGAAGACATAGCTGAGAGGGAGAGAGACTCTCAAGCAGACTCACCACTGAGCATGGAGCCCAATGCAGGGCTTGATCCCAGGACCCTGAGATCATGTCCTGAGCTGAAATCAGGAGTCAGAAACTCAATTTACTGAGCCACCCAGGTGCCCCCATAACTGATTAACAGAGGGAAACAGACAGAGGGGCAGACAAAATGAGGAGACAAATTTATCCCAAGTGAAAGAACAGGATTAGGCCACCAACCAGAGATCTAAGTGAAACACATAAGTAATATGACTGATAGTAAATTTAAAGCGATGATCACTTAAGACAAGTGAGATCCTTAACATAGAACTACAGAATAACAGATAAAGTGAACAATAAATGAAATGAAAACATGCTTGATGGAAGGAACAGCAGGCTGGAAGAAGCAAAGGAATAACTTAGTGATCTAGAATATAGAGTAACGGAAAAATCAAGCTGAACAAAAGAATGAATTGCACAAAATGAGAATAGGAACTCATTCTAGTCCCAGGGAACTCTGCAGCCATCAAACATAATCACATTTGTATTATAGGAGTTTCAGGAAAAGAGAAAGGGGGGCAGAAAATTTGAAATTTTTCCTAAGACAGACATCCAGATCCAGGAGCTACAGAGAACTCCCATCAAAAATCAATAGAAGCATACCCATACCAAGACATACTATAATTAAATTGGCAAAATATAGTGATGAATTTTAAAAGCAGCAAGACAAAAAACAGTAATTTACAAAGGAAGATGCATAAAGTTAATAGAAGATTTTTTTTTTTCAGCAGAAACATGGACAGCCAGAAGGGAGGGGTATGATATATTCAAAGTGATGAATGGGAAAAATCTGTAGTCAAGAATATTCTAACAAGGCTATCATTGGACTAGAAAGTTTCCCAAACAAAAACTAAAAAAGTTTGTGACCACTAAATCAGCCCTGCAAGAAATAGTAAAGGGGACTCTGAGTGAAAAGGAGAGACCAAAAGTAACAGTAAAATGACAGGAAACAAAAACAGTAAAAATGGTTTATTTCTGTAGAAAATCAGTTAAACTCACAAAATAAAAACATGGAGAGGAAAGGAGCAAAGAATGTGTACAAACTTAAATGACCATCAATGTAATATAGACTGGTATCTGCAGAAGAGGTTATATACAAACCTGGTAGTCAAAAACCACTAAAATATGCAAAGAGAAAGAAATCCAAATATTTCACCAAAGAAAATCAGCAAGCCATGAAAGAGAACCAAAAAAGGATCAGGAAATCTTCAGAAACAAGTAACAAAATGACAATACATATCTTTCAATAATTACTTTGAATGTAAATGGACTGAACACACCAATCAGACATAGGGTGACAGAATGTATTAAAAAAAAAAAAGCAAGACCCATACATATGATGCCCATAAGAGACTCATTTTAGACACATAAAGACACATGCAGATTAAGGTAATTAAGGTAAAGAGATGGAAAAACATTTATCACACAAATGGATATGGGGAGAAAAAAAAAAAAAGCCAAACAAATGAAAAATCAAGCTGAACAAATGAAATGTTTCATTTGTTTCCATGGAAACAAAACCACAGTGGTCCAAAACCTTTGGAATGCAGCAAAAGCAGTTCTAAGAGGGAAGTGTTAGGTTTTTCCCAAATGAATGGGAGAGAAATTAAAATTAAAACAAAAACAAAAACAAAAAACGGCAGAGCCAGGCAGTAGGTTCAAGAGTGCTTTAATGGGGAAGGTGAGGAACCTGGGTGAGGTTCCATAACTCGGGACTCAAAGGGGCTTGAGTCAGGGAAGTCGCACCCAGGCAAACTGCAGGGTTTCTATAAAGAGTTTCCAGATGGGGGCACTGCGGCATTCTGATTAGGGCAAGGGTTCCAGGTCTTTGTAAGCTAAGTTAGGGTAGGGAGGTAAGGTGGTGTTGGCGGGAAGATGGGGGTAGGGCTGCATTCCAGTTAGGGCAAGGGTTACCGGTCTTTGTGTGCTAAGGTAGGGCGGCAAGGTGGTCTTATTGGGAGGTTGCTGGCCTCGGGTCGGCTGTTGTGGGGTCCCCAGTCTCACCAGCCCAACAGGAAGTATGCAGCAAGACAAGCCTTCCCCAAGAAGAAAACAACATCTCAAACCACCTACCCTCACACCTAAAGGAACTAGAAAAACAACAAAACCTAAAACCAGCAGATGGAAGGAAATAAAGTTTAGACCAGAAATACATAATATAATAATTTGCACACAACAAAACAGATCAATGAAACCAGGAGCTGGTTCTTTGAAAAAAAAAAAAAAAAAAAAATGGTAAACTTTTAGCCAGACTTCTCAAGAAAAAAGGGAAAAGACTCAAGTAAAATCACAAATGAAAGTCAAAAACTCCACCAACACCACAGAAATTATAATATAAGGAAAAACTAGAAAAATGGATACATTCCTAGAAATATATAAACTATCAAAACAAACAAGAAGAGGAGGTACCTGAGCGGCTCAGGGTATGATCCCAGGGATTCAGTCCCACTTGGGGCTCCCCCTAGGGAGCCTGCTTCTCCCTCTCCCTAGGTCTCTGCCTCCCTCTATGTGTCTCTCATGAATAAATAAAATATTTTTTAAAAGTTGGAGTAAAAACATGTAACGAAAAATAGGTAATGTAAGGGTTTTTTTAGGAGAATGGAGACCCCAAGGCAAAGCGATCCGTAGGATGAGCCTTATTACCAGTGCCCTCCGGTGAGGTTCCGCGACTCGGCAGAGGAGAGTCAGGGAGGTCGGCGGGGTGCGGAGTGCGGGGTTTTTTTTTTTTTTTTTTTTTTTTTTAAAAGACTTATTGGTTCCAGGTCTGGATCCAGGTGGGTCTCTTGCCAAATTAGCAAGGGAGCACCGTGTCCCTAGGTGATTGGCTGGGGGTGGGGAAAGTCCAGACGTTGAGGGGGTGGCCCCTGGCTGGGAAGTCCAATGGAAAGTTTCATTTCCCGTCTAGGTTTCGATTTACTGGAGACGATGTGTGGTCACGGCTGCTTTGGCGGGAAGATCAGCCATCTTGACCCAATTTGAGATGTCCGCCATTTTGGGTGCCCCTGTCTCTCAGCCTGCCCAACAGGTAATGACTTAAGAAGTAGTTCACAGGAAAACAAGTTTACAAAACTGATTTAAAAACATCAAGATGGGGACACCTGGGTGGCTCAGTGGTTAAGCATCTGCCTTTAGCTCAGGTCGAGATCTTGGGGTCCTAGGATTGAGTCCTCCATCAGGCTCCCTGAAGGGATCCTGCTTCTCCCTCTGCCTAGGTTTCTGCCTCTCTCTGTGTGTCTCTCATGAATAAATACAAATCTAAAAAAAAAAAAAAAAAAAAAAAGACAGGAAGAAATGGAAAATTTGAACAGACTGAGAACCAGCAAAGAAATTGAATCCATAATCAAAAACTCCCAACAAACAAAACTCCAGGGCTAGATGGCTTCATAGGGGAATTCTACCAAAGAAAAGTTAATACCTATTCTTCTCAAATACCTATTCTACCTATCTCCAAAAGATAGAAAAGGAAGGAAAAATTTCAAATTCATTCTATGAGGCCAGCATTATCCTGATTCCAAAAAACCAGATAAAGACACCACTAAAAGAACACAACAGGCCAATATCCCTGATAAACATGCAAAAATCCTCAACAAATACTAGCAAATCGGAAAAAAACAAACAAACAAACAAAAAAACACCTTAAAACCATCAAGTAGGATTCATTCCTGGGCTGCAAGCATCATTCAATATGTTGATATCAATCAACATGATATCACATTAATAAAAAAAGTATAGGAACCATACGATTCTTTCAGAAGATGCAGGAAAAGCATTTGACAAAGTACAACATCCATTCATGATAGAAACCTTCTGCAACATAGGTTTAGCAGGAACATAGTTCAACATAATAAGGTCATCTATGAAAAACCAACAGTGAACATCATCCTTAAAGGGGAAAGACAGAGCTTTCCCCCCTAAGGTCACAAACAGGACAGAGATATCCACTTTTACCACTTCTATTCAACAAGATACTAGAAGTCCTAGCCACAGAAGTAAAACAAGCAGAAATAAAAGGTATCCAAATCAGTAAGGAAAAAGTAAAACTTTCACATCTTGCAGATGACATTCTATATAGAAAACCCAAAAGACCACCAAAAAAACCCTGCTACAGCTGATAGATGAATTCAGTAAAGTTGCAGGATACAAAAATCAGTTTACAGAAATCTGTTGTGTTTCTATACACCAACAATTAAGGAGCAGAAATTAATAAAACAGTCCCATTTACAGTTGTACCCAAAATAAGAATAGGAATAAACTTAACCAAAGAAGGGAGAGACTTGTATTCTGAAAACTATAAGATACTGATGAAAGAAACTGAAGACAAAGAAATGAAAAAACATTCCATGTTCATGGATTGGACAATTTAACAATGTTCTTCCATACTACCCAAGACAATCTACAAATTTAATACATTCCCTATCAAAATACCAACACAGAATTTTTTTTTCAGAGCTAAAACAATTCTAAAATTTGTATAGAACCACAAATAACCAAGGCAATCTTGAAAAAGAAAAGCAAAGTTGGAGCTTTCACAATTCCAGACTTCAAGGTTATACTACAAAGCTGTAGTAGTTAATTAATCTTTGAGAAAGCAGGAAAGAATATCAAATGGGAAAGGGACAATCTCTTCAACAAATGGTGCTAGGAAAACTGCAGAAGAATGCAACTGGAACATATTCTTATACCAAACACAAAAATAACTCCAAATGGATTAAGGACCTTAATGTGAGACCTGAAACCACAAAAATCCTAGAAAACACAGGCAGTAACTTCTTTGACATCAGCCATAGCAACTTCCTTCTAGAGATCCCCTGAGGTAAGGGAAACAAAAGCAAAAATAAACTATTGGGACCTCAAAGTAAAAAGCTTCGGCATAGTAATGGAAACAAGAAAGCTGAAAGGCAACCTACGGAATGGGAGAAAATATTTGCAAATTACATTTCTGGTAAAGGGTTAGTATCCAAAGATCTATGAGAATTTATCAAACTCAACACCCCCAAAAAAATTGGCAGAAGAGAGGTGCCTGGAACGTAGGTTTTTTGTTTTTTTTTTTTGTTTGTTTGTTTAAGATTTTATTTATTCATGAGAGACACAAGGAGAGAGAGAGGCAGAGACACAGGCAGAGGGAGAAGCAGGCTCCATGCAGGGAGCCCAACATGGGACTGGATCCTGGGTCTCCAGGATCACACCCTGGGCTGAAGGCAGTGCTAAACCACTGAGCAACCCGGGCTGCCCTGGAACGTAGTTTTTGAAAGGTTTTTGGTAAGGTTGGTAGGGTCCAGAGCTGATGGCCAAGAAAGAATTCTTGAGACGTCTTTGGTGCAAAATGGTGGTTTTATTAAACCACAGGGACAGGACTCCTGGACAGAAGAAGCTGCTTTGGGATTGTGAGGAACAACTGATTATATACTACTCTGGGGTTGGGAGAAGTAAAGATAAGGGAAGTTTCAAAAGGATTTTCATATGCTAAAGAGGACCCACAGGATATAGGAGTCCTTGCTATTGTCAAACTATGCTTGCTTTTCCCTCTAGCAAGGCATTAACATTAAGACAATTGGGAGCTTCCTGTAACAACATGCTCTGCCTGCCTCAAGTATTTGTCAGTGGGCTGCAGGTATAGACACTTAGTTGTATCTACAAATTCTTGTTATTTGGTTTCCCACATTGCCTGGGTGGCTCAGTTGGTCAAGTGTCCAACTCTTAACTTTGGCTCAGGTCATGATCTCAGGGTTGTGGGATCAAACCTCCCATCCAGCTCAGCAGTTTTTCTTTTTATTATTATTGTTCAATTTGCCAACATATAGCATTACACCCAGTGCTCATCTCATCAAGAGCCCCCCCCTCAGTGTCCATCACCCACTCACCCCCACCCCCAACCCACCTAGCTTTCCACTGCCCTTGTTCATTTCCCAGAGTTAAGAGTCTCTCATGTTCTGTCTCCCTTTCTGATATTTCCCACTCATTTTCTCTCCTTTCCTCTTTATTCCCTTTCACTGTTTTTTTATATTCCCCAAATGAATGAGAACATATAATGTTTGTCCTTCTCTGATTGACTTACTTCACTCAGCATAATACCCTCCAGTTCCATCAACGTCGAAGCAAATGGTGGGTATTTGTCGTTTCTAATGGCTGAGTAATATTCCATTGTATACATAAACCACATCTTTAGCCATTCATCTTTCGATGGACACTGAGGCTCCTGCCACAGTTTGGCTATTGTGGACATTGCTGCTAGAAACATCGGGGTGCTGGTGTCCTGGCGTTTCACTGCATCTGTATCTTTGGGGTAAATCCCCAGCAGTGTAATTGCTGGGTGGTAGGGCAGTTCTATTTTTAACTCTTTGAGGAACCTCCACACAGTTTTCCAGAGTGGCTGCACCAGTTCACATGCCCACCAACAGTGCAAGAGGGTTCCCCTTTCTCCACATCCTCTCCAACATTTGTGGTTTCCTGCCTTGTTAATTTTCCCCATTCTCACTGGTGTGAGGTGGGATCTCATTGTGGTTTTGATTTGTATTTCCCTGATGGCAAATGATGTGGAGCATTTTCTCACGTGCTTGTTGGCCATGTCTGTGTCTTCCTCTGTGAGATTTCTGTTCATGTCTTTTTGCCCATTTCATGATTGGATTGTTTCTTTGCTGTTGAGTTTCATAAGTTCTTTATAGATCTTGGATACTAGCCCTTTATCTCTTCTCCCATTCTGTAGGTTGTCTTTTAGTTTTGTTGACTGTTTCTTTTGCTGTGCAGAAGCTTCTTTTCTTGATGAAGTCCCAATAGTTCATTTTTGCTTTTGTTTCTCTTGCCTTCATGGATGTATCTTGCAAGAAGTTACTGTGGCCAAGTTCAAAAAGGGTGTTGCCTGTGTTCTCCTCTAGGATTTTGATGGAATCTTGTCTCACATTTAGATCTTTCATCCATTTTGAGTTTATCTTTGTGTCTGGTACAAGAGAGTCGTCCAGTTTCATTCTTCTGCATGTGGATGTCCAATTTTCCCAGCACCATTTATTGAAGAGCCTGTCTTTTTTCCAGTGGATAGTCTTTCCTCCTTTGTCGAATATTAGTTGACCATAAAAATGAGGGCCCACTTGTGGATTCTCTATTCTGTTCCATTGATCTATGTGTCTGTTTTTGTGCCAGTACCATACTGTCTTGATGACTACAGCTTTGTAGCACAACCTGAAATCTGGCATTGTGATGCCCCCAGCTATGGTTTTCTTTTTAAAAATTCCCCTGGCTATTCGGGGTCTTTTCTGATTCTACACAAATCTTAAGATGATTTGTTCCAACTCTCTGAAGAAAGTCCATGGTATAAACCATTAACCTGCCTTCTTAAAAAGAAAAGACTCAAATTAGTAAAATCATGAATGAGAAAGGAGAGATCACCACCAATACCAAGGAAATATAAATGATCTTAAAAACTTATTATGAGCAGCTTTACGCCAATAAATTAGGCAATCTAGAAGAAATGGATGCATTTCTGGAAAACTATAAACTACCAAAACTGGAACAGGAAGAAATAGAAAACCTGAACAGACCAATAACCAGGGAGGAAATTGAAGCAGTCATCAAAAACCTCCCAAGACACAAAAGTCCAGGGCCAGATGGCTTCCCAGGGGAATTCTATCAAACGTTTAAAGAAGAAACTATACCTATTCTACTAAAGTTGTTCAGCAAGATAGAAAGAGATGGAGTACTTCCAAACTCATTCCATGAGGCCAGCATCACCTTAATTCCAAAACCAGACAAAGACCCCACCAAAAAGGAGAATTATAGACCTATATCCCTGATGAACATGGATGCTAAAATTCTCAACAAGATACTAGCCAGTAGGATCCAACAGTACATTAAGAAAATTATTCACCATGGCCAAGTAGGATTTATCCCCGGGACACAAGGCTGGTTCAACACTCGTAAAACAATCAATGTGATTCATCATATCAGCAAGAGAAAAAACAAGAACCATATGATCCTCTCATTAGATGCAGAGAAAGCATTTGACATAATATAGCATCCATTCCTGATCAGAACTCTTCATAGTGTAGGGATAGAGGGAACATTCCTCAGCATCTTAAAAGCCATCTACGAAAAGCCCACACCAAATATCATTCTCAATGGGGAAGCACTGGAAGCTTTTCCCCTAAGATCAGGAACAAGACAGGGATGTCCACTCTCACCACTGCTATTCAACATAGTACTAGAAGTCCTAGCCTCAGCAATCAGGCAACAAAAAGAGATAAAAGGCATTCAAATTGGCAAAGAAGTCAAACTCCCTCTTTGCAGATGACATGATACTGTACATAGAAAACCCAAAAGCCTCCACCCCAAGATTGCTAGAACTCATCCAGCAATTCGGCAGTGTGGCAGGATACAAAATAAATGCCCAGAAGTCAGTGGAATTTCTATACACTGAGACTGAAGAAAGAGAAATTAAGGAGTCAATCCCAGATACAATGGCACCCAAAGGCATAAGATACCTAGGAATAAACTTAACCAAAGAGGTAAAGGATCTATACCCTCAAAACTACAGAACACTTCTGAAAGTAATTGAGGAAGATACAAGAGGTGGAAAAATATTCCATGCTCATGGATTGGAAGAATTAATATTGTGGAAATGTCAATGTTACCCAGGGCAATTTACACATTTAATGCAAGCTCAGCAGTTTTCTTGAGATGCTTTTTCCCCTACTCCCTCTGCCCCTCTCCCAGCTTTCACTTTAAATATGTAGATAAAATATTTTTTTTAAAAAGCAGAAGACATGAAGACAAACATTTTTCTAAAAATAACATGGATGGCCGACACATAAACAGAGGTTCATCATTACCATCACAGAAATGCAAATAAAACTATAATGAGCTATCACCTCACACCTGTCAGAATGGCTAAAATCAACAACCCAAATGGTGTTGGGTGAGGATGTGTAGACAAAGGAATAGTCATGCACCAATGCCAACTGGTGCAGCCACTCTGGAGAACAGTAGAGAGGTTCCTCAAAAAAATTGAAAATAGAACTACTCCACAACCTGTCAATTGTACTACTGGATATGTACCCCCAAAACACTAATTCAAAGGGATACACACATACGTATATTTATAGCAGCATTATTTATAATAGCCAAATTATAAAAGCAGCCCAAGTGTCCACCAATTGATGAAGATGTAGTATGTATGTATTATGATGGAATGTTATTCAGCCATAAAATAGAATGAAATCTTGCCATTTGCAAGGACATATATGAAGCTAGAGTATGGAGGCCGAGAATATTAAGGCCATCCCATCTCAAGCTTAGCGTTAGCACAAGTACAGCCATCTTAGCTTCGGCAGCCATCTCAGGCCCCTGTAACCAGGGGCTGAACTTTACCCTACCTCAGTTACAGGAAAAACTGCAGAACATACTCTTAAACTCCCCCACCCCTTCTGGGAAATCCCCTAGACCAGCCCATAAAAATCCAGCTGAAACCCACCTCGGGGTCCAAGTCCCTGCTCCGCTGTGTCCGGTGTACTTGGACCCAAGCTCGAGCTTGCTAATAAACCCTCGTGTGCTTGCATGGGTATCAGCTCCGTGGTGGTTTCTCGGATTCACAATCTTGGGCACAATATTCGGGGGATCGTCCGGGATCCGAGAGATCCCCAGGATCCCATCTGGAGGGTCCCACGCGTGGTGAGTGCACTCAACTTTTTCCACTTTTTGCGCGCATATTCTCTGAGGACTCAATACTGTATTTTTACCTGTAGGAATTCCAATCTGTATTGGGTCGACATTGGCTTAGGCGGATGCGCTGGCAGGCTGTTGACCGGGGGTCTTGGGAGACGTCCTTTGCCCCCACTGGGAGGACGAAGTCCTCATCTGTGAGGAGGGCCGTGTTGTGCCCAAGATTGCGAATCTGAGAAACCACCAAGGAGCCGACACCGATGCAAACACATGACGGTTTATTAACAAGCTCGAGCTTGCGTCCAAGTGTACCCCACACAGTGGAGCAGGGACTGGGACCCCGAGGTGGGTTTCAGCTTAGTTTTATGGGCTGGTCTCGGGGACCTCCAGAAGGGCTGGAGGAATTTCTCAAGTTCTGTTTACATTCTGATATGGGGCTTTCGAGAGCATGGAGCTCTGTTCTTATTCTAATAGGGGCTTCCTGCCACTGGCTTGAGCTCTGTTCTCATTCTAATATGGGGCTTTCTAAAGCATTAAGCTGTAACTTTTTTTCCTGTAACTGAAGTAATGTAAGTTTCAGCTCTAATTCACAGGGGCCTGGGATGGCTGTACCTGTGCTAACCTGAACTTAAGGTGGAATGGCCTTAATTTTCTGGGCCTCCCACAGGCCGACCGCCTTTATGAACAGCCAGCCCTTCAGTTGACTTTCTCTTTTGTCTCCACGGCCACACTAGAACGTTTATGTTACTGTGTCGTCATAACTGTTTGTGCCTTGGTGTGGACTGGAGACATAATGGGGCAGACACAAACCACCCCCTGTCTCTTATGCTCTCCCACTTCTGGGACGTTAGGGAAAGAGCTCATAATCTGAGCACAGACATACGGAGAGGGAAATTTCAAACCTATTCTCTTACAGGTTAAGGCCATGATCTTCAGGGATAAATCAGATGGCCACCCTGACCAGGTGCCCTACATCCTGGCCTGGCAGGACATGGTTGAGAATCCCCCTCCTGGACTAAAATGATTTTTACCCCCCAAAGCAGGACCTACCAAACTTCTAGCCCTGCAAAAGGCTGAGAAGGAGACTGACTCTAAGACCAAAACGCCCCTTTATCCGGTCTTGCAGGATTCCTCCCTAGAGACCCTGATTCTCCCACCGCTCTACCTACTGCCCCTTCGCCCTTCTGCCCCCCCATTAGAGGCCCGGGGGGGGCTGCAGAAGGGGCCCACCCCTCCCTGATGAGGGAGTCCCTGTACACAGGCCAGTAGCAGGGACACACAGCCAGACCCACCGGGCAGCCCCACCCCCTAATGCGGGCCGGCCGACTCCACCACCCTTCGCCGGGCACCATAGGATCCCCCCGATGAGACTGGCGGGCAGCCAATGTTAATTGGCCTTTCTCCAACAGTGATTTATATAATTGGAAAACCCAGAATGCAAAGTTCTGATAATCCGAGAGATCTAATCGGGCTTTTAGATACTGTTCTCTTTACCCACCAGCCTACTTGGGAGGACTGCCAACAGCTCTTGCAGGTTCTCTTCACCACCTAAGAGAGAACAGATTCAGGTGGAAGCCCGAAAGTCTGTCCTGGGAGAAGACAGACAGCCGACTCAAAACCCAGACCTCATAAATGCTGCCTTCCTCTTATCCCGCCCTACCTGGGACTACAACTCAGCTGAAGGGAAGGAGAGACTCCAGGTCTACCGCCAGACTCTAATGGCAGGTCTCCAGGCTGCCATGAGCAAGCCTTCCAATCTGGCCAAGGTGTATGATGTAAGACAAGGTAAGGATGAGAGTCTAGCAGCCTTCTTAGAATCATAGAGGCTTTTAAGCAGGACACCCATATGAACCCAGAAGCCCCAGAAACAAAGGCCACAATTATCATGGCTTTTGTTAACCAGGCTGCTCCAGACATCAAAAGAAAATTGCAAAGAGTAGAGAGACTAGGAGAGAAGAGCTTGCAGGACTTCATGATAGCAGCAGAAAATTTATAATAGTTTAGTTTGTTGGGATCCCTGGGTGGTGCAGCGGTTTAGCGCCTGCCTTTGGCCCAGGGCACGATCCTGGAGATCCGGGATCGAATCCCACGTCAGGCTCCCGGTGCATGGAGCCTGCTTCTCCCTCTGCCTATGTCTCTGCCTCTCTCTCTCTCTCTCTCTCTCTGTGTGTGTGTGACTATCATAAATAAATGAAAAAAAAAATAGTTTAGTTTGTTGCTCTTCTGGACTTTCTCTAAGTGACCGGCAGACCCGAAACCTGGCCAAGATCCTGCTGGCCACGACAATGGAGGACCCACAGGAAAAATGGACGCACCTCAAGAAGCTGGCTTCAGGGACAGGTAAGGAGGATAGCCCTGGTCCCTGTCAGGAGCGCCCTAAACTGAACAAAAACCACTGTGCTTATTGCAAAGAAGAGGGCCACTGGGTGAAAGACTGCCCTAACAAAAGATCTAAGGCCCCTGCAAAGATATTGGAGATGGAGGACCTGGATGACTAGGAGTTGGGGTTCGGCATCCCTCCTTGAGCCCAGGGTAACTCTCAGAGTGGAGGGGCAACCCATTGAATTCCTAGTGGACACTGGGGCACAACACTCAGTTTTATTACAACCCCAAGGGAAATTGGCAAGCAAGACTTCATGGGTGCAAGGGGCCACGGGCACCAAACAGTACTCATGGACTACCTGAAGAACTGTGGATCTTGGCATGGGCCAGGTATCCCACTCCTTTATGGTCATCCCTGAGTGTCCCTACCCATTGTTAGGATGGGACTTGCTCACCAAGATGGGGGCACAAATTCGCTTCCACCCCGAAGGGGCAAAAATCCTAAACAAGGAGGGGCACCTGATTCAGGTGCTTGTCCTGAGTTTAGAGGACAAATATCATCTCCACCAAACACCCTTAGCCCCAATGACTGACATTGACTGTTGGCTGCAGGAATTTCCCCAAGCATGGGCAGAAACTGGGGGAATTGGGCTGGCCCGGCACTGACCGGCCATATACATAGAACTAAAGCCGGGGGCAGACCCTGTCAGGGTCCGCCAATACCCCATGCCTCTCGTAGCACATACGGGAATCATATCCCACATACAGCGACTACTGGACTCGGGCATATTAAGGCCTTGCCAATCGGCATGGAACACTCCCTCGCTGCTGGTGTGGAAACCACACTCTAACGATTACAGGCCAGTCCAGGACTTATGCACCCTACGGCCCCAAACCCATACACCCTCCTCTCCACCCCTGCCTCCAGACAAAACTTGGTATATGGTATTAGATTTAAAAGACGCCTTTTTCAGCCTGCCTTTAGCACCCAAGAGCTAAGACCTCTTTGCCTTTGAATGGACGGACCCTGAGAAAGGCATCAGTGGCCAGCTCACCTGGACTCAACTACCACGAGGATTCAAAAGTTCACGGACAATCTTTGATGAGGCCTTACACGAAGACTTGGGTGAGTTCCACTCTGGGCCCCCCTCATTTGACCTTATTGCAATATGTAGAGGATATCCTGTTGGTGGTGGAGGACCAGGACACATGCCTGCGAGGCACTGGGGACTTGCTCCAGACAATAGCGGCTCTAGGATACCAGGCCTCAGCTAAAAAAGCCCAGATCTGCAGAGGTGAGCTACCTTGGGTACAAATTAAAGGATGGAAAAAGATGGTTGACGGACGCACAGAAGGAAACTGTCCTAAGGATCCCACAGCCGCAAACCGTCTGCCAGGTACGTGAATTCCTGGGGTCAGCAGGGTTCTGTCGATTATGAATTCCGGGTTTTGCCGAGATGACCAGACCCTTCTATGAGGCCACCAGGCACCAACAAAATTTTGAATGGACAGAGGCCATGAACAAACCCTTTAATGACCTTAAACAGGCCTTGCTGTCTGCCCTGGCTCTCGGGTTGCCCGACCAACCAAGCCCTTCTACCTGTATGTGGACAAGAAAGACAGGGTGGCAAAAGGGGTCCTTGTCCAGTACATAGGTTCCTGGAAGAGACCCATAGCCTAGCTCTCCAAAAAGCTGGACACAGTGGCCGCTGGATGGCCCCCATGCTTAAAAATTATTGCCGCGGTGGCCACTATGGTCAAGGACGCAGACAAACTGGCCATGGGGCATGCCCTGCATGGTACCACACCACATGCTATTGAAGGGGTACTCAAACAGCCCCCAGACCTCTGGATCAGCAATGCCCATCTCACTCATTATCAGAGCCTACTGCTGAACCCCACCAGAATTTTATTCAAGCCACCAACAACCCTGAATCCAGCAACGCTACTCCCTCACCGCCCCTTTGCATGACTGTCAAGAAATTTTGGCACAGGTGCACAGAATCAAAGCTGATCTCCAGGACCAGCCACTGCTGAACGCAGACGCCACCTGGTACACGGATGGCAGCAGTTTTGTCTGAGAAGGAATCAGATACGCGGAGGCAGCCATAACCACGGAAATGGAGACCATCTGGGCAGAGCCATTGGCAGCCAGAACCATCGGCTCAATGGGCAGAACTGATCACATTGGCCAAGACGCTAACCATGGGAGAAGGTAAACAAACATTTACAGCAGGTACGCCTTCGCCACTGCTCACATCCACGGAGCCCTTTACAGAGAGAGGGGGCTTCTGACAGCGGAAGGAAAGACTATTAAAAACAAAACAGAGATCCTTGAACTCCTGAGGGCCCTCTGGCTGCCCAAGGCACTAGCTATCATCCGTTGTCCAGGACACCAAAAGGCAGGTACACCAGTAGCCAGGGGAAACCAGCTAGCCAATTCAAAAGCAAAGGAGGTGGCCCTTTTGGTGACCCAGGTCTTAGCAACCATGCTACCTGATCCAGGGGCTCCGATCCTGCCGGACACCCCCAACTATAGTGATGCTGACTTAACACTGGATCAAACACTTGCCTATGACCCAATGCTTGTGTGGCTGGTGGAGGGCCACAGACTCCAGCATCATCCTGCCAGAGAAACTAGGATGACAAGTCCTATCCAAAAATGCATCGGAGTACTCCTATGGGAACAAGGAAGATGCAAGACCTCATACGACATGCAAAGATCACTATTAAAGACTCTCGAGCAAAGATCGAGCAGATTGTGGCAAGCTGCCAGGCATGCCAGTTAACTAATGCCACCTCCCATGGATCTAACCCGGGCACCCAGCTCCAGGGGGACCGCCCAGGAGCCTACTGGGAAGTGGACTTCATGGAGGTAAAACCTGGAAAATATGGATACAGGTATTTACTAGTGTTCGTAGATACTTTTTCAGGATGGACAGAGGCATTTCCCACCAAACATGAAACAGCACAGACCGTGACCAAGAAACTGCTGGAAGACATCTTACTGGGGTATGGTTTTCCTGTTAGGATCGGATCAGACAACGGACCTGGATTCATCTCTAAGGTAACACGGGGAGTGGCACTAGTACTTGGGGCACATTGGAAATTACATTGTGCATATAGGCCGCAAAGCTCAGGACGGGTAGAGAGGATGAACAGAACATTAAAGGAGACCTTAACTAAATTAGCCCTAGAGACTGGCGGGGATTGGGTGACTCTTCTCCCCTTCACCCTATATAAGGTACAAAACTCCCCATATAAGATGGGACTTATCCCCTACGAGATCATGTTCGGTCCTCCTCCACCTATTATCCCCAATTTAAAACCTGAGGTACTTGCTGAGTTTGATGATCACCAACTCCTTTTCTCCCTCCAAATGTTACAACGAACCCATGAACAGGTGTGGCCTAAGCTGAGAGCCCTCTATGAGACTGGGCCACCCCTGGACCCCCATCGATATCAGCCAGGTGACTGGGTGTATGTCTGGAGATACCAACACCAGACACTTCGACCTTGCTGGAAGGGACCCTACATCGTGATCCTGACCACTCTCACCGCTCTCAAGGTCGACGGGATTACTCCCTGGGTCCACTACACCCACGTCCGGCCAGCTGACCCACACACCGTTCTCAAGGACTTTTTTCCAGAATGGAAAAGCCAACCAGACAAGGACAATCCCCTAAAGCTAAGACTGCACTGTTCTCACTTACCCCACTAATGTTGCTTATGCTATGTCCTCTTCATGCCAGAACCAATCCCCATCAACCACTTAACCTAACCTAGCAGGTGATAGATATGTGGGTACCCACAGATGGGATAGAAGAGAGCCCATCTCAGCTATCACCATCGCCATCCTGTTGGGAATTGGGTTAGCAGGTGCAGGGACAGGTATTGCTTCACTAGCTGTACAGAACTCCCACTATAACAGTCTCAGAGCAGCAATCGATCTAGACATAGAATGGATAGAAACCTCTATTTCCCACCTCCAAGACTCCCTAACATCTTTGTCTGAGGTTGTCCTTCAAAACAGAAGGGGATTAGACTAGGTCTTCTTACAACAAGGGGGGGGGTTATGTGCTGCCTTAAACAAGGAATGTTGTTTCTTCACTGACCTGACCACTCAGGAATAGTCCAAGAATCCATGGCAAAAGTCAGAGAAGGTTTGGCTAGACGCAAATGGGAACAAGAACAGCAGCAAGGTTGGTTTGAATCATGGTTCAATCATTCCCCATGGTTAACCACCTCGCTGTCCACCCTAGCCAGGCCCCTCATTATCCTTCTCCTCCTTACCTTTGGGCCCTGCATTATCAATAGATTAGTTACTTTTGTCAAAGACAGAGTCAGTACAGTTCAGCTCATGGTACTCAGACAGCAATACCAACCACTGGATCTTGTTGCTGAGACCAACCTGGACCCATGATTGGGTCCTTCCTTAGGTTCCTCTGAGAGGGGGAAATGTGGAGGCTGAGAAAGTTAAGGCCATCCCACCTCAAGTTTAGCATTAGCACAAGTACAGCCATCTTAGCTCTGGCAGCCATCTCAGGTCCCTGTGACCAGGGGCTGAACTTTACCCTACCTCAGTTACAGGAAAAACTGCAGAACACGCCCTTAAACTCCCCCCACCCTTTCTGGAAGTGCCCTAGATCAGCCCATAAAAATCCAGCTGTAACTTACCTCAGAGTCCAAGTTCCTGCTCCGCTGTGACACGTATACTTGGACCCAAGCCCGAGCTTGCTAATAAACCCTTGTGTGCTTGCATCGGTGTCAGCATCTTGGTGGTTTCCTGGATTCGCAATCTTGGGCACAACAAGAAAATATTATGCTAAGTGACATAAGTCAGTAAGAGAAAATGCCACACAGGATACAAAATCAATGCCCAGAAGTCAGTAGCATTTCTATACACTAACAATGAGACTGAAGAAAGAGAAATTAAGGAGTCAATCCCATTTACAATTGCACCCAAAAGCATAAGATACCTAGGAATAAACCTAACCAAAGATGTAAAGGATCTATACCCTCAAAACTATAGAACACTTCTGAAAGAAATTGAGGAAGACACAAAGAGATGGAAAAATATTCCATGCTCATGGATTGGCAGAATTAATATTGTGAAAATGTCAATGTTACCCAGGGCAATTTACACGTTTAATGCAATCCCTATCAAAATACCATGGACTTTCTTCAGAGAGTTAGAACAAATTATTTTAAGATTTGTGTGGAATCAGAAAAGACCCCGAATAGCCAGGGGAATTTTAAAAAAGAAAACCACAGCTGGGGGCATCACAATGCCAGATTTCAGGTTGTACTACAAAGCTGTGGTCATCAAGACAGTGTGGTACTGGCACAAAAACAGACACATAGATCAGTGGAACAGAATAGAGAATCCAGAAGTGGACCCTGAACTTTATGGGCAACTAATATTCGATAAAGGAGGAAAGACTATCCATTGGAAGAAAGACAGTCTCTTCAATAAATGGTGCTGGGAAAATTGGACATCCACATGCAGAAGAATGAAACTAGACCACTCTCTTTCACCATACACAAAGATAAACTCAAAATGGATGAAAGATCTAAATGTGAGACAAGATTCCATCAAAATCCTAGAGAAGAACACAGGCAACACCCTTTTTGAACTCGGCCATAGTAACTTCTTGCAAGATACATCCACGAAGGCAAAAGAAACAAAAGCAAAAATGAACTATTGGGACTTCATCAAGATAAGAAGTTTTTGCACAGCAAAGGATACAGTCAACAAAACTCAAAGACAACCTACAGAATGGGAGAAGATATTTGCAAATGACGTATCAGATAAAGGGCTAGTTTCCAAGATCTATAAAGAACTTATTAAACTCAACACCAAAGAAACAAACAATCCAATCATGAAATGGGCAAAAGACATGAAGAGAAATCTCACAGAGGAAGACATAGACATGGCCAACATGCACATGAGGAAATGCTCTGCATCACTTGCCATCAGGGAAATACAAATCAAAACCACAATGAGATACCACCTCACACCAGTGAGAATGGGGAAAATTAACAAGGCAGGAAACAACAAATGTTGGAGAGGATGTGGAGAAAAGGGAACCCTCTTACACTGTTGGTGGGAATGTGAACTGGTGCAGCCACTCTGGAAAACTGTGTGGAGGTTCCTCAAAGAGTTAAAAATATACCTGCCCTACGACCCAGCAATTGCACTGCTGGGGATTTACCCCAAAGATACAGATGCAGTGAAACGCCGGGACACCTGCACCCCGATGTTTATAGCAGCAATGGCCACGATAGCCAAACTGTGGAAGGAGCCTCGGTGTCCAACGAAAGATGAATGGATAAAGAAGATGTGGTCTATGTATACAATGGAATATTACTCAGCTATTAGAAATGACAAATACCCACCATTTGCTTCAACGTGGATGGAACTGGAGGGTATTATGCTGAGTGAAGTAAGCCAGTCGGAGAAGGACAAACATTATATGTTCTCATTCATTTGGGGAATATAAATAATAGTGAAAGGGAATATAAGGGAAGGGGGAAGAAATGTGTGGGAAATTCCAGAAAGGGAGACAGAACGTAAAGACTGCTAACTCTGGGAAACGAACTAGGGGTGTTGGAAGGGGAGGAGGGCGGGGGGTGGGAGTGAATGGGTGACAGGCACTGGGGGTTATTCTGTATGTTAGTAAATTGAACACCAATAAAAAAAATAAATAAATAAATAAATGAACTTTACAGTTTCCCCCCCCCCCCCAAAAAAAAAAAAAAGAAAGTGCCACAGAGCCAGGATAGCTGGATACAAGGATATGAACAGACTCGCAGGGTCACTGAATTTTAATCTTGGGGATGGAGACTGAGACCTGGACCCCAAGGCTCTGTCTCCTCCAGTGTTTATTAATAGAGTTAGCAGATTGGCTATAGGAATGATTAATTTGCGAAGCAGAGAAAAACATATTTACTTCAAAAGGTAAATATGACTCTGGGAGGCTATTGACTCCAGGAGGCTAGAGCTGAGGAGCTGTATCCGGAGAACAATGTGGTCAAGAGTCAGTGTGCAGACTCAAGACCTCCCATATCCCCAGTGCTATGAGATTCAGTTCTCAGATGGGCTGTGCAGCTGGTTCCCCACCAGAAAGACTATATGGTTTCATTCATATGTGGAATTTAAGAAACAAAAATGAGCAAAGGAAAGAGAGAATCAAGAAACAGACTCTTAGCTAGCTATAGAGAACTGATGGTAATCAGAGAGGTGGGTAGGGAGGATAGGTGAAACAAGTGCTGGGGATTAAGGAGTGCACTTAAGAGAAATGTTAGGAGGTGATTTAGTGTAATGGAAACAATATAGAAAAAGTGAGAAGAACAGGGTAGGGTCCTGTGCTGCCACTTACTAGTAGATTTTTGGTTCTCTTATCTGTAAGATGTGAATAACCCCCAGCTCTATCAGGTGTGAAGACAACTGGAAAGCAGTTTTATGAACTGCAAAGCAACAGTGGCATTAGTTATCACAGTTGTGGGAGTTGTGGCATTTTATGCCTACTTGTGAGCACTTAATTTCAAAGACGCTTTAATTATATACATAAAAAAAAAAAGCTAAAAATAAAAACAACTGCCTTGGTTTAAATAAGACAACCAGAGGGGTGCTTGGGTGGTGCAAGTAAGTTAAGCATCTGCCTTTGGCTCCAGTCATGATGCCTGGGATCAAGCCCCATGTCAGGCTCTCAGGAGTCTGCTTCTTCCTCCCTCTGCCTCTCCCTGCCAATTCAGGCTCAGGTGCTTCCTCCGCCCCCGCCCCCCCCCCCCCAATAAAATCTAGAATAAAAATACCAGGAAACAAATTGGCAATAAGTACCTACCTATCAATAATTACTTTAAATGTAAATGGTCTAAATGGTCCAAAAGACATAGGGTAGCTGAATGGGTAAACAAAACAAGACAACATACCTGAAACTAATATTACAGTGTATGTTAACTGGAATTTACTTATTTTACTTATTTTCAAATTGAACATTTTTAAAAAAGCACAAAACCCCTACATACTAAAATTGTACACATCAAGTATTGGTCCAATCTTATATCCATCTATTTACATTAAACAGCACCATGGTTTTCTCACCCAGGTTAAACATGCCCAGAAATCGTTACACAAAGTATATGTACCTTTAAAACAAATTCTTAAGAGAGCTCAAATTCTACACAAACCAAAAACACTTCTTAGCAATCCTAGATTGATGATAATCACCCAATTTAACTGAAGAAAAATAGGTTTGAACACTTTTCCAGTTGTCAACTTTGAGAACTGTTGCTATTCAATGTGGCATACAAATAAACTCTTTGATAACAGGGGCATTATATTCAAACACCCTCAAACCTCCACCTTCAAATATAAAAATACTCCTTTGCAATTAACATTGCTGTTGTCTCTTGAATTTAGATTCAATTATCAGAGAAACTGGGGCAAGATAGCAGAAAAGTGGGGTCCCCGAGTCACCTGTCCCCACCAAATTACCTAGAAAACCTTCAAATTTTCCTGAAAATCTACGAATTCGGCCTGAGATTTAAAGAGAGACCAGCTGGAACAGCTACAGTGAGAAGAATTCCCGCTTCTATCAGGTAGGAAGACGGGGAAAAATAAAGAAACAAAAGGCCTCCAAGGGGGAGGGGCCCCGCAAGGAGCCGGGCTGAGGCCGGGGCGAGTGTCCCCAGGACAGGAGAGCCCCGTCCCGGAGGAGCAGGAGCTGCACCGACCTTCCCGGGCGGAAAGGGGCTCGCAGGGGGTTGGAGCAGGACCCAGTAGAGTGCGCCGAGCTCCCTAAGGGCTGCAGCGCACACGGCGGGACCCGGAGCAGCTCGGAGGGGCTCGGGGGCGGCTCCGCGGAGGGGGCTGCGGGGCGGGAGCAGCTCGGGGGGCTCGGGGGCGGCTCCGCGGAGGGGGCTGCGGGGCGGGAGCAGCTCGGGGGGGCTCGGGGGCGGCTCGGGGGCGGCTCCGCGGAGGGGGCTGCCGGGCGGGAGCAGCTCGGGGGGGGGGGGCTCGGGGGCGGCTCCGCGGAGGGGGCTGCGGGGCGGGAGCGCGAATCCAACAGCGCAGGCTCCGGAGCACAGGGCGCCGGGACACAGCCCAGGATCCGGCCTCCCCCAGGACAGGCAGAGGCCAGGAGGGCCCAGGACAGCAAGGACACTCCTGCCCCAGCTGAGCAGATCAGCGGCCCCGCCCCAGAGCCTCCAGGCCCTGCAGACCGAGAGCTCCGGAGTTACTGCGGGGGCTGACTCCAGGGCTCCAGAGCTGGCCCCGCCACTGGGGTTGTTCCTCCAGGGGCCTCATGGGGTAAACTAACTTTTCAAAGGCCCCCAAATTAAACATAACCCTTGGCAGCTTTATTGCAGTCACAGTACGAGATAGTCAGGTGCCCCACGACATTTTTCAGTCCTCTCATCTATTCTGCAGATGTTAATTTGACTCTTTGCTAGGAGAGACAAGAGAGGAAAACTATCATCCACCACAAGTAGAGGTAACAGTGAACTGGAAAGCCCTAACATATAAAGCAACGTTTCATCATTTGGTCTCACCGCTGATGTTTAAGTGATGTCTGTAAACATACCAGTAAATCGGGAGTTGAAATTTTCTCTAAAAGACTGAAAATAGGCACAGTTCTCCCAGGCACAGAGACAGTGGGTTTTCCTTACACCCATCCTGCAAACTGGGGGAGAAGAAAAAACAAAAACAATAAGGGACTTTAACACCCCACATATCAGTGGATAGATCATCCAGGTTGAGGGGGAAAGTCAAGAAACCATGGCTTTGAATGGCACATTAGACTAGATGGTCCTAACTGATCTATAAAGAACATTCCATCTAAAACCAGAATACACATTCTTTTCAAGTGCGTGTGGGACATTCTCCAGGAGAGGTCATATGGTATGGAATGAGGTTTCTGTGAGTTGTCCTGTTATAACCAGCCACCCAACTTGCACATACACATGTGAACTAAAGCATGTGGTTTGTGAGACTTGTGCTGTATAAGTGACCTTGGGAGCCTAGTTAGTTGACATTATCTGGCCTCCAGGTCAGAACTGGCCCTTCTGGTCTGGACGCCAAGAGAGGTCAATCTTGCCTCACATTCCCTCCTGCTCCAACCCCCAGAATGGAATCCAGGAGAGGAGACCAGCATATCCAGCCCAGGGTCCTTGAATATGTAAAGACATGATAACACAGGAATGCAGCTAGCTCTGTACTACACATAAGCAAGCAAATATTTACCTTCAGATCCCATCATTTCCCTATAAATACAGTCCTTATAGGGATAGTCAGTTGGAAGTCTCACCTGAGGGAAGGATGCTCCACCCAGACCTCTCATTGGGATTCCAGCTTGGCGGTCTCCACGGGGTTTCCCCAGCTGATGAGGTTAGATGTTTTAAGTACCTGATTTGATTTAATTCTGTCTTATTCTTTACTGTTTACTGTTGCCCTCACCTATACACAGATTTCCCTTTTCTTCTTTGTTTCTATTAGATTTTTATAACATCCATAAAGTGTTGTTTTTCCCCCCTTCAAAACAAAGTGTGACTGCCATGAGTCTTTTGTTGTAGAACACATTAGGCCACGAAACAAGTCTTAAATTTAGGAGGATAGAAATCCTATAAGCATCTTTTCCCACCACAATCCTAAGAAACTAGAAATTGGAAGGAATAAAAACCTGAAAAGATACAAATAGGAGGTTAAACAGCATGCTACTAAACAAAGGGGGTCAATGAAGAAACCAAAGAGAAAGTAAAGAAAACCAAAAAACCTTGAGACAAATGTAAATGGAAACACTGTTCCAAAATCTTGGGCAACATTATTTATATGTTCTCATTCATTTGGGGAATATAAATAATAGTGAAAGGGAATATAAGGGAAGGGGGAAGAAATGTGTGGGAAATATCAGAAAGGGAGACAGAACGTAAAGACTGCTAACTCTGGGAAACGAACTAGGGGTGGTGGAAGGGGAGGAGGGCGGGGGGTGGGAGTGAATGGGTGACGGGCACTGGGGGTTATTCTGTATGTTAGTAAATTGAACACCAATAAAAAATAAATGAAAGAAAGAAAGAAAGAAAGAAAGAAAGAAAGAAAGAAAGAAAGAAAGAAAGAAAGAAAGAAAGAAAGAAAGAAAGAAAGAAAGAAAGAAAGAAAGAAAGAAAAAATCTTGGGACACAAAAAAAGCAGTTCTATGAGAGAAGTTTATAGCAGTACAAGAAACAAAATCTCCAATATACAGTGTCACCTTAAATCTAAAGGAAGTAGAAAAGAACAAAGCCCAAGGTTAGTAGAAAGAAGGGAATAGAATTTTAAAAAACACAAAAAACAAAAACCCACCTCAGGAAGATCAATGAAAGTAAGAGCTGAAAAAGATAAAACTGATAAATCTTGGGGGACCTCGGTGGCTCAGTCAGTTAAGCATCTGTCTTTGGCTTGGATCATGATCTCAAGGGTTTGGGATTGAGCCCCACATCTGGCTCCCTGCTCAACATGGAGTCTGCTTCTCCCCCTACCCCTCTGTTTGTGCACTCCTTCATTCATGCTTTCCCCCCAGCGCCCACCTGCCACCCCTGCTCAAATAAAAATCTTTTAAAGAGTTTATAAGTATTAGCCAGATTCATGAAGGAAAAAGACAATTCTTGCTAAACAATTGTTGGATTTTCACATGAAGATATTTACACACCTATACAAGAGCTAACTTTGTTAACTATGTAGAATGAGGATTATTTACTAGTCCTTTCATGGAAGTGGATCAATCATCATGAAGGTCACCATTGTTTCCACATTGAGGAAACTAAAGAGGAAGAGCAAGAGGAGGGCTTTGTCTTGCCACCTTGGATTGTAGGGGGAGAAGAGTTAGAAAGAGGGCAGACAGACAGGCACAGTAAATGTGCCTATTAGCTCTTGAATTTCATCCGTATCTTGAAACCCTTCACTCCTCATATTTGCTATATTAACCATCTCTTTAACCATTTCCTACATCAGCTCTGTGGTAACTCTTGTGAAGTCATGCACAACATCTGGACAGTTTTCTCCAGCAGGAATTTATTGTTTCTAGCTTGATGGAAAGTTCACAGCCTTTTCTGTAACAATGAGGGCATCTTCAATGGTGTACTCCTTCCAGACTTTCATGATGTTCTCTCTATTGGGATTTTATTCCCTAGCATTGACAATCCTTTCCATAGGCTACTGGTAAAGAGCCTTAAAGGTCCCTATGAACCCCTACCCTTCAACCCCGATCTAGAGGCCCAACTGGGGATGTGGATTTGGGGGCAAGGAGACAACTCCAACATCTATGATGTTGAACTTATGGGGTTCTGGGTGGCCAGGGGCACTGTCTAATAATTAAAGGAACTTTAAAAGGCCATCCCTTACTGTCAAGGTGCTTCTTGATTCCAAGGATAAAACCGCAATAGAATCAACCCAGGAAAAGGATTCTCATTATCTAAGCCTTTTTGGTGTATAACCAAAAGGCTGGTGTTTTTCTTTTCCTTTCAAGGCTTGGGGGTCAGCAGCTTTATAGATACAAGTTAGTCCTGATCATAAATCCAATTGCATTTGCACCAAATAATAGAGTTAGCCTTTCCTTTCCTGCCTTAAGTCCTGGTGCTTGCTTCTCTTCCTTACTAACATCTACTGGGGCATTTTATTTTCCAGTATAGGGCACCTTAATCTGCATTAAGAACCTGTTCAGGGACACTTGGGTGGCTCAGTGGTTGAGCATCTGCCTTTAGCTCAGGAATGATCCTGGAGTCCTGGGATCAAGTCCCACATCAGGCTGCCCCAGAGGAGCCTGCTTCTCCTTCTGCTGAGGTCTCTACCTCTGTGTCTCATGAATAAAACTTTTCTTTCAAGAACCTGTTCAGGCAAGATAACCTTTCTACTCAGAATAAGATCTTAATGATTTTTTTTTTAATTTTTATTTATGATAGTCACAGAGAGAGAGAGAGAGAGAGAGAGAGAGAGAGAGAGAGAGAGAGAGAGAGAGATTGGCAGAAACACAGGCAGAGGGAGAAGCAGGCTCCATGCACCGGGAGCCTGACGTGGGATTCGATCCCGGGTCTCCAGGATCGCGCCCTGGGCCAAAGACAGGCGCCAAACCGCTGCGCCACCCAGGGATCCCCTCTTATTTTTTTCTTAAGTAATCTCTATACCCAACATGGGGTTTGGACTTACAACCCTGAAATCAAGAACCACATGCTCCACCAACTGCACCAGCCATGTACCCCTACTCAATGATTTTCTTCATGGCATCTGGAAACTTGTCTGTGGCCACTTGGTTAGCATTGAATTCTACAGCTTAGATCCTTCACCTTCCTTTTGCTTTAAGTTGTTATAACTTCGCTTTTTCTGTAATCAGAGTCTATAGGTATGCCTTTCTTATAGCAGTTCTCATCCACATAAAAAAAAAAATGCAGCCTCAATAGGAGACTATAGATATTTTATTTTAAAAATACAAGGGTTTTGTGCCTGCTGGTATAGTTGCAATGGCATCGTCATGAATTTCCTTTTATTACAGTGGTCCTTATACTGGATTGATTTACTTTGAAATAGTGGGCAACCACAGTTGCAGACCTCAATCTGTGGTACTGATCAAGCATTTCAACTTTTTCTTGTGATGTCATGACTTTTCTCCACTTCTGGGATCACTTTCAGCATTACTAGTAGTGCTTCATGTGGGTCCCATGGTGTTAAGGTTTGTGGATTGCACTAAACACAATGAAAAATTTGCCAAGACCACAAGAGATCACTTTTTATTGTGGTACATAATTTGAGAGTTAAATTGCTCACCCTGTACCACAAGGTTTTAAGCAGATACAACACATGAGCTCACTCAAGTGCAATAGCAATAGGAAGTATTACAAAATAACTTTAGTACATATTGCACTGCTGTAAATTTTATGCAGTTTAACACTGCATCTTTGTTAATGCTTTCAATTGCACATAGCACCATGTGCTGTTATATAAAAATGTATAAGAAGTTAAAATCTATTTTATAGTAGTGATAGATGTTAACAGTCTATTTTATCTTATTCATGGTATACCTAAGTTTTTTCAGTTTTTCTAGGCTATGTGGTTCATCTGTGAGTTTTTTCAAGTTGTAATAAATCTCCAAAAAGTTTTCCAATTTATTGAAAAAAGTATCTGCATATCAGTGGGCTTGTGTACTTTAAGATTCTTTATTTCAGAGAGCAAGTGAGAATGAGCATGAGCAGGGGGAGGGGCAGTGGAGAATCAGACTCCCCACTGAGCAAGGAACCCAACATGAGGCTCAGTCCAGGATTCTGGGATCATGACGTGAGCCAAAGGCCGACACTTAACCAAGTTAAGCCAGGTGGCCCAGGCTTGTGCATTTCATTGTTCCATAGTCAATTGTACTAGTCTTTGCAACTGTAGATTTCTGTTACTCCTATTGTATCCTGTTACAGGATAGGCACCTGATAGAAATCTCTTTCTACAGTGGGCCCACTCACTCCTGACAAATCAGCCCAAATGCTTGTTATGAGGGCAACTGTCCTTTTCTAGCTCACCCAAGATTGCTATGATGGGTATCACCACTCTAGGTAGGGAATTGGAAGGCCCTAAAGCAGTACGTTAAAGTTACTAGTCCCAGCTCTTTCATTCTTAATTCATCTGCTATTACTAATTCTGATCCAGAAACTTGGCTTATGGCATAACTATCAACAACACTGGGCATTGGTATCCTTTCTGTCGAACTATAGAGGCATCCCATCAGAATGCTGACCAGAATGGTCCTAGAAATACTACCATCAGAGCCATGGTAGCTATACCAGATTTGGAATGGGTTTCCTAAGTTACCCCAGTTACAGACAGACATTTGAACACCTGGGCTGGGCATTCCTATATTGGGAACAGGGCACATTGCTGACCACTCAGGGCAGGGTACACTGCCAAAGAGACATGTTTGTGAGATTATAAGAACCAATCACAAGTGTTGGAGTATTAGAGGAGGTAATCAAAATGATGTGACCACTTTTTGGTCTATAAGCTGGAACTGGGCAACTGGGGGCTCATTGTATTTTCTGTCCTTGGAATGTGTATCCTGCTTACCCTCCCTGCTCCTAGAATCCACCGCAATGGCATAGCCTTGGGAGTGTGATAATGGTGTTGAGACTATTTGAATGGTCTCAGTAACTGAATTCAGTGAAGTCTTCTATATAAACTTTGGGGTAGGGGGGTGGGCAGAGGGAGAGAGAGTCCCAAACAGACTCCAGACTGAGCATGGAACCCAATGTGGAGATGATCCCATGACTTAGAAATCCTGACCCAAGCCAAAGCCAAGAGATGCTTAACCTACTGTGCTACCCAGGCACTCTTTCTATAAACTTTTTTTTTTTTTTTTTAAGATTTATTTTAGAGAAAGGGTACATGAGTTGGGGTAGGGGCAGAGGGAGATGGAAATAGAGAATCTTCAGGCAGACTTTATGCCCAGCACAGAGCCCAATGTGAGGCTCCATCCCAGGTCCCTGAGATCATGACCTGAGCCAAAAACCAAGAGTTGGAGCCTCAACCAACTAAGCCACCCAGGTACACCAAACTTTGGAGATTTAATGGCCACTGTGGAAATCTACTTGTCTTATGGTCACCCAAGACAAGCCTCATTTGGAAGTCCCTTTGCTTATGAAAGCTGCCACCTATAAAATTGGAGTGGAGTGTCCTGCCTCTTCCTTCAGTCTCTCCACCCTCTGCATATGGGGATCCATTTTGGATTTCACCCAGAAAGCTCCCATGGAGGGTATGAATAAATAATTTTCAAATATATTCTCCTATTCCATAGATTGCCTTTTCATTTTGCTGATGGCTTCCTTTACTAGGCATAAGTCTTTTAGTTTGATGTAGTTCCACTTGCTTATTTTTATTGCCTTTGCTTTGGTATCAGATCAAAAAACAAAAACAAAACAAGTCCCCAAGACTAATGTCAAGGAATTTACTGCCTATTTTCCTCTAGGAGTTTATGGTTTCAGGTATTACATTCAATTCTTCAATCCATTCTGAGTTAACTTGTGTATGGTATACGAGTGTGATCCAGTTTTAGACTTCCAAAGTGATAAACACTGCATAATCTCACTTATATGTGGGATTTTAAAAGAAAAAAACAATTCTGATACAGAGGACAGATTAGTGATTGCCAGATGTTTACAGGTGGGTGAAATGGATGAAGGGGGTCAAAACATACCCAAAAAACCTATTTGTAATTATGTATGGTGATAACTACTAACCAGACTTATTTGTATATATTATGAAATGGTTGCTATAACATTAAATTATGCTGTACACCTGAAAATGTTATAGGTCAATAGATCTCAAAAAAATTTTAAAGATTTTATTTATTTATTCATGAGAGAGACACAGAGAGAGGCAGAGACACAGGCAGAGGGAGAAGCAGGCTCCCTGCAAGGAGCCTGATATGGGACTCAATCCCAGGACCCCAGGATCACACCCTGAGCTGAAGGCAGACACTCAACCTCTGAGCCACTCAGGCATCCCTCAAAAAAAATTTTAAATGAGGAAATCCCTATTCATATAACATGAGTATATCCTTTTAATACAGGGGAGAAATATTTTGTCTAAGAATGCATTTGTATACTTTAAGACAACAAAAGGTAGGGAAAAAAGAAAAGTCAATGCAAAACTGATAGTGGTTACTTTTACAGAAGTATGAAGGTACAAGTAATGGAAAAGCACATATGTGGATGTAATTTATTAATAAAGTCCAGGTTGAATGATTGGATAGTAAGTCCACTTAAATTTTAAAAATTTAATAGAAGTTAAGGGCACCTTTGTGGCTCAGTTAAGCATCTGCCTTCAGCTTGGGTCAGGATCTCAGGGACCTAGAATCAAGCCCCACATTGCCCCTCCCAGCTGCTTGTGTGAGCTTACGTGCTCTTTCTCAAAATCTTAAAAAAAAAAAAAAAAAAAAAGGAATATTATCTCCAGGGGGCCTCAGGGGATAATACTCATGTTGTTAATTAGCTGAGAAAAAGAATGGAGAGAGTGACAGGTAAGGGTAACCATTCTTTCAAGAAATTTGAGTGCCTAAGAGGATGCTGTTGATAATGATGAAGGGAAATAGCGGGAAGAAGTTATTGAAGGACAGAGAAAATTATTAATCAATGGAGCCAGTTTCCTGAAGCTAGAAACTTTTGAAATGGCATCCAAGACCTACTAGAAGGGCTGCTTTGCACCTGAGTTGATGGAATGGCTCTTCCATTCCTTAGAAAGGAAGGATGCACATACAGAAACACAGATGTTGGCTAAGAAAGGAAGAAGTAGTTGTCCAGTGGCTCATACTTGTTCATTGAAATTGGGTTTGTTGACATGGGGGAGTGAGAGGAGAAAAGGATACAGGAATGTGAGGAGAGTGATGAATGTTTAGAAAAGCCAATAAGGATAATTAGAGAACTGATAAGAATACATAGAAGACATCTTGAGGACCAGATAGACTTTAGTGTACCTGTGTTTCGAGTAGCATGATGTGGTACTTTTCTCCAGCATCAGGTTTAATGATAGTGTTATTACATATTACTAGGAACACATTACAAATGTTAATTCTCACATCCCCATAGAAAATACGTATTTTCATCTTTTCAAATGGGAAAACAGACTCAGGTTAGGTAACTTGCTAGGATTCACATATCGAGCACTTGATAGAGATGGAATCTAAAGTAAAGACCATGGGTGCTATTTTCAGATGCCATCCTCTGAACTCTATACGCTTATTATATTCTGCTGTTTGCCTTCTCCTGTAATACCCTATGTGGTCATCTCACAGAATCTCTGTGATTCCATGATGATATGTTTATTTAGTCGATTTATATCACTAAAAATACCTATTGATTAAAAAAAACTGATGAATTATACATTAATTGAAATGGATATATCCAATACATCTCAAGGATGAAGGAAATAAGGAAGTACCCTATATAGGTCCTGAAGGATTGATAACTATACACTCAAATGAATCATCTAAGCTATTGTCCCTAAGATTGGCCCTTTAAAAAAAAAAAAAAAAAAAAAAAAAGGTCCTGAAATTCATTCATGGTAAACTTAACAAACTAGGAATAGAGGGGAACTTCAACTGGGTAAAGAAAACCTACATCTCACATCATACTTAAGAAAACTTCTAGTTTATCACTGTTAAGGTCAGGAACAAGACAGGATAGATCTCCTCATCACTCCACATCATCCTTGAAGTCCTAGATAATTCAACAGGAGAAAATGAGAAGCATACAGATTGGAAAATAAAACTGTCTTTGTTCACAAATGACTGTATGAAGAAAATTCACCCCCCAAACTAAATTATGGCAAGGTTACAGGATATAAGGTTAATATATAAAAATCAATTACTTTTTATGTACCAGCAATGAACAAGTAGATTCTGAAATTAGGAACACCATTTGCATTAGCACCTCCCAAAATGAAATACTTAGGTATAAAACAAAATATTTATTAATATCTACATGAGGAAAACTATAAAACTGACAAAAGAAATCCATGAATTAAATGAAGATAACCCTTGAAGGAAGACTCAGTGTCAAGATGTCAAGATGTCAGTTCTTCCCAACCTTGCCTATAGATTAAGTACAATTCCAATAAAATTTCTAGCAAACAATTGTGTCAACAGACTTATTCTAAAGGGTTTACACAGAGAGACAACAGACCTAGAATAGCCAACACAATATTAAGAGAAAAAGTTGGGGGCATCACAATGCCAGATTTCCAGCTGTATTACAAAGCTGTGATCATTAAGACCGTGCGGTACTGGCACAAAAACAGACATAGATCAATGGAACAGAATAGAGAACCCAGAAATGGGCACCCAACACTATAGTCAACTAATATTTGACAAAGAAAAAGATATTCACTGGAAAAAGGACAGTCTATTCAATAAGTTGTGTTGGGAAAATTGGACAGCCATGTGCCGAAGAATGAAACTGGACCATTCTTTTACACCAGACACAAAGATATACTCAAAATGGATGAAAGATCAAAATGTGAGACAAGAATCCATCAAAATCCTAGAGGAGATCACAGGAAACACCCTGTTTGAACTTGGCTACAGCAACTTCTTGCAAGATACATCTATGAAGGCAAGGGAAACAAAAGCAAAAGTGAACTACTGGGACTTCATCAAGATAAAAAGCTTCTGCACAGCAAAAGAAACAGTCAACAGAACTCAAAGACAACCTACAGAATGGTAGAAGATATTTGCAAATGACCTATCAGATAAAGGGCTAGTATCCAAGATCTATAAAGAACTTCTTAAACTCAATACCCAGTGGGCAGAAGACCTGAACAGAAATTTCACCAAATTCGACATAGACACGGCCAACAAGCACAGAAGAAAATGCTCCGCATCACTTGCCATCAGGGAATTACAAATCAAAACTACAAGGAGATACAAACTCATACCAGTGAGCATGGTGAAAATTAACAAGACAGGAAACAACAAATGTTGGAGAGGATGTGAAGAAAGGGGAGCCCTCTTGTACTGTTGGTGAGAATGCAAACTGGTACAGCAAACTGATGGGAAAACTGTGTGTGGAGGTTCCTCAGAAAGTTAAAAATAGAGCTACCCTATGACCCAGCAATTGCACTACTGGGTATTTACCTCAAAGATACAGATGTAGTGAAATGCTGGGAAACCTGCACCCCAGTGTTCAGAGCAGCAATGTGCACAATAGCCAAACTGTGGAAGGAGCCATGATGTCCTACGACAGATGAATGGATAAAGATGTGGTAGCTCTCTCTCTACACACACACACACACACACACACACACACACACACACACACAAAATGGAATATTACTCAACCATCAGAAAGGACAAATATCCACCATCTGCTTTGATGTGGATGAAACCAGAGGGTATTCTGTGGAGTGTAAGAAATCAGAGGACAATCATCTAGTTTCACTCATATGGGGAATATAAAAAATGGTGAAAAGGATTATGAGGGAAAGAAGGGGAACTGAATGGGGGAAAATGGGAGGGAGAAAAACCATTAAGAGACTCCTAACTCTGGGAAACGAACAAGGGGTTGCAGAAGGGGAGGTGGGGGGGGGGGTCGGGGTAACTGGGTGATGGGCCCTGAGGAGGGCATTTGACGGATGAGCACTGGGTGTTATAGGTTGGCAAATCGAACTTCAATAAAAATAAGTTTTAAAAAAAAGGAAAAGTTGAAGGACTGACACTACCGGAGATTCCAAGATTTAGTATAAAGTTATCATGACATGGTCGTATTAGCAAAGAATAGACAAATAGATCAATGTAACAGAATAGCCCAGAAATAGGCCTACATTGATATAGTTAATATTTTAAAATGGAACAAGAAAAAAGATGATCTGTCCAAGAATTATGCTAGAACTGCACATTAATATGCAAAAAAAATCTAAATACAGACTTCAAATCCTTCATGAACATTAACTCAGATGGACTATAGACCAATTGTAAAATGCAAAACCGTAACACTCCTAGAATATAAGAGAAAATCTAGATGACCTTGGGTTTGGTCTTAACTTTAGGATCTAACACCAAAGCACAATCCATTAAGGGAATAACTGATACACTGGGGTGCATTAAAAACTTAATCTTGACAATGTATTTTACAAGCATAAGACAGCCACAAAGTCAAAATATTTTCAAAAGATATACCTGATAAAGGACAGTTATCCAGAATATATGAAGGATATAAAGCTCAATAAAGCCCCAGAAAGAAAATAACCCAATTCAAAAATTGCCAGAAGATCTGAACAGACATCTATCTTATCAAATAAGATAGATGACAAATGAGCATAAGAAAAGATACTCCACGTTTCTTTAGGGAATTGCAAGTTAAAATAGCAAGGAGATACCACTACATATCTATTGGCATGGCCAAAATCCAGACCACTGACACTCCATATCTTTGCCAGAATTTTGTAACAGGAACTTTTATTCACTGTCGGTGGGAATGCAAAATGGTACGGCCACCTTGGAAGACAGTTTGACGGTTTCTTATAAGACTAAACATAACTACCGTATGATCCAGCAATTGGGCACCTTGGTATTTACCCAAAGGAATTTAAAACTTATGTGCACATCAACACTTGCACATGGGCCTTTATAGCAGCTCTATAATTGCCAAAACTTGGAAACATAAAAGTTGTCCCTCAGCAAGTGAATGGATAAATGGTATATCCAGACAATGAAATATTCTTCAGTGCTAAGAAAGGAGCTATCAAGCCATGAATAGAGACAGGAAGCTTACATGCATATTACTAAGTGAAAGAAGTTAATCTGAAAAGGCCTCAAACGATTTTTCTAATGACAGAACATTCTCAAAAAGGCAAAACTATGGAGACAGTAAATAGATCAGTGTTTGGGAGTAGGGGGAGATGAATCGGCGGTGCATAGAGGTTTTTTGGGGTTTTTTTGTGGATTTTTTTTGGTATAATCACCATTTTTTTTTCCCTTGGAGAACACTTTCTCAGTCCTTAAGGACTTAACTCCTTACATGGGCTTCAGTGGAGGTCGTGGGCCAGCACCCGTGGGTCTAAATCGGGGTGGGGGTGTTTGGTCCTTCCATGCTTCACAAGAGAGATTCCTGACTACCTTGCTGTGAATGGCACAATCCATGCAATAATGTAGTGTCACATACAGCCTGAGAGGCACATAGGCATTGAAGACATTCGCTTCAGAAATGTCCCTGACAGCGGTGGCCTCCACTATGTTCCGAATAATGAACTTAATAGCCTTGGGCACACAATGGGCGCAGCTGGTGCAGTGAATAGGCTGCTCGTGGCCGCGGCCTTTTTGGCACGACCATTATTCCTTCTTTTCTTGGTCATCTTGGGTGCGGGACTGAGAGACATCATAGAGGATTTTTAAGGCCGTGGAACTATATGATACTATAATGATGGATACAGGTCATTATATATTTATCAAAACCCAGCAAATATCTAACACCAAGAGTGACCACCTAATGTAAACTCTGGACTTTGGGTTATGGTCAATGTTGGTTTATTTATTATGACAAATGTTCCACTTTGGTATGGGATGTTGGAGTGGGGGAGGCTCTGCGTGTGTGAGGGCAGAGGACATATGGGAACACTATACTTTCCACTCAATTTTGCTGTAAACCTAAAACTGCTCTGAAAAGTATTAAAGCCTAAAACAAAAACAACAGTTCCATGAAAGTCCAGAGTAAATTGGTGACTCCCTCCTTTTCCTGCAGGTAGTTTTACAAATGTTACCAGCAGGGCTCTGGTTCTAGAATTTGTTGTGGAAGACACCAACAGAGACTGATATTTTGCCCAACATTTGTCTTAAGTTCCATATCTATGATGCCTAATACGGTGATGGTCAGACCTTGGAGAACTCCCTAGGTGGCTTCCTGGGGAATCCAACCCATCCCCAGTTACAGCTGCCAAAGGCAGGCCAAATCAGCAGCTGTTACGGGAAGGAACACATTGCCTTTATCTGTCCAGATTGGGGCACTATTTAAGCTCTGCAAGTTCCTAGGGTGATAGCAGCTTAGAGCCTCCAGGAGGTGTAACCAATAAATTGATACATTCCCCATTCAACGGCACAGGCAAGACAGGACCATACTCATAGGTCTTAATCCTTGATGAAGGATCTGGAGAAGGTCACAAGTAAACACACAAAGAGGAAACCAACATCCATTAAGTCAAACTGACCTATTTTCACACAAACTTAGCAAACATTCATAGCATAGGACATTCTGTCAGCATTTGAGTTCCATAAAGAATCTTAAGATACTTTCAGGAAGTTAGCTGGTCAAAATGAACTTCATATTTTGATATGCATTATAAGATATGCATGAGACTTCACACACACACACACACACACACACACACACACACACACACACATTTTCCTTCATTTGGTTTCTCTATACCCTTCATAAACATTAATGGAGAGTTGTGGGGTTTTTGTTGTTCTAGGCAGCAGAAACAGGGGGATCTTGTTATAAGAATCAAGGAGATCACACTAATAATCCCAGAGCCATGCCATGGAGCTACAGGAAGAAGTAAACAGCTATGAAGGGAGAAGGGGAATGGGGCCCCTCCAGGCTGCAGTTCAATGGTCCCTGCTCCAGCAGAGCCTCCACTGCAGGAGCAGGGCGGTGGGGTGGGGTGGGGTCTTCCTTTCCTGGGCACAGGACCCTGGCTGTTGTACAAGGAGGGGGAAGATTTCTGCTACTAAGGTCTTGGGTTCCCTCTAGCACAAGGATATCCACTTCCTGTGGGAAGAAATAGTTAAAAACAAGATCTCCTGCCACCCCCAATCTCTCCCCGAATGTAGAAAGTTTTTTATTAAATGTCTTTTTTTTTTTTTTTGTGGTGCAGCGGTTTAGCGCCTGCCTTTGGCCCGGGGCGCGATCCTGGAGACCCGGGATCAAATCCCACATCGGGCTCCCGGTGCATGGAGCCTGCTTCTCCCTCTACCTATGTCTCTCTCTCTCTCTCTCTCTCTCTCTCTCTCTCTCTCTCTCTCTCTCTCTCTCTCTCTCTCTCTGTGACTATCATAAATAAATTTAAAAAAAAAGACACATTTGAAAGTTTTTTATTAAATAGGTTTTAAACCAGATTGTGATACCCATCAGACAATCCACAACAAGGTTGCAAAGACAGAAGGAATCTCATGCTCTCATACAGCCAGGCGATGAAAACTCTCATGAGCAGCATGTAAGGGAGTCTTTTGCTTCTTTTTTAAAAATCCATTCTGACACCCTGTATCTTTTCATTGGAACATTTAGTACATTTATGTTCAAAGTAATTGATAGATAAGTAATAAGCTAGTAATAAATGTGTGTTTTGTGGTTGCTTCTGGAGATTTTCTCTCCAGAAAGAGAAAAGGTGTTGTCTGTCACTTTGCAAAGGAGAGAGGTCCCCTTTATTTCTTGCTGGACTGGTTTAGTAGTCATGAATTTGTTCAAGACACTCTATCTCCCCTTCTATCCTAAAGCATAGCCTTGCTAGATAGCTTCAGATTTTTCCCCATTCAGTATATTGGATCCATCATGCCACACCCTTCTGGCTTACCAAGCTTCTGTGGCGAGATCTGCAGCTAGCCTTGTGGGTTTACCCTTTTAAGTTGAGGACTTTTGTGTGCTTTTAAGATTTTTCTCTTTAGGGGGATCTTGTTACAAGAGATCTTGTTACACCACTGGGTGGCTCAGTGGTTGAGTGTCTGCCTTTGGCTCAGTTCATGATCCCAGGTTCCTGGGATCGAGTCCCACATTGGGCTCCCATAAGGAGTCTGCTTCTCCTGCCAATGTTTTCTGTCTCTCTCTCATGAACAAATAAAATCTTTAAGATTTTTTTATCACTATATTTTTCAAATTTAATTATAACAGGTCTTGGTGTTATTCTGCTTTTGCTGATTTTGTTGAAAGTTCTTTGTGGTTCCTGGATCTGGATATCGGTTTCCTTCCCCAGATTAGTTTAAGAAATAGCTGAAAACTTCCCTAAATTTTCTCACTCTTCTGGGACTCCTATAACATGAATGTTACTATATTTGATGGTGTCCCTGAGTTCCCTAGGTCTATTCTTATGTTCAATAGTTCTTCTCTTGTTCAGCTTTATTTTCCATTATTTTGTTTTATATCACTAATTTTTTCCTCTGCCTCTTCCATCCTGTCATTGCATCAAGCCTGTTTCCAATCTCTTATCAGAGTGGAAAATACAATCGAGGAGTTAAAGAATTTACCTCTACAAGGGTCTCACTGACATCTTTTCTCAAGTCCAGCAAGTATCCTTATGATTGTTGCTTTAAATTCTCCATCAGGGGCAGCCCAGGTGGCTCAGTGGTTTAGCGCCACCGGTTTAGCACCACCTTCAGCCCAAGGCATGATCCTGGAGACCCAGGATTGAGTCCCACATCAGGCTTCCTGTGTGGAGCCTGTTTCTTCCTCTGCCTGTGTCTCTGCCTCTGTCTCTCGTGAATAAATAAGATCTTTTAAAAAATAAATTCTCCCTGAGGCATAATACTTCTGTCTGGTTTGCTTAGGTCTCTGGCCATGGCCTTATCTTACACTCTCATTTGGGATAAATTCCTCCATCTTGGCATTTTGTCTAAGTCTCTACCTCCTTCAACATTGTTTCTTCTCCCCATTTGGTTGTAGAATTCTGTCAGTTTTCAGGCCAATTTCTGGGGTATGTAGGATGATTGGATAGTTATCTGGTTGTGTTCATGGGATGAGACAAGCCTAGGATCCTCCTACTCCATTATCTTCCTCTCTTCAAAAAAATGATCTAATATTTTAAGAGGTAGGTCTGTATCTTAGAACCAAGTATCTACCGGAGTTCTGCCCTCCCAGGGTGATAGTGACATAGGCATTTCACCTTCCTGGATTAACAATCCAAAAGATTTTGTGACTAATTTGTAAAATTTCTCAATGGAATATTCAAAATTAGACACTGTGTGAAATGCAATTTCATAAAGATGGCTCCCAGGCATTAAAGACTATGAGAAACTGGCAAGAAGGTTATTTAGCTTTTAAAAAGATTATATATTAAAGGACAGAGAAAGAATAAGATGCAAAAATGCTCTGAAAGAAAAAGGGTAGTGTCTATTTCCCTTTACCAGAAAATTTCTTTAATTTGCACTAACCCCTTATACCTGAAGATGATTCAGTAACCCATCTGCCAGCTCATCTTCAATTTTACCCCTTCTCCCCGAAATTCTCACCCTTTCCTCTTCTCTGGAAGTCTGCTTTAGGATGCCCAGCTGCCTTCTCCTCCTTGTATTATCATCCCTGTTTCCTTACTTCAGAGGGGATCTCCCCTCTCTGCCTGGATCCCTTCCTTACTGCATTCCTGGAAGCTCTAGAAGCTCTGCAAGCTCTGAGCCGGGGCAGGTGTGGGGACCCCAACCAGCTTCCTGCCTCTAGATACTGTCCTTCATCCTTTTGTCCAGTGTCAGACATCCAGATGAGGTCATTCATCTGGCTTTTACCTGTTTGATGTTGGAGGGAGTCCGGATCTTGCTACTCCATCATAGGCAGAAGGGGAAGCTCTGCAAGAATTTTGAGGTAAATTCTTGATTCATTTTTATTTTTAAATGACATTTCTCAGTTCTTAGCATTAATAAGGTTATTATTTTCAATACTATATTTTAACAGATCCATAGGCAAGGCATTATAGATTGTGTAATAAATATGTTTAAGTTTTTATATTTCTGTCAAGAGTCACCTAACACAGAAGGGAAGAAACAAGGTTATCCTTCTGGTTACAACAAACTAACAGCTACTTTTTCTGTTTCCAGCCCCAGCCTCAGAGTTTTCACCAGCCCCAAGTTCCCCTCCCAGCCCATAGGGCAGCTCCGTGGATGACAGGTCTGTGACCTTGTGTATTTGGAGCTGACTTTGCCCAGAAAGTCCTGGTTACCCAAAGGTGAACAAGGCCCCTCATGAGGATAATTAATATTCCCTAAAACAGAAAAGCCCTTCCAGACCAATAATAACTTCAAGTCCTTCAAACTGTTTTTGAAGGTTTTCTGATTATTGAGCACAGAGATACTTCCCCACATGCCTGTGAGTAGAGTCATTGGACAATACTTCTCCCAGTGATTCTGGTTCCTGACCTTCCCATTTAAGGATTTCTCACCTCCCACCAGCAGACATAAAGGCAGGTGTGGGCCTTATCAGTGTAGGAGAGTCTCTGAAAACCACTCATATACAGAGGGAGTCATGGCAAGATGCATCCACATTTCTGTCATTTCCAGGCCAGTCCTTGGCAAGATCAGGAAATCCAAAGTTTCCTAGAAGAATGGGGAATCTTTGGAAGGAGTTTCATCTTGAGTCAAGGAAGAAGAATCCTATCCTGACAAGGACAATGGCTTTGTGCCCAAGCCCAGGGCCATAAAGAAAAGACAATAATGTCCCCAGATGCTGATGAGTTTACAAACTTTACCTTGGACTGTAAAGGTAACTTGTTGGCCTTTACTAGGGCTAGTAAACCCTAGCCCATGCCTATGGAGAAGCCCTGCAGGAGACTCCAGGCCTCAGGTAGGTCTCTTCTATATTCAACCTTAAGTGACCCACATAGGTTGGCCCAACCACCACACTGTGTCCTAAATAGGGTAGAGAATTAGGAGACCAGCCTCTGTTGGTCCCATCTTCAGAAAGCTGGACAGGACTTAACATGCTGAACTTGCCCCTCTACAACTGAGGTCCAAAGCAATGGTGCTGAAGGGCTTTGCTACCGCAGCCTATTCAGAGTGGCCATGATACCCATGGAAGGCAAGTCTAGAGAGTGATCCAGGGAGAGGGTTTGGGCCACTTATACCAGGCCTAAAGAGGTTTGTTTCTCTTAGCAATTTCCTGTGCATACAGGTACCTCCCACTTCCCAGATCCAGCTCCAAGTCTAGCCCATCTGCCTTCCCAAGGGCCACATTCTGGTCTCCCCACAAGTGAACTATATTGAAGACATTGAAGTCCTAAGAAGGGTTTCATGAACTTTGAGGCCTGCCTGGTCATCTCTGCACTTATTTCTTGTACTTCTGCTGGCAAACCTCAGGCCCCAGCAGAAGATGTGGACTTCTGCTGACTCTGAATCAGGTCTTGAATTTAGAGACCATTTAAGTGTGGTTCCTCTCTACACTTGAGACAGTGGGGGCGGCAGGGGGGGGGAGGGTGTTAATCACAGTTCCATATACCCAGGATTCCTTCCCTTCCCAATGACCTAATGTCATGGAAAAAAATGTGACATTAAATAAGATGGCCCTCATCCCCTTCATCCTGGTGACAGTGACTTGGATGGGACCCAGAATTATATCAAGCAAAAATGATAGAGGCCAAGGGACATAGAGGGAACTCAGATTTCTGGTGCCTAGAGGTCTACCATTCTTCCCTCCCTGCTATCTTGTTTGAAGCATATCAGAATGAATGTCTTTTTCTCCCTCATAAATCTCAGTCTTTCTCTTGAAAAATTGATACATGATCCATTGTACTTCTATTACCAATAAAAAAAAGCCAGAATAATTAGAATTACAACCTTTTGAAAAATACTTTTCCATGAAGAATTTAAGCTGTGAAAGAGTTGCTAGAGAGTAGCCATGAATGGCAGCATTTCAAAAGAACATTCTTGGGGACAGGACCCTCTGCTTAGTGTATCTAAGGCCAGGCAGAATGACTCTGCTAGGAACTGATGAAGGGGGCAGTTCACCCACAGGTTGGTCAGTGACTGGCATGGGTGCAGGCACATCTGTTGGGACTTGAGCGCAGGCACCTGTCTGAGTCCTGGTAGGGCATTTCATTCTCAATCTCGAGTTTCTAGGTCAGGCCCTAGTCCTCAGCCCCGAGTTAAGATTCCCATAAAGCTCTCTTCAATTGCTCAAGGGAAAACAAAAACAAAGAGAAAACCAGAAAAACCTGACCATCTAAACCCTTTTAAAGCTGAGCTTTTCCAACCTGATTGTGGATTAGAATCACCTTGGGCCTTCAGATCCCACCTGGATCATTACATCAGAATCACTTAAAAGGGATACCCATCACCATTGTGAAAGCCTCTCCAGGCAGTTCTAGTCTTCAACCTGGACGAGACTCCATTACTAAATTCCCTGGCCCCTGCAGCACAGTGAGGCGGCAAGGACCAAGGAGGCCCCTGCATCAGGTACAGCTTATGACATGGTGTATGTACGATATTCCTCTAAAGGAGATTTCTACCTAGACTGTGTGCTGGATCACCCAGACACTTTTTACAAATACAAACCTCTTGGCCTCAGATCTAAAGTAATTCAGACTCACTGGAATGAGCTTTTAATTAAGTAAGTAAATATTTATTCATGAGAGACACAGAGAAGCAGAAACAGAGGGAGAAGCAGGCTCCTCACAGGGAGCCCAATGTAGGACTTGATCCCCGGACCCAGGATCATGCCCTGAGCCGAAGGCAGACACTCAACTGCTGAGCCACCCAGGCATCCCTGGAATGAGCTTTTAAAATAGAGGAGTCTATTGTAGCATCAGGGCTTGGAAGCTTTTCTATACCTGGTTTCACTTACGTACACAATCCATGATCTCAATGATCTTGGAAATCAGTGAGAGAAGTAGACTTGACCAAGGGGCTAACCCTGGAATTTACTAAGAGTTTAGCTGAAGTCAAGGACTAAGGGACAGTACCCTAAGAGGATGTCCTTATCTGAGAAGCCTCTATGCCCAGGGAGCCTGAGACCTGAGCCAGGAGGGACAGTCAGCTCAATAACTGGCATTGCTGAGGGATTAACAGCTAATATAGAAGGGAACAATGTTTGAGGCAAAGCCTTCCTGAATACATTGATCATGCTTTTGCCTCAGGAATTTTTCCAGTTGGCACGTGGGGCCCAGTGATGCTCTGCAATCGCTGCCTTCATTGTGGTCATGCACATCCTCTCTTATTTACTCAAACAAATGCTAGTTTGTGGCTCCTTTAAGTGACTTAGGAAACGTAAACCAAGTCCCAAATCCTCAGAATAACCACAGGATTCATGGATTGGCCTGACTCAATCAGGTTGGTGAGACAAAGATGGGCTCCAATCAGGGCACAATGAAGTGCTGAGACTCATCTCAGACCTTCTCGCTGGAACAGAGGTCTTGATGCCCAGAGCTCACTCCCAAGGCAGGACACAGGTTCTGAAGGGAGTTGTCCTACTGTGGGTGGGCCAACCACTTTGCCTATATGTGGGATGTATCAAGCTCAATCACATCCAAATCCTTTACTAGCTGTTGGGCTTCCCCCCCTGCAACAGAGACAGCCAGACATTGAGGACACAAACATTTCTACACTTGGGAATTCTTGAATACCCAAATTCCAGAAAATAAGTGCCAGCTGTAATGGCCCTAAATGCAGCCCTACTGCTGCCTAGAGATGCCTCATAGGGAAAACTCAAACTGGAAGCCAGGGAGGCAGCTTTTTTGGATTCTTAGAAGATAACTGGATTATCTCCTTTCATTACACAAGCATTGTTACGTTTAAGAAATACATGCTATGCAGTTATAGGTCTTACAAATATGGAAATTTTCAATCTTCAAGATAGGCCTGATGGATGGCGCTATTACTACCCTCATTGGCAGTGCAGGCTGGTAGCCTCCTTGATCCAGCTGCTCTTCTCAGAGCTGGGCATAGACGCTCAGCCCTCAGGCTCCAGTGCAGGAGGCTGCTACGTGCTGCTCCTGGAAGGGCTTCCTGGGCTGGTCCTGCAATGTTCCTGATGTTAAGGAGACTGTCGGCTCTGATCTGTGGGCATATCCAGCATTCCATTTAAGTCCTGGCTTTGTTCTTGTATTACCTCCTGTGCTCATGCTCATCCTACATGCTTGACCACAGCACTGTTTAGCAGAGATGCTCTCAAGTCCTTCTCTACTGACTTCACCCTCGGTCATTTCCCTTGTCTGCTCGTAGTGGGTTTCATGCCTGCCGATTTTAGATACAAGTCAGCATCAGGTATTTTCTTGTTGGGACTTGGATTACTCAGTGCTCTTTAATATTGGTTTTGTTCTGTGGTGAAGTACTATAAATGAGATGGATTTTAATTTTTAAAGAACACTGTATTTTGCTTTGCTTCAGATGGCCTGAGCTATAATTTCCAGTGAAAAAGCTGGAAGAACTGATGGAAAATCCACAGGAGGAAACATATACACGCAGAGAGAGAGAGAGAGATAGAGAGAGAGAGAGAGGAGATCCTGAGTAGAAGGTGGAAGTTTAAGGATTTCCAGGGTTTGCTATATACTCTTTAGGAGCCACACTCAAGACTGGAATGAGCTGGTCGCACTGGGCCACATGATGGACCTAGAGGGCAGTGCTCACACAGACATCCCCTCCACCTCCTCCACAGCAAAGCAGACTGACCCACCTCAGAGGCCCAGTCCACACTGAACATGGGTGACACTCATCAGCAAGCTCACAGAGATCCCTTACTATCTGAGACAGGATCCTAGCACCAAGGTGGGAGGCGGGGGTGGAAATCAAGATGAAAGGTAAAGGGGATTTGGAAGAGAAGAAACCTCCAGAGGCTGACAGATTTTTCAAAATCCTTAAAGATGATGGGCTCTCCATAACCAATAGGCCTTGGGAATGGATGGGACATTGGTGAGGAAAGGGAGCTAGACCTAGACCAGGGCTGGACCAAGAGAGAAAAGAGGAAATAGGCGGTATAGCTCCTTCAAGAAGCAAAATGGACAGGGATTTCATGGACAAGTTGCTCACAGACAAGGATCCATGGTTTGTAAGGCAGTTGAACAAATCCACCCAAAAAAAGTTCACTGGGCCTCCTCACTGGGAAGGGGTTAGAGGCGATAAGCAGGACCCTGCACCAGCACTCAGTCAAAGCCTCCTAACCTCTCCCCGCCTCAGTCCTTGGAATGTATACTCTAGTGTCCCCACCATGGGGGCTGTTCTAAGGACATACTTTTGAGAGTATAAAGGTGTTGGGAATGCTTAAATGGCATGAGTGCTCAAGCCAAGTTAAGACTTATCTATAAATTTTCAAGATTTGTTAGGTAGGTGTGGAGATTTGTCTTGTGGCCACTTAAACAAGGAAACCGATATATGAGGCTTATCTTATTAAACCTGTCACCTACTCTCGAGTGGTCTGCCTTTTTTCGATCTCTCCCTGCCTTCTGTATAGAACTGCTTCAGATTATACCCAAAAGTTCTAAGTAGGTTGGGACCAACAGAAGGCACTAATTCTCTGAGGAAGCCAAAAGGGAGATTTGGCCTGTGCAAGGTTGTGCAGCATCATACCAGACGCCATGGATAACATGGTGGACAGTGACAAGAAGGATTAGAGTGGAGTGAACCAGATGATAGGAAGCACCCAGAGGCTGAATTGGATACCTAGAGGGAATACAGCCCCTATATGAACAGTCAGGGGGGGGATTTGCCTAAGGCTCATGCCAGTATGCCATCCAGATGCCTAGAGGGCTAAGAATCAGGCACTTCAAAGAAGAGATCATGTGTGATCACCTGTGGAAGACTAATAAAGCAATCCAATCAAGACAAAGGAAACTGATGTAATTGAAGAGCCCAAAAAGCTCATTTTGAGTTCCAATTCCAAAAATAGTCTACATGAGGAGATGTTCCCACTTTCTCTGCAATTCTTAGAAGGTTGCTAGAGTTTTGTAAATGTGCATAAGTATTTTGTTTTATAAGATTTTAGTTCATTAAAATAGGTTAAGCAGCCATTAAAGCGTTGGGCATGGGGATCCCTGGGTGGCGCAGTGGTTTAGCGCCTGCCTTTGGCCCAGGGCGCGATCCTGGAGACCCGGGATCGAATCCCACGTCAGGCTCCCAGTGCATGGAGCCTGCTTCTCCCTCTGCCTGTGTCTCTGCCTTTCTCTCTCTCTCTCTCTGTGACTATCATAAATAAATAAAAATTAAAAAAAAAAAAAAAGAAAAAAAAATAAAGCGTTGGGCATGAAGGACTTTCTCCCTGGACTTGTTCAGCGTGGACACACCCTTAGGTTTTAGGCAGAAATTCGGCAAGAACGTGTGGTGTCTTCATGAGCTTTTCACATGCCTTTCTATCCTCTGGTCCTCCCATGCAGATGCCACCAACAGCTCACAACTTACCAGCTCCAGGACAAGGCCAACAACCTTCCATTTGGAGAACATGGTGAGCTCCAAAGTGTTCTGAGTGCAGAGTCCTCAGGTCCCTCAGGAAATGCCCAATTCTGGAGCACTGCATGGTTCTCACCACGTCTGTTTCCTGCCTTTCTCCCAGCAGCCCTCAAGCCCCAGCAGTATCGTTCACCTCTGTCCATCATCTAGATCCTGGACTTAAAATTAGAACCTGGATCCCAGTTCCATTTAAGATTTCCATGAATGCTTTCTTCCTCAAAACTAGTAAAGTGACGAAAAGTGAAATGTAACTAGATCTTCTGGTTCTGGATTGTAGCAGCGATTGAGATGGAATCCTAAAAATAGGAAAGGCAAGAGACATGGAAGGACCTCAGTTTCCTAGGGAACTTGGTACCTGTCACCTTGTCATTATCATTCTTCTTGCATGGAGTCTCCTTTACAATCGTTAGCAACCTTTACTGCCTGAACTTGATCAAGAATTTACCATTGGAAACCAGACTTTGATTCAGCTTGAGAGAGAAAAAGAGTATCACAGTTATGTACTCACCACTCCTCCCCATCCCCAAACCCAGCATAGGGAAAACAAAATTTGAACTTGAATAAAATAAACCTGCCTCTTTCTACTTAGACTCTGGAGTTGAAGGGATCCCAGAAAAGACAAAGGTCAAGTTACAGCTGGGAACTAAAGCTTAGCTAACTTGGGGTCTATCATACTCGTCCCATTCCTCTCCCCATCATTTCTGCTCCTTGAAAGATAAGTTATACCATAGGAGACCATATAGATAAGGTGACCTGTTGATTAGCTACAGACGAAAAAGCATGCTCAGCATTTCTTCCTCTGAGTGGAGAGACCAGGCCTAGACTCAATGGCTGCTTTCTGGGGAACCAGGTTTCAGGCTGCTTGGGGGCATTAGGGGTTGAAGCAGATGCCCATAGACTCCAGGTATCCAAACATGGGCATCTGTTCGAAACTCTCCTGCAGAAGCTGTACAGAGAAGCAGCAGCCCCAGGCACCACTAGAGGATCCAGGCACTACATCCCCAAGGTTCATCTGGGGCATACTGAGGTGGGGTTTATGATCCAGACAGTCACTGAAGCACTTTTCCCCACCTGACCCTGGACCCCAGAGATAGTTCTGTACTGTGTAATAGCATGGAACCTGCCCACAGTACCCCAGGCTCACCATGATGCTGGGTTCCTTGATGACCTAGAGTCTGTGCTACCCTCTCACCCCACCTTCCTCTAGAAGCCAGCCAGGGTGTGGGAGATATCCCAGGGCAGAGCCCTGACTGGGACGGAGTTGATGCCAGCTGGGTTCTGTCAGACCATATGGGCAGAGTGATACCCTACTTCCCCAATCTGGTGGCACCTACTGGAGAACCTTCTAGAACAGGCAATGCCCAAGAAGGTCACGAAGCCCACAGGATCAGTCCCTATAAACAACCACAGATTGGTCTAGCATGGGTGATTCCAGTGACCTATCATGGGTGAGTTTTCTATCCATATTAGGAAAAAAAAAAAAAAAAAGATACTCATTTGGCCAAAGAGGTTATAAACAAGCTTTGAGAACACTTTCAAGATGTGTGCTTGTTTTATCCAATATGATCATGAATGGTCTCACTGAGTTATTTGAACATGTGAATCTGGACTCCCCCATCTTCTTTTTAGTCTACAGCACACCCACTCCCAGTATTCTAAAGCATTGCTCAGGTACAAATGGGCAAGGACTGGCAGAGCAGAACAAAGCCCCACATCCTGGAGTGAATCAAGATGGACAGTGGCCTGGTTGGGCCGGACTCAATCCACAGGCAGCCCTGAAAATTCATCAAGGCACATCCCTGAGCCCCAGAGAGCTCTCAGCAGATTAGAAATGAGGCTGAAAGCCATGGCTGCATTCCAGGACCGCTAAGCTCAGCCCCATGTGAGCAGCCTCCCTATGGAAAGTGAGGAACAGCCTAGAAACTACCAACACCTCCCCACACACACGGTTAGGGAGTGATGACCTGGCACTCAGTAACTGGAGTCTGAAGAGGCAAGTGGAATCTCTCTGGCCTATGTTCAGGGTCCATCCTCAGAAGTCCCACTTCTCCCCCAGAGTCCTGTCATACCCAGAAGACCATCAGCAGACAACTCCATGAACACTGCCTGAAAGGAGGCTGGGCAGGGAACAGCTGATTACCAAGTGGAGAAAAATAAGATTACTGGAGTGTTACCTGCAGTATATTCAGATTTCAGACTCCAATTTGCTTTTGCCAAGTTCCCCAAGTGAGTGGGATGGGTCACATTCATGGACTGCAGGCCCTACTGGATGCAGGGGCTGCTCTGGCTGAGGCCACTCTGGTCCTGGTTCGTACTTTGCTCTGGGCTATGAACTTTAGACATGACAGGGCCCCTCAAAGGCTCACAGGGACCTAGTAACTGATGTGTGGTAAGGACCTCCAGGATCCAGTCTTCAGTCATCAACATGTCCATATCCTGAGTTTGCACCCAAGAGAAGCTCCCAGTTCTCAGGAGCAGGAGCCAAGTTCTCCTGATTGTGAACCAGATCTAGAAGCTTTGAGAATCTTGGAACTAACCCTAATTCCACTGGAGATAGGTATTAGCACAATCTACTGTAACCATGAACTCTTCATTCCCCAAACCAGTGTCATGAAATGGTTTGGAATGGAAGCAGACCACTTTCATCTTCTTGGTGGCCACAATTGGAAGAGAGGGATAGGGAAGCCAAGGAGCAGGGAGAGGGTTTAGCTTCCTGGGGCATGGAGATCAGGCACCCAGTCCCCCTGCTTTTTGGTTCAATCTTAGTGCTCAGAAGCTCATTGACCTTCAGGGAGCTACTTGTCCATCAGAGAAGACAGCCTTTTTTTTTTTTTTTTTTAAAGATTTTTTACCTGAGACAGAGTGAACAAGTGAGAACACAGACAGGGGGAACAGCAGAAGGAGAGGAAGAAGTTGACTCCCAACTGAGCAGGGAACCCAGTGCAGGGCTTGATCCCAGGACCCTGAGATCATGACCTGAGCCAAAGGCAGACGCTTGACCCAGTGAGCCACCCAGGCGCCCGAGAGGGCAGCTCTTCAATCCTGCCTTCAGCATTTTCTAGGAAGGCAGCATCATCCTTTCATTTCCTAGTACTGCACTTCACCTGCTCATTACTATTAAGCTGAAGTTTTTTAAATAACCTCTTACCAGAATTTTTGTGTTGTGTATGTGTACCTGTGTATTGGGTACCTCGGGGTCACTCAGTCTTGCTCTCCAATTTCTGGCAAACAGGGAGTTTTCTCCCAAATTAGATCCCAGCATACCCCTATCTTTCTCTTGAAGAGAAAGATATTGTTATTGTTATTGAACAATTCATCACTCTGCTACTCAGAAGATTCGTCATTAGGATTCAGTCCTTTGACAAGTATTGCCTTCCCATGAATAATATAAACTTTATGAGAACAAGCTGACTTTGTGGTTGCCATAGGGCACCTGTGAATGGCCAGGATCCAAAAAGGAACATCTTCATGGTCTTGGATGCTCTCTTGTGCATCAAAGCCAGAGAGAGACTCTGCTAGGGCCCATGGAGTGGGCAGTCCACCCATAGATTAGTCAGCAATCAGCATGGGCTCAGATACATAGAGCATCTTTATGCAGATTGAGGTATTGGTGGCTGAACCCAACTAGTCCTGGGCTCCAGGTGCTTGCCCTGCCAAGCTGTTCAAAAACTTTCCTCCAAGGAACAGAAAGGAAGCATCAGCCCCAGATACACCATGGATACCTGGATTCCTTTGTCTTGGCCGAGAGGTGGATCTTATACCTACATTGACTATAGGTTGATACCCCTCCCCAACCCACAATCCACCCAGAGGCTTCCAGGGACAACTGGCTGCCCTTAGATTTCAGGAAGCAACCAATGAGTCAAGACTGAACATGATGTGGCTCTGACCAAGGTTCACACCTGGATGACCCAGAGGTCAGGCTGTTCCTCCTCATCCTTTACCCTGAGACCTTCAGTGGGTGCCAGCCACCACCAAGAGGCACCAGAGATACCAAAGGGCTAGAGGGCCTATAGGAGGAGGATCTGGGTAGAACTCATCCCTGAGCGGGTCGCTGTGTCTGAGCCCCCTGTCCCCAGCCCCATCTCACCTACATTTAGCCTCTAAATCACATGCTGGGGCAGTGTCTGAGGTCATTTCAACCCAAATCAGTTTTATGCTCTCTGCTCAATCACATTTACCCTAACCTTTATTCTGTTGAAAGGTAATTTTCCTTATACCTTCCAAGAATGTGAGGTTACTACCTCTCCAAAAACTTCCAGGCATTTCCAGGGACTTCGGAAACTGTCCTTGGCTCCCTCAGGTACCCACAGCTCTGATCCATGAAGACCTTCCTCCAGGAAAACCTGATACATTCATTCATATCAAGTACTTTGCCTGTAAGATACTTACAGTGCTCCTGTATTCAAGTATTTAGCCAAGAGCTTAAGTGTATTTATACAGAAATATTTTACCTTAAATCTCTTTACTGAAAAAAAAAATTTTTCTAACACTGGAGAGACACAATTTCCCTTACAGTGAGGATTTTCCATAAGCTTTAAAGCTGAATGTGAGCATTTCCTCACATCTTCAAGCAGAGACAGCCCTAAGAACGTCTGAAAAGTTACTTCATCAAATGCAATATCCCTCCAGAGTGAATCTTGGGAGGAAGTCTAGGGCAGGCCTTCATCCTCTTCCCTGAGCTTCTCTGATATGTATAAAGCCCTCTTCAGTCTCTCAGGGGAAAACACACACACACACTCCTACCTGGCTGTTTGGAACTCTTCCCCAACCAAAGTGCACATTAGAACCATGCCAGATCTTCAAAACTGCTATTTGGGATTCACCTGGATCAGCACATCAGAAACCACTGAAGAGAGGACCCTTATCAGCATTGGGAAATGCTCTCCAGGTAGTTAATATGCAACTACCTGTGACTAAAATCCCCACCCCCTGCCACAGTGGAAGGTAGGGAAAGACCAAGGAGGTGCAGCTCTCAGGTGCAGCTCATGATAGAATGATGTGTTCTAGTAATAGATGTTAGAGAGAGGTCTCTAACCCAGGCTGCATGCTGAAACCACCCAGAGACTTTTAAAAAATACAAATCCCTGAATCTCAGTCCAATATGCTTAAGTCATAAGCACGGTGATGGATCTTTGGAAAAGAGTCCACTGTAGCATCGGGACAGGGAAGCTGTACTGCCAACTGAATTCACTTGCAAGTGATCCATGAAGTTGCTGAGGTTACACAGCAGTGGGAGAAGGTCTTGACCAAGGACTTATACCGGGATTTACCACGTGTTGGCTGAAATCAAGGACAGATGGGGCACCAACTGGAAGGTCTTGATGCACAAGATGACCAACACCTCACTCAGGGGTTGGAGCAAGCTAGGTGAGTAACACTGGAGGGCTATGTGCAACTACCACAGAAGCAGAGCTCCTGAGGCAAAAGAGTGCTCAATGTACTCAGGATGGTGTAGGACAACAGTGTGGCTGGGCACAGACAGTGGAGGAAGATCAGTGTGATCTGTTGAGTGGATGTAGAAGAAACTACTGTCCTGAGAGTTAAACAGGAAGGTTTGGTCTGCATACCAGTGACCATGGAAGCAGGGTCTCCATCAGAATGCTGTGGTGGTTTTCCATTAATGCCTAGTAAGTTTACTCCCAGTATGGAAGGAGCATCTGGCTCGTGCCATTTTTTTTTTTAACATTTACTTTTTTTTTTGATAGTCACACACACACACACACACACACACACACACACACACACACACAGAGAGAGAGAGAGAGAGAGAGAGAGAGAGAGAGAGGCAGAGACACAGGCAGAGGGAGAAGCAGGCTCCATGCACCGGGAGCCCGACGTGGGATTCGATTCCGGGTCTCCAGGATCGCGCCCTGGGCCAAAGGCAGGCGCTAAACCGCTGCGTCACCCAGGGATCCCTGTGCCACTTCTTTATCCTCTAAAATTGCATTATTTCTTCTGAAGTTGAAGCTATACTGAATAAAAGGAATTCAGGAACTGTTCCCTAGGAAAGATGCTGGGCGGGCGGTCCCTTCCCCTCATGAACACCTGGAGGTTCCAATGATATCCCTACACTGCCAGCCCTCCATGGTACCTCCACACCCATTTCCTGTCTCTTCCCCAGAAACCCCACCCCAGCCGGAGGCACTTAGCCACCTCTGCTCACTAGTCCTGAACTTTAAGGCCATTGAATGTCAAAGCCTACTGCACCTGACCAAGGGAGGTCATGGTTACTTCTGGACCCCAAACCTAATGAAATGAAAATAAGTTGTATGATTGAAGGAGGGGACATCTACTTCTGTCTAGTGCCTCAGGCCCAGACAGAACAGAGACCAAGAAGCGGGGAGAAAAATCCAGCTTTCTGGTGCCTTGGGACCCATCATTCTTCCTCCTCTCCTCTATTACTCTTCCTGCACAGAGACTCCTTACCCATTATGGGTGGTTTATCAGATCCTAGAAGAGGTAGTTGGAGTCCTGCCTTCAGCCTTTCCTGCCTGTAGGATCAGACTGCTGCTCTGTCCCATTCCTGGACCTAATTCCCTCCATTTACTATGCAACTGCTGCTTCTCACTTCAGTAGACACAATAGAAGCCTACAGCAGAGCTTTATAAATTTTCACATTGATATTTGTTTATTTGTACTGGGTCTTTTAGGCCTCTTCTCCATGTTACCTCAAATTCAGATGAGCACATCCCCTTGAGTAGACTCAAGTTTTATAACTGAACTATTGTTTAAAGACAAACCCATGCAGCAATGTATACATCATCTTTTCTCTTAACAATGCCTAAGACTAAAAACCCAGATTATACTATTTGTAAAAAAAAAAAAAAAAAAAAAAAAAAAAAAAAAAAAAAAAAAAAAAAACCTTTGCCATGCAGAATAGAAGCTTGGTGAGAACTCAGCTGCCTGATGGGTCACAGAGGGCATCCATTATCTCACCCCTTTGGCAGGAATGAACATCTGCACCCAAGGAAGGGTTTGGTCAAGTACCTCAGACCTATGTGTTAAATCCCAGGCTGATGGTCACACTGGGATCTGCTCCCTGGGCAAGGCAGCACACCTCAGTCATTGACAGCCTTGGCTACAGGCACATCTGGCCAGGACTAGACCACCACTGCCCTGATCAGAGACCTCCCCTCCACCACCAGAGACAAACCCCTGCATCCAGTTACCCACATAGGAGGGTTGATCTTAACACCAAGGAGAGGACATACAGGGTTGCCACTGTGGAGGCAACTGCTGGTGTCCATGGGAAAAGCCTTGAATGCCAGAACTATTTTTATTCCAGAGTGAAGAACCATCAGCTGATCTCACAATTATATACAGACCGCTTTTGCTTCTGTACTTCCCACTTGCCTAGAAACCTTCAACAAGGAAAAAGGGTTCTAAAATCAGGGGTGTCCATTTGTGATCACACCCCCTCCTTTCCTTCTGCAGTAGGGGGCATGGAACCCAAGGATGCTCTGCAATCTCTACCCACATGGTGACCAAACACACCCTCTCCCAGGGACCAAGTCCAACACTCCTTTAGGGGCACCTGTGCTTAAAGACCTGTACCCCAAGCCCAAAGTTCTTGATTTAACTGCAGGATTCAAGGATTGGGCTAACTCAATCAGGTGGGTGAGACCGAAGTTCTCTGGTGGTTTGAAAAACCACAAAGGGAGATAGATCTCCCTGGATTCATGCATCTGGATTCATCCATCTAGATCCATCACGGTAAGGCTTCTATCCCTGTTAGAGAAAATTCTGGCCAAAGGGAAAAGCTAAAAACAAACTTTGAGAAGACTTGTAAAATATGTGCCTGTTCAGTCACATATACAGATGTGGAATTTCAACGTGGGTTGCAAATTGGTTCCTTGAAAGATTTAAATATGTGACTCTGGACACTCCCATCTTCCCTCTAGACCATAGCACAACCACTCTACTCCCAGGATTCTACTCAAAGCCCAGCTCAGAGGCAGCTGTGAAAAGATGATAGTAGAGATCCAAAGCCCAAAACATGGAAGGAATAAACTGGGACAGTAACCTGGTTGGGCCTGACTCAATCCATGGGCAGCCCTTGGACTCTGCCCACCAGGACACTTCTGTGATCTCCAGAGACAGCTCTCAACGGAGAGGCAGGGAGGCTGAAAGTCCCAGCTACATCCTGGGACCCCAGAGCTCAGCCCCACACAAGCAGCCTCCCTGTGGAAAGTGAGGAGCAGCCTGGATACTGCCCCTCCCACAGCATGGCTGGAGCTGATGAGCTGGCACTTGTGTGAAGAGGAGTTAAGTAGATCCAGAACCTCAGTAAGGCAAGAGGTGGGTGGAATGTCTCGAGCCCATCTTCATGATTGGTCACCAGAAATGCCACTAGATCCCAGAGCTCTGTCAAAACCAGAAAGCTGTCAGCACACAAAGGAACGAAGGAGTATTGCCTGAGAGAAGGCTTGCAGACATCCTTGAGGCTGAGATTCTCCACAGAGTGTACATTAGAACCACCTGGGCCCTCCAGAACAGCTTTTATTCAGCACTTCCCACCCCCCACCAGATCACCACATCAGAATTCCTGAAGATCGGACCCCCATCAGCATTAGGAAACCATCTCTAGGTAGTTCTAGTCTACCACCCAGTGTGACACTTTCTAAAATCCCTGCTCCCCTGGAGCAAACTGAAGTGGGAAAGGCCAAGGAGGCCTCTGTTCTCAGGGCCAGCTTGTGACAGAGTGTATGCTATTCCTCTATGGGAATAGATCTCTACCTAGGCTGCATGCTGAAATCATCCAGAGACTTCAAAAATATAAATCCCTAGACCTCCGCCAAGTGTACGGAGGTCTCAAACACTAGGGATGACCTTTGAAAAGAGGAGTCCACTGTAGTGTCAGGACTACAGGGAAGCTGTCTGCAGCTGAATCATTTGCACACACAATCCATGATCTCCTGAAGCTTCAACGGCAGAAGAGGGGACCTTGACCAAGGACTTAAACTGGAATTCACTGTTGACTGAGGTCAAGGACATACCAAAGGAGTAGAACCTATAAGGGGCACCACCTGGAAGGTGTTAGTGCACAAACTGACCCCACAGTCAAAGGTAGGAGCCAGTGGATGAATAGCACTGGAGGGTGATGAGCCCAGAAAGATCAGAGAAGAGAAATGGTGAAGACAAATGTGGCTGGAGTGCCATCAGAAAGGATGAATACCCACCATTTGCTTCAATGTGGATGGAACTGGAGGATATTATGCTAAGTGAAGTCAGTCATTTGGAGAAGGACAATCATAATGTCACTCATATGGGGAATTTAAGAAATAGTAAAAGGGATTTTGAGGGAAAGGATAGAAATAAGTGGGAAAAATTTAGAGAGGGAGACAAACCATGAGAGACTCCGAACTCTAGGAAACGAACAGGGGTAGTGGAAGGGGAGGCGGGCGGGGGGATGGTCTCTGGGTGGGATGAGTACTGGGTGTTATACTATATGTTGGCAAATCGAACTCCGATAAAAAAAATTATTAAAATTTAAAAATGTAGCTGGAGCATGGATGGTGGGGGGAAGGGAGTTGGGCAGAGAGGAAAACAAAACAAAAGCCTGATCTGCTCTATTAAGTACACATGAAGAAACTGCTATCCTGACCAAATAGGTTTGGTCTGTACACGAGGGACAGTGCAGTAAGCAGGGTCCCCATCAGAACGCTATGGCAAGTAGTCCGCCCATTTCATGATTGGATTGTTTCTTGGGCATGGAGTTTAATAAGTTCTTTATAGATCTTGGATACTAGCTGTTTATCTGATACGTCATTTGCAAATATCTTCTCCCATTCTGTAGGTTGTTTCAGTTTTGTTGACTGTTTCTTTTGCTGTGAAGAAGCTTTTTATCTTGATGAAGTCCCAATAATTCATTTTTGCTTTTGTTTCTCTTGCCTTCATGGATGTATCTTGCAAGAAGTTTCTGTGGCCAAGTTCAAAAAGTTCTCTAGGATTTTGATGGAATCTTGTCTCACATTTAGATCTTTCATCCACTTTGAGATGGTGTATGGTGTAAGAGAATGGTCTAGTTTCATTCTTCTGCATGTGGCTGTCCGATTTCTCCAGCACCATTTATTGAAGGGACTGTCCTTTTTCCAGTGGGTATTCTTTCCTACTTTGTCGAATATTAGTTGACCATAGAGTTGAGGGCCCATTTCTGGGTTCTCTATTCTGTTCCATTGATCTATGTGTTTTTGTGCCAGTACCACACTGTCTTGGTCACAGCTTTATGGTACAACTTGAACAGAAATTTCTCCAGAGAAAACATACACATGGCCAAAAAGCACATGAGAAAAATGCTCCACATCACTTGCCATCTGGGAAATACAGATCAAAGCTACAATGAGATACCACCTCATACCAGTGAGAATAGTGAAAATTGAGACAAGAAACAACAAATGTTGGAGAGGATGTGGAGAAAGGGGGAACCCTCTTGCACTGCTGGTGGGAATATGAACAGAGTGCAGCCACTGTGGAAAACTGTGTGGAGGTTCCTCAGAGAGTTAAAAATAGAGCTACCCTACGACCCAGCAATTGCACTACAGGGTATTTACCCCAAAGATACAGATGTAGTGAAACACCAGGACACCTGCTCCCCAATGTTCAGAGCAGCAATGGCCACAATAGCCAAACTGTGGAAAGAGCCAGGATGTCCTTCAACAGATGAATGGATAAAGATGTGGTCTATATACACAATGGAATAGGACTAAGCCACCAGAAAGGACGAATACCCACCATTTGCTTTGACGTGGATGGAACTGGAGTGTATTATGCTGAGTGAAGTAAGTCAGAGAAGGACAGTCATCATATGGTTTCCACTCATACAGGGAATTTAAGAAATAGTGAAAGGGATTATAAGGGAAAGGAGGGGAACTGAGTGGGAAAAATGAGAGGGAGACAAACTATGGGAGACTCCTAACTCTGGGAAATAAAGGGCTGCTGAAGGGGAGGTGGGTAAGGGGGATGGGCTGTATGATGGGCCCAGAGGAGAGCACTTGATGGGATGAGCACTGGGTGTTCTACTATACATTGACAAATGTAATTTAGATAAAATGTAAAAAATAAAATTAAAAAAAATGCTATGGCAGTTTTCCGTGGAAGTGATTCCATACTCAGATTTTTAGTTCTAGTGTAGAAATATTTAGGATTCAAGATTTCTGCTTAAGTTGAAACTGAGTGAAGGATCAAGGGAATTCAGGAATTGTTCCCTAGGAGGAGATGCTGTAGGCCCCAGACGTGATCTACACGAAACATCCTAAGTTCCCCAATGGGACTCCTGCACCCCCAGCCTTTCAAGATACCTCCATATTTCTTGTCTCTTCCCCAGATGTAACACCAGTCTCAAGTCCTTAAATTAACCACAAGATTCATGGTTTGGCCTGAATCAGGTGGGTGAGACCGAACAGTACAAGATGCCAGGACTCAGGGGAACCTAAGGAGGGCCCAGATCAGGGCAAGTATAAGCACTGAGACTCCTGTCAGACCCTTGCACTGGAACGGAGGTCTTGATGCCCAGGAAGAGACCTTAGTTCTGGAGGAAACGGTCCTCCTGAGGGCTGACTGGCCACTCTGTGTGGGTCAAGTCTAAATCCCATCCAAGCACTTTTGTAGTAGCTAGACCTCCATTTGCATCAGAGACTGCCAGACACGGAGGACAGTAAATATTTCTACACTTGGGATCCTCTAAGTCCCAGACCTCTAGCAAGACAGAAATGCTACCAGAATGAGTCCTGGATGCAGCTTAGTTGCTGCTAAGAGCAGCTAGATCACAAGGAAGACTCAGGAATGAAAAAGAACACATGGCCAGGAGGCAGCTTCTTGAGGGTTGATGGAAAGTAGAGGGTATTTCATTACACAAGCATTTTCCCAGCTAATATGTGTCATACACAATTCACAATTCTGTTTTACAAATATGGAGAATTTTAGATCTTTGAGACATGCCTGGTGGAGTGCACTGTTACTACCCTCATTGGCAGTGCAGACTGGTAGCCTCCTTGATCCAGCTGCTCTTTGCAGAGCTGGAAATAGAGCTCGGCTGTCAGGCTCCAGTGCAGGAGGCTGCTACATGCTGCTCCTGAAAGGCTTCCTGGGCTGGTCCTGCAACATTCCTGATAAGGAGACTGTGTCTGCCTCAATCTGTGGGCTCCCTCACTATTGTGCATCTCTAATGTTCCATTTAGGGCCCGATTATGTTGTGTTCATGTTCTCTCTACATGCTTGACCACAGGAGTCTGTTTAGCAGAGGTGCTCAAGTCCTTCTCTATGGATTATACCTTGTCATTTCCCATTGTCTGCTTCTAGTGGGTTGTGTGCCTGCTGATTTTAGATACAAGTCAGCATTGGACATTTTGCTTGTTGGGCCTTGGATATTTTATTAGGCCCTTTAACATTGGTGTTGTTTTGTGGTGAAGTTAATTACTGTGAATGAGACTGGTTTCGCTGGTATTTTATGATGTACTGTATTTTGCTTTGCTTCGATGGCCTAAGGGAGGAATTCCAGTAAAGTGATAGAATGAAGGGAAAACTGATGGAAAATCCACAGGAAGGGATGCAAAAAGAAAAAAAAAAAAAAAAGTATCCTGAATAGAAGGTGTAATTTAAAACATTTCTGGGCCCCAGTGCTTGCTCTTCAGGAGCCACACAGGAGACAGTAATGAGCAGATCCTGCCTGGGCCACGTGGTGGAACAGGAGGAGGAAAGTGCTTCCCCAGCCATCTCTGCTGCCCCCATCCACAGCAAGGCCAATTGCTCCAGTACAGAGGCCTAGTCCACATTGAACACAGGCGACACCATCGGGCAGCTCACCCACATATTTTCCTTGAGGCAGGATCCCAGCTCCAAGAAAATCGAGATGAAAGGTAAGAAGGAACTTGCAAAGAAACTTCCAGAAGCAGATTGTTATAGAAGTCATTAAAGATGGTGTGCCCTCCACAACTAGCACACCACAGGATGAGGACTAGGACAGACTTCAGGAAGGAGGGGTTTGACCCGACAGGTGGTACATCTCCTTTGAGAAGCACAAGTGGATAAGGATCCCATGGAGGGGGATAAAGTTTCGTCATCCAAAAAGAGTTCCCTGGGCCTATAGGCTGGGAAGGTCTTTGAGAAGGTAAGAGGAGTGACCTCTATTCAACCCCCGAACAGGACCTGGGCAGTTAGTCTCCTCCCCCCCCCACCCATGTCATTGGAATGGATGCCTTGCAAAGTGTCATTGCTATGGGGGCTGTTCCAAGGACCCACCCTAGAGAGCAAGGGCTTGTTGAGATTATCAGAATGTGTGTGTGTGTGTGTGTGTGTGTGTGTGTGTGTGTCTGGACCCAGTTAAGAGCTCTGTATACTAAGATTTGGGGGGCCTGGGCAGAGAGCTCATCTTGTGGCCACCTGCAACAAACCTCCTACAGATATTCTATTGCGTATTAAGCCTGCCACCTGCCATCTGGAGTAATTTCTCAGTCTCTCCCTGCCCTCCATACAAGGCTCCTTTCAGATTATAGATGGCAAGCTCTTAAGAAGGTTCTATCACCAAAAGGCAGATTCTCTGGAAGCCAGAGCAAAAGCCAGCTGGGAGATTTCTCTGGCACGAGCAGCACTTGTGCAGCAGGCTACTCAGGAAGGGTGACAGGGCTTTGAACAATGATGCAGAGAATGAAATAAACTAGATACACCAGGCACAGGAAGGGCCCCTTAGGTCACTGGGATTTTGCTACCTAGAGGAAAATACAGCCAGTCTATGACCAGAGCTTTGCCCCGGGCTGCATACCATTATTGCACCAAGACATCTGGAGGACAGAGAACCAGGCACTTCACAGAAATCGGGGATAAGACCAAGCTGGTTACCTGTGGAAGATGACTAAGGAGGATGAAGGTAGAAGCTGACTAATGCAAAATGTTCATCCCCGGTTTTAAATTCAAACTAACATGCACAATATGATCCCACTGCTTCCTCTACAACTCCCAGAAGGCTGCTGGGTGGTGGGGGGGGGGGGCTGTGAAGGTGTATAAGTAGTTTTAATTTTTAATGTAGTTTTATGAAAGGTGTCCACCTGTCAAACCATTGATCATGAAGGACTCTTCCCCTAGACTCAGTAGATTTGCACACCCCACCACACCCCACCTCACCCCTACCAGCATCACTAGGCCTTTGGCAAAGTCCAGGGAGAAAGCAGGTGGCCAATGTCCTCGGAAGCTCTCTGTGTGCCTTTCTCTCTCAGGTCCTTCCCTGTGCAGATGCAGCCACCACCTAGCTCAGGGTATAGCTCCAGTCCTGAGCCATCATGCACTTCCATTTGTGGAGCACTGCGGTCCACCCCTCATGTGGTCTATGTGGATCATTCTTGGGTACCAGCAGGAAAAACCTGATCCTTACTCTGCATGGTCATTACCATTGCCTGTTCCACCACAGGGGGGACTTCTGTGGGATCACTCATGCTCACCCTGGGTGAGCTTTCTATCCATATCAGAGAAGGCAGGATACTTCTGACAAAAAACAGAATGTAAACCAGTTTTGAGAACACTTTCAAAGGGAGTGCTTGTTTAGCCCAGTTTATACATGTGGAATATTCAATCCTGGATTTCATTGAAAGATGCTTCAACATGTGGCTCAATTTCCATCTTTCCTTTGCTCCACAGCATATCACCCAGTATTCTAGTCAAAGCCTAGCTCAGATACAGATGTGCAAAGGCTGGCAGAGGAGAACATAGGCCCCAATCCTAGAGTGAGCCACAGGGACAATGGCCTAGCTGGGCCCGAGTCAACCACAGGCAGCCCTGGAAATCCACTAGGGCACATCCTGGAGCACTAGAAACAGCTCTCAGCAGAGAGGGAGGGAGATTAATGGCTACAGCTACCCTCTGGGACATCAGAGCTCAGCTTCACACAAACAGCCTCCCTGTGTAAAGGGAGGAGCAGCCTGCAAAGACACTGGGTGACCTGGGCCCGCAGACAAGTCACATGGATCCAGAACCTCAGTAAGGCAAGAGGTAGGTAGAATTTTTAGCTCTTGTTCAGTGTCCACTCTCAGAAATGCCACTCCATCCCAGACCTTGGTCACACCAGGAAGGCCACCAGCAGACAATTCCACAAACACTGCCTGAGAGAAAGTTGGGAAGGTCACACCTGATAGCCAGGTGGAGAAAACAATATTGCCTGGTGTACATATTCACATGGAACTCCAGCTTTGGAGCCAGCTGCCTTACCAAGTTCCCAATGCCAGTGGAATGGGTCACATTCATGGACCGTAGGCCCTGTGGGTGTCCATTAAGTGATGCCCAAGGGGCCCATTAAGTGATGGGTGATAAGAACCTCCAGGACCTAAGCCAGGGACCCAGGGCCTGAGTCTTCCCCAGTCTTCTTCCAGCCCATAGTCCCAGCTCCCCTCAGGAGCAGAACCCAAATTTGCCTCACTCTGAACCGGATCTGGAGGCTTTGAGATTCTCTGGAACATTGATGCTGACTCCAGTGAGGGGACCAGGTATTAGAATGGTCCCCTGTACCCATGAACCCTTCCTTCCCCAAAGCCAAGGTCATTTAGTAAACTTTGGAATGGACAGTCTTCATCCCTTTCTCCCTGTAGCCAGGGTTGGAGGAGAGACACAGGGCAGCCGAGGAGCTGGGAGGGGCTCAGCTTTCTGGGGCCTTGAAATGAGCCACTACCTCCTCCTGCTTTCTCATTCAGTCTTAGTGCTCAGAAGCTCGTTGATCTTCAAGGAACTACTTGTCCATCAGAAGACAGCTCTGCAATCGTGCCTTCAGCATTTTCCAGCAGTCCAGCATCATCCTTTCATTTAGCTGTTCTGGGCCTCATCCCCCTATAACATTAAGGCTGAATGTTGAAATAGCTGGAGCTCAGAGTGTCCTGTATACATATGTCAAGCTCACATGGTCTTACGGGTATCTCCACATACCTCACAAGAAATGTGAATGAGCTTTTCTCCCGATATAGATCCCAGCCTACTCTAGTATTTATTTTGAAAGCCATCCTTACAACAATTCGCTTTCCTATTACAAGGAAGTTTAGTCAAGAACACTAGGATTCAGTCCTTAGACAAATGCTTTTCTTGCTCAGGTGAACTCAGAGAACGGAGCTTAGTGGTCACTAGAGGGCGCTGGTGAGCAGCCACGGAGCCAAAAACGGGCCTTCTACAGAATCCGGATCCCCGGTCTTGGGTGTCAAAGCCCAGGCAGAGGGACTGTGCTAGGACCAGAGGGTGGGCAAGGTGCCCACAGATTAGCCATACTGGAGTGGCTGCAGGCACATCCTCTGGGTTTTCGTGCTGTCACCCTGTCTGGAGTCCCTCCCCATGGGGTATTTCTGTGGAGGTAAACACTGGTGCCTGAGCCTCCTTACACCTGGATGCTCTGTGCTCACCTGGGGGGCCTTTCGAAGAGTCTCCTCTCCAGGGCACAGAAGACAGCTGCTTCAGGTGCATCAGGGCTCATTCCCCAGCCTTGGCTCAAGGAGCGGGGAGGTTGGGGGTTCTTGTACAAACTCAGCTGCATACCCCTAACTTGTCTATCCATCCACCCTAGGCCTCCAGAAATAACTTTTTGCCCTCAGATTTCTGATTTCACTCAAGGAGTTAAGACTCAACATATTGCTGCTCAGACTCAAGGAGGAACTGAATGATGCAAGAGTGGAGTGAGCCGTGCACTCACACAGATCAGTCACAGTGAGGTGGGTGAGGGCCAAGGAGGCTTAATTCACTTCCAGACCAGTGGGAGGGCTACACTTAACCAAGGAGTTACATAAAGTATATTAAGTAGGAGGCTATTTTCAGGGACTGAGTAACTAGTAGCACCTATGAGGAGTGTGCCCACCTTCTCAGGCTTCTGTGCACAGGGTGAGAACAGACTTGAGTGAGGAGCCATTGGCCCTACCACATGTCCACATGGAGCATCCTCAAGACCCAGATGGGAGCCCTGAGAATTCCATGGCAACTCCAGGCTGAATTCCTGCCTTTCTCCCAACGGATTCTGCCCCTACAGACCATCTGTGGATCTAGATCCAGAACTTAAACTGGATTCCACCCCCACTTGAGAGATATGGAATGTCATGACTCCTTTTTCCCCAAACCCAATGGAATGAAACTAAGATGCAAAATGAACTAGAGGATCCTCTAGCTCCGCCTTGTGGCTAGAGCTTGAAAAGGACTCAAAAGTGCTGAGAGCACCCAGGAGCAGGGAGAGCACTGGGCTTCCTAGTCATTTGTGGTCAGTAGCCGCCCTTCCCCCCACACTCTCCAACATCCTTGCTGCATGAGGATAATTAGCCCAAAGGGGAAGTTTGCAGATTGGAGTTGTCAACGGGGGTGGTGTCTTGCTAGCAGCATTCCTGGCTGTGTGAGCTGAATCTTACTACTTTGTGTTCCTGGGCCTCATTCACCTTGTGAGGCTGCGGCTGATGCTCCTTACTTCAGAGCTTCCTTTTGTGGACAGGACCAAATGGCTTAGGTCTCAAACCCATTTCTCCATACTTCCTGGTTCCAGCATATAAAATCTCTACTGTTCTTTTGCATAGACCCAAGTCTCACCAATCTTTCTTTTCAACAACTCTGGCCACTTATATACAGGCAAGTTTGTTTTCCACTTCTCTACCAAAGAAGAGGATAAAGCCAAGTTAACTTGTACAGCAGGCTTTGGCACAATATTGTTTTCCCGTGGAGCATATGAGCTTTGGGAGAACACAGTCCGCTGATGGGTCAAGTAGGAGCCCCATCATCTCACACCCAGGCAGCCTAGAACATTCACAGCTGGGGGCAGGATTGGTTCAGAATCATTTGTGTTAAACTCCAGGCAGAGGGATACAGCTAGGACCTGACATGGACAATGCACATGAGTCACAGACCAGTGTAGGCACATGACACTTGCCAGGAGACTGTGGCACCACCAAGCCTAGCATCAGAGGCCCATCCCCTGGGGGCAGTCTCCTCTGTCCAGTTAACCCCTATAAGGAGGTTTGATCTGAACACCATCAAAGTAGGGTTGCCCCTGAGGATGCTATTTGCTATGGTGCGTGGGAAAGACTTGATGCCAGATTATTTTAATTCTGGAGTGAAGAAAACCTACGTCATTCCATGGTTTTAGGGAGGTTGGGGTTTGGCCCTCAAGCACTGAGGGAGGTTGAAAAGAGACCAATTCAGAAGTCAGGGGTGGGGGGCACCTGGGTGGCTCAGTCAGTTAAGCGTCAGCCTTTGGCTCAGGTCATGATCCCAGGGACCTGGGATGGAGCCCCAGGTCAGGCTCCCAGCTTCTTCCTCTCCCTCTGCCCCTCCCCCTAATTGTGCTCTGTCATATAATAAAACCTTAAGAAGTAAACTAGAGGTCAGGGGTGAGCATTTGTGGAGAAAAGACAACATGTGTTGCGGTGAGGGTATACAGCCCATAATCCTTTCGAATCGCCGGCCTAGTTGAGCCCAGGCACACTCTTCAAGTGACCCAACCAGATGCTAGTTTAAGTGCAGCCAAAGGGATCTGACAGGTGTAATCCATATCCCAGTCCCCACGTGACTCCCAAGAAAAAACCTGGATTAGCTGGCCTCAGTCACAGGTAAGGTTTTTTTAAAAGGAGAGTGCGGGGACTTAGGATTTAGAGAGAAAGTCTAGGAGGCAGTGGATGGAAAGAGGGCCAGAGGGAGGAGACCATCTCCAGCCGACGCCTGCTGAACAGGGAGCCCGACCTGGGGGCCCTGATCCCGCCATCTGGGCTGAAATCAAGAGTCAGATGCTTAACCCATTGATCCACCCAGGCTCACCGCCCCCACCCGAGCCTCCCTCCCCCCGTCCCAGGACCGCAGCCCGCGGGAGCGCCGGATCTCCCTCCCGACTCGGGCTTGCGCGGAGGACCGGGGCTCGGCACCCGGCGCCCACCGTGGCGGCAGCCAGCTCCCACCAGGGGACCCGGGGACCAGGGGACCAGGGGACCCGGGGCCCCTCCTCTCCCGCGTCAGCCCTGTCTCACCCCCTCCATCCGCCCCTCCTCTCGGGCTCCTAAGCTCTCCCAGCTCATTCCCTGCTCCTGACACCCGGACGTCCTCCTGAGCAAGCTAAGACCCTTCCACGACCCCCCGCTGGCCTCAGGGGCCGGCTCATTTGGGCCCAGCCCTCAGCAGACCCCCGGGGTGGGTTCCACGCAGGTCCACGATCTCCGGCTTTTCCCTTTCAGGGACACCCGTTTCCCCCCAGGCACACGGAGGCAGCCGGACGCCCACGCGCGTACTCCTGTCCCTCTCCCCTCCCAGGTTCCCTAGAACCCCCAGGCTGTGGCTGGGAGTGTTCCCAGACTGTTGTTCGCGTTGACATTAAGGGAACTTTGACGTCGGTGGCTCAGACCCTTGCAGGAGCCCCGCTTCCCTCTCCGGGACTCCCCGTTGACCCTAAGGGTGAGGCTTGGACTGGGCCGGAGGCTCTGCCCTGGGCTGACCGCGAGGTCCCTGTCTGAACCCGCTCTTGACCTCCAACCCCACAAACCCCACAGCCCGAGAGGGCTGGGTTGTCTTTGCACAGTGACAACCATTGTTTCCTCCACCGCCACCTCTACTCTGGGTTCTCCCTCACCAGCTTCACCTTTTCAGGGCACTGATCAGGTTAAAAGTTGCCATAGCTTCCTTCCGGCGTTTTCCTCACCTGCTCAATCTTCCTTCCCGCAGGGCACTGAAGCTATCTTTAGCCCCTTATGTGACTTTTTTCCCCCCACTTTTCTTGTCACTCGGAAACCTGACAAGACTCCGTTTTATCCTTGAAGTGAAAATGTTAGGTGGTTCCTTCTGCTGAGAAGCTCCCACTGCCCCCCACACAACCACCCCTGATCTGCCCTCCCTGGGGAAGGCCTTTCTCCCCACATCTACACCCACCATTGCCTCCCCCTTCCCTCAACCGCAATCACGTTCCCTATTCTTTTCCCCACTACTCTTCCCATTTCAGAAATCCATCCGAGGAGCTTCATCAGCCAATATTTCATAATGAAAGAGTGAAACATTTTCCCCTAAGTTAGCAGATTTCCCCCAAGGCTTAAGATGCAACACCCACGTTTTCCTATCCTTAGAAAGAAGCAGCCCTAAAGTTGTGTGAAATCAGTTCCTTAGAAAACAGAAGCCCCTCTCAAAAGTCTGAAAGCTCAGAAAAATCTTTCCTAGATCAGGCATGAGAATCTTCTACCCGCCCCCCAAAGAGCCTGAGAGCTACCGCCCCCATCCCACCTTTTTAAAGAGCAGCTTCTCCACCCCAGAGTACATTAGAACCACCTGAGACTTTCTAGAATCTCTACCCTGCCTGGAGCCCCCGCAGGTGGCAATTCCCAAGGAGGTCGCCCAGCACACCCCCACACCCCCACCCCCTGCCACCGCCCTGGTCAGGTGCAGCTCAGGGCAGAGTGCACGATGTTCCTCCTGGGAGCAGCAGATCTCAACCCAGGCTGCAGGTGAGACACCCCCCAGACAGCTCTCCACAAACACCCAAGGCCTGGGCCCCAGCTCAGGGTAATTAACTCTTAGCCACAGGGATTGACCTTTGAATGCCTTCCAGTTGATTCCATGGTTGAGTCAGGCCTGGGAAGCTGTTCTACAGCTGGATTTACTTACAGCTAGGATGTATGATTTCGCTGAGTTTATAAGATCAGGGGCAGAGCCAGAGTTGACTGAGAAGTTCAGTTGAACTGGTCTAGGCGGTGGCAGCTGTGGCAGAGGAGGAGGACGTTACCATCTGAGAAGGCATCAGTTGATGAACCTAAGGATAGGAATAAGCAGCTTGATGAACAAAGGCCTCGCAACAAAATGGTGCTCAAAAAGTTCAGGAATTGAAAGAAGATAAGTGTGGCTGGAGCCCCAGTAATAGGAGGAAATTGAGCTTGACCTGAGGCTGTCCAGTGGACAAGAAGAATGTCCTGAAAAGTCACAGAACACACTGACTGCACACAGAGGCAAATATAAACAGGATCCCCCGTGAGCTGTCATGCCTGCTGTTCCTGGAAATCTCTGTGCCTGGACCATTTTAATTCCCATGTTGGAAAACAAAACAGTTAACGGCCCATATATTTAGAAGGTGGGATGTCCATTTCCACTTGAGAAGACCGTTCAGTATGGTGATCAAAAGGATCTATGAGTTGTTTCTGCATTTCTGCTCTGGAAACAGCCTGGAAGAAGCCCCCACTTACCCAAAGGGAGAGGCCCTGACAGGGGTTAGATAGAGTGGGCTGCTGGGTGAGGATACCCAGGGTGGGACCCTGTTGAGCATGGAGACGAAAGGGTCCTGAAGCTTAGCTTTGCTATGAGGATGCTAACCTGGAGAGGGAAACTTGGTTTTTTTTTTTAGTAACATTTGGGGAGGGAACAGGGGTAACAAGGTCAAGTTTTTGTCTAATATAGTCCCTTAGGTGCTCAGGGTGGGGTGTATAGGACCGGCCTGGAGCAGAGAGCCCAGTGTCCCTGGTTGTATGGGCATTGGGAAATGGAAGCCCAAAATCTGTTTATGGAAATGAAGGGCTTGTGAAGTTCTGTTTTTTAAAGTTTTATTTATTTTTATGTACTTTCTACACATGACCCCAATATCAAGAATCATATGCTTCTGACTAAGCCAGCTAGGTGCTCCAGGACTGTGATATTTTTAAGGATTCCTCTGGAACTAGTTAGACACTAAGCCTGGGTTGACTTAAGTTACCACTCCCTGTAAAGCCCCTTTCCCTGCCTCCTCAGATACCACCCGGAGATAGATGCCATAAATCTGAAACACTGGGGTGGGTGGTCACCAAGACATGAGATTCATTCTCAGTGGGGTCCAGAATCTTGACCTGCAGCTGAGTTCTTGAAGTCAAACAATCCAAGGATCTTATTGCTAGGGTTCTTGATCACCTTGTGTCCTCCCCACCATCCCCTGGGCACCTGTTTGCTCCTTTTGCCTTCTCTCCCACTCTGTGTCCCTCCTGCGGCATGCTCAAATCTTAAGTCTGCTCCCCTATTAAAAAACAAACAAACAAACAAAAAACTCTGCCTCCCTCTCTCCTTGCCTCCAGAAACTCTTCTTTCAACCTAAGGCCTGCAAAGTGGGTCCCACACCATCTCCATAATCTCAAGCCCCCAAACAGCAGAAGCCTGCTCACCCTTTCAACCCTCCCTTCAAACAGCCTCCAAAGTCCAACCCAAGAGTCCTCCTGCCAAACCCAAAGGGCTTCACTGACTGCTAACACCGACTCATGGAGGGGAGGGTGGCTCATCTGTAGGAATGTCTCAGCTTCTCAGCATGTATTTGGGGACTTAGGTGCCCAGAGACCCTTGGAATCGCTGCCCTGTGGTCTCTAGTTAACTTGGTGCCAGTTATTAATCAAGCTCCAATTTAGCTGATCCGATGAGGACCTTCTGCAGATGCAATAAAGGTACTAAATAAGCAGGTCTTCAGATACTCTTAAAGTGTGTCAGGTGGATCTGACTCGATCATATCCAGGACCTTCAGTAGTGGTGGGACCTCCATGGGGTTCAGAGGCTGCCCAGGAGCTTAGAGGAGCAAGCCCATTTCTCTATTTGGGGGCTTCCTGCTCTCCTGAATTCCAGCAGCACAGAGTAAGGGCTGGTTGTCAGCCAGCCCTGGATGAGGCCTCATGGCTATAGCAAAACGATTCACAGAACTCCAGTGACACAACTTGGAGGTATGTGGGGAGCAAACACAGGTCCTGTGTGTTTCCGGAAGGAGGGCTGGATTGTTGGACCACCTTTCCTTTCACAAGCATTACGATGCCTGCTCTGTAGGCTGCTCCACTTTCTACAAGTACTTTTTTTTTTTTTTTAGATTTTCTGTATTTGAGAGAGCGCGCGCGAGAGAGCACGCACACAAGCCGGGGGAGCAGCAGGCTCCCCGCTGGGCAGGGAACCCAAAGCGAGGCTCAATCCCAGGACCCTGAGATCATGACCGAACCCAAGGCAGACACCCAACCAACTGAGCCACCCAGGTGCCCTGTTTACAAGTATTAATTCATCTAATCCTCATTGCAAACCAGATAGCAGATGTTATTCATTGGACAGAGAAGTAACCTGGCATGGTAACCACTTTGAGGAAGGACCCCACAATCACAATTTCTGAGCCGGAAGTAAGAACTCTGCAGTGTGGCCCTGGAGTCCCTGACCTCCACAGCTGTTCGGTGCCACCTCTCCCTGCCTGATGGTTTCTCTCTCAAATTCCCGATTTTAAGGGGATCGTGCGTGTATCTGCTTTGGTAATTCATCTCTATGATTTCCACCTAGATCATTTGTGGCTTCCTATCATCTACTTTTGCTGCTGTCTCCTCTCCACGTTCAACCACAAGGCCTCCATTTCTTATGCCTGTCAGATACTCTTTCTATACTAATTCAACCATCTGTCTCATTTCTGGGTCTACGGATCTATTTTCTGCCAGTGGTGATTTATGTTTCTGTTTTATCACACATCCGGTAACTCTAGGCAGGAGATCAGCGCTGTGCATTTTTGAGTGCTGGATATTCTGTGTTTCTTACTCATCATGTTGGGCTTTGTCCTGAGATGCAGTGAAGGTACTTCAAAACTGGTCCATTTAAGGATTGTTCTGAAATCTTTGTTGGGACCAGAACAAGCTTCAGTCTGTAGATAATTTGGCCCCATAGCTGGGGCAATACCCTTCTGAGCACCCTGAATCCCTGGGACTAGGGGTCTTTCCAATCTGGCTGCCGGTGGCAGATTCTTCCAAGCCCTGAGCGACCCTAGGATTTACCAGCCTGCTCCCTTGCTTGGTTCTTATTCAGCCCAGGTGTTCCCTACCCACATGGCTTATCTGTACTTGGATGGGGGGCAGGGGGCTTGGCTTCCCTGTAGATCTCCAGAGCTCACACACATGGCCTTTGTGGGTCTATATGTTGGTGTCTCGGGGTCTGGATGGGTCTCTCTGTCTGGGTCTGTTTCTCTCTCTGAGTCAGTCTCTCTCAGTCGGTCTCTCTGGGTCTCTGTTTCTCTAAGTTAATTTGTTGGTCTCTCTCTCTCTCTCTCCCCGTCTCTGGGTCTCTCCGTCTGGATCGGTTTCTCTCTCTCTCTCTCTCTCTGGGTCTCTCTCTGAGTCTGTGTGTCTGTCTGGGTTGGTCTCTGTCTGGGTCTGTCTTTCTGAGTCTGTGTGTCTGGGGGTCTCTCTCTCTCTCTCTCTCTCTCTCTCTCTCGGTCTGTCTGGGTCTCTGTCACTCTGTCTTTTCCCCTCCCTATGAGGGGACCGACTCTTGCCTGGACGGACTCCTTGTCACTGTGATTTCCAGCAATCTTCATGCCAAGTTCTCACCTCAGGACACTCAGAGCCTGTTGGGATTCCCTCTCCTGCTCTAAGGTCTGGAAACCCCACAGGTTCTGAGCCCATTGGTCATAGAACTCCTTTTCTGCTTCCAGATCACTGTTCTGTGCTCCTGTTGTCCATTGTCTAAAAAAACATCAGTTCAGTACTCTGGCTTTTTACATGTTCAATGCAAGGGTGACAAAAAGAAGCACTCTGCTTTGTTTTGAAATAAGTTCTTGATGAGTGGTTAGCAACTGATACTCCAGTACTGTAGAATATATTTTTTCTAGGTCAGTTCTTAGGAGTTGAGAACAATTTTTCATTTTTAATTCTGTGATCAGCTAATTATTGAATTGATCACATGTGATTCATTAAGTGATCATCTATGTAAATATTCATCTTTTATTTTTTTCATTAGAAAATTATTTCAGACTGAAATTATTAGAAAACCTCAGGAAGTAAAGGAGGAAAAAGAAACTCAGGGAGTGGGAAAGCCCTCAGCTACAATGTTCTGACTCATGTTTAGAGAAAAACTTAAAAATTATTTCAGAGACAATGGGGGAAGGAGCAAAGGGAGAGGGATAAGCATACTCTGTGCTGAGCACAGAGCCCAATTCGGGGCTCGATCCCATCACCCTGAGATCATGAACTGAGTCAAAATCAATAGTCAGATGCTCAACCGACTGAGCCACCCAGGCGGCCATAGAGAAAACTTCCTACCCACCTCCTTCATCTTCCTGAGCCTGATATGATGCTCACCCCCAGGCTCCAGATGAGGGCAGCTCCAGGGATGACAAGGCCCCACAAGAGGTGAGATATGAACCTCACATGAGCAGAGCCCTCCCAAATAGTAAATAAACCATTGAAGTCCTGCCAGTGGTCCCTGAAATATAATTTATGGAAGGGGTACAACATCCAGACTCTCAGAAGCTTCCTACCCTGACTCCGGGATTGCATGACTTGGGCATTAGCATGCAGGCCTATACTGAATCCCTGAACTTCTCATTTAGGGTTTTATGTCTCCCCAAAACTGGATAGAATCACGTTTGGGCCGTCAGTATAGAGGGAGAGTCTCTGAGAAATCCTCCGAAGTACATGCCAGTTGTGCCAAAGCGTATCCGTATTCCTCTCTCCTTTCCAGGCCCTGGAGATGACCATGAGACTCAGAGTTTCCTATAAGAATGGGAATTCCTTGAATGTGAAGAGTTGAGGAAGAGTCCCATTGTATGGAAAGCAATTGCCCAGCGTCTCAAGCACAGGGCCTCAGAAAAGAACTGGTGATGATGTCTCCAGATGTTCCTAAGGATTTATGCAGGGTTTGTATCGGTTCATTCGTGGAGCCAACCAGAGTCCACGGGGCCAATCTTTGTCCTGCCCTTATGGAGGGCCCCTCCACAGGATCCCAGGACACCGAAGGGAGGACCATGTCTTAGCAGGTTTGTCTCCTCTATACACATCTTCATGATCCTTTATTTTTTAATTAATTAATTAATTAATTAATTACAGAGAGAGAGAGAGGCAGAGACACAGGCAGAGGGAGAAACAGGCTCCATGCAAGGAGCCCGACACCAGGCTCAATCCTGGGACTCCAGGATCACGCCCTGGGCCAAGGGCAGGTGCTAAACCACTGAGCCACCTGGGGATCCCTTCACGGTCCTTTAGTGAGTGGCATCAGCTGGCTCAGCCGTCACACTCTCCTGAGTAGGAGAGAATGAGGGGACCAGCTCTTGCCTGTAGGTTCCCTCTAGACACAGGACAGAGGACTTGATGCTCAGAGCGTCCACCTGCTTCTCTCTCCTGTTTGCTCCTCAATAACATGCCTAAAGCCATGACCTAAAGGACTTTTCTCCTGGACTTGTTCAGCATGTTCATGGCTCCTGGGCATGCCTAGGTCATAGGCAAAGATTCAGGGGGAAGGTGGGTGATGTCCTCATAAGTTCTCCATGTGCCTTTCTCACTTTCTGGTTCTCTCTGTGCTAATGTGGTGGACTTCCCACCTCCGAGTACCAGCTCAAAGCCTGTGCCATCCCTGATCCCTCTGAGGGGATGCTATGCCCCCCTAATGCCCTCCTATACATGTGATACATAGAAGGCCCTCAGGTAACCAGACAGGAGCCCTGGAACATGAACCTTCATGGTCAAGTCCCTGCCTGTTTTCTGCCTTTCTTCCTGCAGCCCTCAGCACCCAGCAGCAGTGGCTGGACTCCTCTGACATGGATCCAGATCCAAAATTGAAAGACAATTAGAACCTGGATCCCAATTTTATTTGAAAGACAATGGAGTAGCACAACTCTACTCCTTCCTTTCCCAGACCAATGTAATGAAAACAAAATGTCAAATGCATGACTGTGAACCTTGTCCCTTTCTGCCTTGTGCTTGGGGCTTGGATGGGGCCTAAAATTACAGAGGCCAAGGGGCAGGGAGGGAGCTTGGGATCCCAGTAACTTGGGACTTGTCATCTTTGTTTTCTCCAATGTGCTTCCAGCATGGAGGTTCCTTTACTCTGAGGTGGATCTAGGACTCTCAGAACTGCTCGATCCTGCTCTCATCATTTCCCCAGCTGTGTGATCACAGACTTTCTGTTTGTTTCTGAGCTTCAGGCTCCTCCCATTATAATGGAGACTGATGTTCCTTACTTCATGAGGTAGTTTTAGGATATTTCACACATACACACACAGCATAATCACTATGTATGTGCAATTTATTTCCCCACATTTCTTGGGTTCCATTTTTTTAAGAGAAACTTCGAGATCATTGTAGTTCCAGATGTAGTTGTGACAAATAATACAGAGGGGTCCCAGAGAGATCCTCACACCTTTTATTCAGGATTCCCCAGTGGTGGCATCTCAGAAAACCAAAATATAATAGCATAACTGGAATGTTGACATTGTTATAGACAGGATCCAAAACCACCATTAGGATCTCCCATTTTGCCCTTTATGACCCTCTCACACTGCTTCCTTACCTCCTGGCAACCATGGAGATAGTCTCCATTTCTCTATTTCAAGAAAGTTATGTATATGGAACTTCTGGGGATTGGCTTTTCTCGCTTGCCATGATCTTCAGAGTCATTGAGACTTTGCATGTATCAGTACTGTTTCTTTTTATTGCTGAGTACTGCTTCACTGCATGGATGTGCCACAGCTCAACCCTTTGCCCACTGAAGAACATCTGGGTTGTTTCCAGGTTAGGGCTATTATGAATAAACTGCGATAAACATTCAGCTACAGGTTTTTGTGTAAACATAAGTCATCACGTGGGATAAATGCCCAGGAATGCAACATTTAAGTGTATGGTAATTACATGCTTAATTTTGTAAAGAAACTGCCCAACTGTTTTCCAGATGGCTGTATCATTTCACGTTCCCACCTGCAATGTATGAGTGAATCCCTTTCTTGGCATCCTCACCAGCATTTGGTGCTGTTCCTATTCATGTTTCAGTGCTTCTGATAGACCTTCAGTGGGTGGCATCCACTGGTTCAGCCCATGATCATGTGCCCTGAGCAGAGCTTACTTAGCATGATGGGTCTGGTCTCTGCCCAGAGGTCTCCTCTGTACATCAGCACAAAGTAGCAATAACTCACTGTGGTTTCAGTTTGCAATCCCAACCAGTGAGTGCTATCAAACATCTGTTCGTGTGCTAATTTGCCATCCATAAATCCTCTTCAATGATATATCTCTTCATGATTTTTGTCCATTCTCTAAATGGATTGTTTGCTTTCACTCTTACGAACTGAGAGTTCTTTACATATTCTAGTTACTTGTCTGCTATGGGATATGCCTTATGCAAATATCTTCTCCCTCTTTGTAGCTTGTCTTTTCATCCTTTTCAAATTAGCTTTCACAGAGCCAAAGTTTTTAATTTCGACATGGCCTGATGTGTCAATTTTCTAATGAGTGGTGCTTTTGATGTCAAAAAACACTTTTCCTAGCCCTAGATCCTGAGTATTTTCTCCTACATTTTTCTAAAAGTTTTATAGTTTTACCATTGAAGTTCATGGTGCATTTGAGTTAAATTTAGGTCAAGGGTCATTTTTTGTGTGTACCTATGGACGTCAGTTGCTCCAGCACCATGTTTTTTTTTAAATCTTGTCATTTCTTCTGCAGTATTGCCAAAAATTAAGTGGCCATATCTATGTGGGTCTATTTTTTAAGATTTTATTTATTTGAAAGAGCTAGCAAGAGTGAGAGAGCATAAGCATGGGAAGGGGCAGAAGGAGAAGGAAAACAGGCTCCCCACTGAGCCAGGAGCCCAATGGAGGGCTCAATCCCAGGACCCTGGGATCATGACCTGAGCCAAAGGCAGACACTTAACCGACTGAGTTATGAAATCCTGTAAACGGATTCTTCTTTAATCATCTTTGATTTTCAAACACTGAACCAGCCATGCATCCCTGGAATACATCACTTGTTTGCCATATAATTATTTTTACTCATTGCTAGTTGCTACTTAGTCAATGACAAACTACTTAGTTTGTCAATGACCACTGTCCCCTCTTTTATTACATGGAAGGTACTGTGTAGAATTGGTGTTAATTCTTGAATTAATAGAATTTTCGCAGAATTTTTCAGTGAAACCATCTGAGCCTGGTCATTTCTTTGTTTTCTCCCTTTAAAAAAATTTTTTTTTAATTATGCTATTGGGTGATTCATGGGGTTTTGCTTTGGTTTTGGGGTTGTTTTAGGAATTGGTTCATTTCACCTAAGTTGTCAAGTTTTATGTGTATAGACTTATTCAGAGTATCCCTTATTGTCTTTCTGATGTCTGCAGAATTTGTCATGATATCCTTATTTCATTCCTGATATGGATAATTTGTCCCTTCTTAGCCTTTGCTCAATGTTTACCTATTTTATTGATCTTTCCAAGAATCCGCCTTTGTTTCATCGACTTTATTGGGGTTTTTTGTTTTTCAATTTTATTTCTGCTCTTATTAGTATTATCTGTTTCTTCTGCTTCCTGTGGGTTCAGTCTGCTATTATTCTGGATTCTTGAAGGTGGTAGATTATCATTTGGACAATTCTCCCTTTTTTTTTTTTTTTTAATTTTTTTATTTATTTATGATAGTCACAGAGAGAGGGAGAGAGAGAGGCAGAGACACAGGCAGAGGGAGAAGCAGGCTCCATGCACCGGGAGCCCGACGTGGGATTCGATCCTGGGTCTCCAGGATTGTGCCCTGGGCCAAAGGCAGGCGCCAAACCGCTGCGCCACCCAGGGATCCCAATTCTCCCTTTTTTTAACGAATTCAGTGCTACAAAGTTCCTTGTCACCACTACTGTGGCTGTGCTTCACAAATTTTGATATGCTGCATTTTAATTTTATTTCATGTATTTTCTACTTCCCCTGAGGTTTGTTCTTTGACCAGTGGGTCATTTAGAAATGTGTTTTTGAGTTTCCAAGAGTTGGAGATTTTTATGTTGTCTTTCTGTTACTGATTTCTAGTTTGATTCCACTGAAGTTAGAGATAAATGTAATTCAGTTCTTTAAATGCGTTGGTTTGTTTTCTGGCCCAGGAGATGGTGTATGTTAATATGTGTTCTGTGGGCCCCTGAAAAGAATGTATTTTGCTGCTGTTGGTTGAAGTATCCTGCCAATCTTGATAGGATCCTGTTGGTTGGTGGGGTTGTGTGTTACCATGTCTGGTTTTGCTTTCTAGTTGCTCTGTTTTCAGGTGGGAAAATGGAATAATTCAAAAGCTGTGCCACTATTGTCACCTCAAAATCTCCCTGTGAGCAGTGCTAATTTGCATTTGTATTATCACCTTCTTTTTGTATATTGGAGATCCATTTAGACCTACCTTTCTGATCAAATCTTTGCCCAGTTTTCTATCAGGTTGGTCTTTTTCTTTTTAAAAACACTTTGATATTTAAAGAACAGTAGCTTTTTGAAAAATTATTTGAAAATATTTTTCTCAGTCTGTTATTTGTATTTTTGAGCAGCCTCCCCATGACTTGCAGTGTGCCAGGTGAAATAGATCATGGAAAAAGGTTTGTAACACATTCCTTCCTTTCCTCCTTTAAATCCGAATTATCTTACTAGCCAAGATTTCTACCCAAAACTAGATTAGAGACACAGAGCTCTGAGAGTGGTCAGGAATGATAATTAGTCCATGCTGTGATTCACCACCTAGCACAGTGCCTGGCACACAGTAGGCTTGCCGTGAGCGTTTGTAAAATGAATGGATAGATGAATGCGTCAGTGTCAGGAACCGAGCCTTCAAATCCCAACATCTGCATGCAATACTAGCTTTTACTTTCTTTCCCCAAGTCTCAAAGTACTCTGCAAATATTTTGTAAAATACTTTGACCTGTACAATTTTCCTAATTTCATTCAGTTGTCTGTCTGTGCTCTTTCCATTCACTGAGCATCCTTGGGACAGTTATTTTGATTTCTGTCTTGGAATTCACATCATTCTACTTCTTGGGGTTGGTGTCTGGATATTTGCTCTCTTGGAGAAGCCATGTTCTCCTGTTTGGGGGGTGATGGGAGGTCGGACTCAGCATTTGAAAAATCAGACTTCTCTCCCAGTCTTTGTGGTATGGTTTCATACTGTGAGTGCTTTCTCCAACTAGCCCAGCTGGAAATTCTGAAGCCCTCTCAAGCCTTTCTTGGTAGGCATCCTCTGGGCTCCTAGGGACTTAGCTCGTCGAAAAGTGTACCGGGCTTCTGCTCGGGAGCGCCCCCTGGTGTCTGTCCGCGATAATGCGTCCTCCCCGTCGCATCAGCAAGCCTTGGGACTGGAGTGCCCTCTCGTGTCTGTCCGTGGTACTGCAACCCTGGTGCTCGACCAAACCGAGTTGATCGCCCTCACGCCTGAATCCCAATTCTGTCTGCGCTTAGATTCAGGTGAGATAGAAACCAGTCCCTCTGGCCGCACACGAAATACTCAGAAACGTTGGACATACATTCCACTGCTTTTCCTCTCCAGGGAGAAGGCAGGAGTTGGGAGCTACCTCCCCATCATGCCGCCTGGTGCGACGGAGGTGGGGCTCTGCCGGGGACGACCCCGAATTTCCCTGGTTTCACACTGGCCTGGGCGTGCAGGAACCTCTCAACTGACTTCTGGGTTCCTCACAAAGGCAACTGGGCCGCGTGTTGTTAAATCTCCCTCTGTGGCCGAAGGAGGTTTCCTATCCTGCCCTCTTGCTGACGTCATGCTCACCATCCACCTTTTTCAATGGCAGGTGTCCTCTGATCTGTTGGCCACACTATAACTGAGTAATAGAACCTACATTTGCAAACAGTTGGCACAGCAAGCAGGGTAGTTTGGCCTCAGACTGGAATGGTATGCCACTAGATGGTTACTAACCAGTTCAACTGGGGAAGGTGCCGACCCCAGCTCACAGGCACGAGAGCTTGGCACTACTGCTATTTGTGGGTTTGCCAGGTGTTGCCATGGGTTCCCATCTTAATTTTTAAACTCCACTGCTGAGTCTTCCCAGAGTTCTGTGCTGAGCTGTTAATCGTCTAGACTCCAGGATGATGTTCCTGGTGCAAGGGGTCGGGGTCAGCCCTTGGTTTTGGATCAATTAGCAACGTTTACCAAAGGTTCCTCTGGAGGGAGTGAGCTGGGACATCCCTCCCAAGACCATGGGACAAGTGTGATCGGATCCATTGACCAGGCAGCACTGGTAAGCGGTAAGGCAAACTGAGTTGCTATTTCCTACACATCTCATCCTGTCCTTCAAGCAGAGAGTGAGTTCTCTTGAAAGGCACTCATGAATTCTGAGTTACCCCATAGGATCCGTGTAAGGGCATCCACCTCCGACACCATGCAACCCCACAAAAGGTGTTGCCCTAGACATAAACTCTTGTGTTATTAATTTTGCTGCTGTCACAATTCATCCCCCAGCCCAGTGGGATATAAGGCTGACTCCATTCCTGGAGTACTGTGGCTCAATGTTTAATGGAAAAGGAAAAAGAAAACTAATATTTGTTTATGGCTTTCCCCAAGCCCCCAAGGAGGTCATCCAATTAATGAAAGACAAACACCTAATCGGTCTGTATGGGCTCTCAATTTCTGCTTATTAGCACTCAAAGGGCACATTTTCTTGCATTCCTGGGATATATCCCCCTTGCTCAAGGCATGTTATGTTTACATGTTGCTGGATTTGGCTTGCCAGTGTGTTGGTAAGGGTGTTTGCATCTGAATTCATTAGAGATGCTGGCCTCTCGTTTTCCTGTCTTGTGATGTCTTTGGTTTTGGTATCTGGAATATTGGCCTCAGGAAATGAGTTGGTGAGTGTTCCTCCTCCTCTTTTTGTTAGAGTTTGAAAAGACTTGGCATTCATTCTTCTTTGATTGCTGGGTAGAGGAGGTTCATTTTTTCTTTCCCTAGGCATGTCCAGTTCCTCAACTACCATTTGTTGAAAAGGCTGTCCTTTCTCAGGTGAATTGATTTTGCACAAAATCAGGTGGGCGTATTTGTGTTCCACTGATCTATGTGTCTATCCCTTTGCACACGCTACTCTATCTTGATTACTGTAGCTCTTCAGTGGGCCATAATCCATGAAGAGTGACTTCCCCCACTTTATTCTCTTTAAAGACAAGCTACAAGCTTCAAGACTTGAAAGTATTTTCTGTAATACGAGCTCTATGGACCATGAAACTTTCCTATTTTGTAAATAAAATAGGTTATTGTCATACAGCCACACCCACTTGTTGACCTATTTTCAGCGGCTGACTTTGCACTGTAATGCCAGAATGAATTGATTAGTTGCAACAGAGACCACAGTGACCCTTTAAAAAAGTTTGCCATGCCCTGGGTTGGTCCCTTCCCCTTGAATAGTCACACACTTGCATTTAGGAGGCCACTTCACACTTCCTTGCTGCTGCTGCTCATTGCTTTCCTATACTTTCCCTCTGCTCCTACTTTCTTCTTTTCTTTTGTAGAATTTCAATAATTTTTAGAATTCTACTTGAATTTAATTTTAGCCTTTGATGTATACATCTTTGCATTATTTTTTTCTTTGCATTATTTTTTAAAAACTCCCTGGGGATTAAAATAGATATCCTTCTTACCATCTATTTAAAGTTGAGGCACCTGAGTGGCTCAGTTGGTTAAGCGTTCAACTCTTGATCTCAGCTCAGATCTCAGTCTCAGGGTCCTGAGTTCAAGAAGCCCTATGTTTATTTTTTAAAAATAATAAAAATCAAGTTAATATTGTATGATTTCACATACAAGGTAGAGACTGGAAGGGGGCAAATATACCACTTCCCACCACCCTTATGGTGTAGAGGTCATATGTTTTATGCTGTAAATTTTGCTTTCAGCAGCCATATATATTTTAAAGGGATTAAATGGAAATGTATTCTTTTATATTTACCCACATGTTTATCATACTGATGCTCTTCACTCTCTCCTGATGGGATTTTACCTCTGGTAGCATTTCTCTTCAGCATGAAGAATTTCGTTGGTATTTCTTGTAGAGTGTGTCCGCTCACAACTAACTTTCTTCATGTCCTTTTGCCTGAAATTGTATATTTCCCACCTTCATCCATGGCAGGTATTTTCACTGGATATAGAATTATATTGACAGTCTAGATTGTTTCCTTTGTCTTTTGGACACCACGGTTTCTGAGAAAAGTCAGTGGAAATTCCAATGTTGTTCCCCTGCATGGGATGTGTCATATTTTTCCTCTAGCTACTTTCAAGAATTTCTCACGTTCTTTGGTTTTCAGGGATTTGTGACATACTTATGTATGGTTTTCTTCATATTTATCCTACTTGGAGTTTGCTGAGCTTGTTGAGCCTATAAAATGTATATCTTTCACTAACACAGTGTTGTTTGTTTGGTCATATGTCCTTGTGTCCTCCATGATTATTTCAAATTTGGCAGCTATCCAGGAATTGGGGCAGAGTTTATACTTTGGTTCTCACACTTATATAATCTCCCTCCCCTCCCCCCATATTTAAAATTCTGGCTGATTTTCAGCCCTGAATTCTGATCCCTGGCACTGTAGGGGCTACCAATTTCCATTCTATCTCCTTAGCCGTGGCCCTGGGGCTTGGTAGTTCTGTCCAAACAGAAATCAGAAACTTTATTATCTTCTTCCAATTTTAGGGTGAGACAGTGTCTGCTTCTGGATACTTTCCAGTGTCTTTACAGTTATGTTTCTATTACATCGTTTTTATAATAGTCCTCTACACACAGGTATATGTTGCTACTTCACTTCTTCATTACTAGAAATAGTTCTCTCTTTAATGAATTGCTTAGTATAAGTGAGATCACATCTCTTTTCATGGAGAGAAGGGCCATTTTATTTTGTGTGTGTGTGTGTGTGGTCTGCTTACTGCATTTTCTCACTTTCATAATTGGAACTTTAGTCCAATATTTCAGAATTTTCACATATTAGGGAGATTAGCCCTTTATCTGGGATACACATTGCAAATATTTTCTCCTGGTTTGCCAGTTGTCTTCTGTGTTATTTATGGTGATTTTTGCCTTGCAATGTTTTATATATTTGAGGGTATAATCAAATTTGTCAGTCTCCTCCTCCTCCTTCCTTTTTAGAGAGTACAAAAGAGGTTGGAGGGCAGAGGCAGAAGCAGAGGGAGAGAGAGGATCTTCAGCAAGTTCCACACCCACCCAGCGGCTTTATCTCATGATCCTGAGATCATGACCAGAGCCAAAATCAAGAGTCAGACACTTAACTAACTGAACCACCCAGGCACCCCATCAGTCTTTAATTGCCACTAGGTCTTAAGGCATAGCTCAAAAGGCTTTCCTTGGGTGGAGATTAATGAGAATCTCATGATGTTCTCTTGTAATTCTTGCATGGTTTTGTCTTTTATACTTAGATCCTCAATCTATTTGGAAGTTATTCTTGTTTATGGTGTAAGGTATGAATATAGTTTTATTTTTTCCCAAAAGGGTAGCCAGTTGTTCCCAAACTATTTGAAATACCATTCTTACTCCAAATTTCAGAATATACCTGAGTCTCTTTCTGGGCTTTCCATTCCATTCAGCTGCTCTGTGTGTCTTTTCTTCCAACAATATCATTTTGTTTGTAGAGGCTTATAGTATATTTCAATATCTGGTAGAACTAGGCCCCCTGTATTGAAGTTTTTCTTTAATTTTTGGTTAATGTTGCATTGGTATTTTTCCATATAAACATCAGCATCAGCTTATCAAGTTCATTTAAAAACTATTTAATTTTATTGATATTTCATTAAATTTATAACTTGAGAACTAAAATGTTTATGATGCAGAATTATCCTATTCCATTTGCTCAGGTATATTTTTGTGTTTTGTAAAAATGTTTTACTATTTTCTTTGTATAGATCTGTTACATTTCGTATTAACTTTATTCCTAAGTATTCTTTGTATACTTTGTATACGGTATGTGAATACCATTGATTTTTTAAAAATATATTCTACTTTACTGATATTTAATAGTTTTACCATTTACTACATGACCTGCAAATAAAGATAGTTTTCCTTAATTTTTTTCTTCTGTCTCCAATTGATTTCTCTAATTATATTGGTTAGTGCCTCTAATACAATGTTAAACAGAAGCAGAGAATGTGGGAATCTTTTACTTGTTCCTGATATAGAGGAACTACGAGAGGCATTTCATTTTTTCCCAGCAAGTAGGATGCTAGCTTTAAGACTAAAGTATTTATGTTAAGAACAATCCCAAAAGTTAAGTGGAGGGAAACAGGCATTGGGATAAGAACTTTCTAAGACTTTGATCTTTGATTCCCTGATGATCAAAAAAAAAAAAAGACATAGGAAATAATCCTAAGCCTGTACTAGGGCCCTCCCTTTAAGTAGTGGAAAGGACAATGGGAGGCTTCCGGCTACCATGACACTTTCTTCCTGCTCAGCTCAGATTTTTTTGTTCTGCTTCTCATTTACACTTGGGACTTCCATGAACATTTAGGCCAGTCCTAAAGAGGGCTCAGTTCCTTAAGCCAGCTTGGGCACTGCAGTTTGAGTCACCTGCTTATCTCTAACCTTGTCATAGCTGACTTCCTCCTTCACTCTGCTGACTGGCATTGGCCTTAGCTTAGGTAACTACAGAATCTATACAGGATAGGACAATAAAATTATCTCTAAGAATATAAGGATTACACAAATATATGCTATTATTTTGCTGTTACTGAGACTTTCTATAGGAATTATCTTAGTTTGGTCATTTGATTCTGTCCAATATCATTTATATCAGGGACACAGATTTCTTCACATCCATTTGGGTGGTACCAAGTGAACATAATAGGCATCATTCAGTTTCATCCCATGTCCTTCACAATAAGGCTCAAATAAGTATAGCAAAAATTTAAGGTCATTTAGGTAGTGGGAAGACCACTCCCTTTCTAACTTTCAAGTCTGAGCTTATCCCACTACACTCTAGTTTCTAGGATGATGGGGGCCATTGTGGAATGCAGCACTGTTAAGGAAAATGGATCCCCACTGTACTAAACAGCAAAAAGTGGTGAAGTCACAGAAGCAGAGAAGCGATAATGACTGTCAGTAACAGAATGTCCTCTAAAGAGATTGACAGAATAGACACAGGGGAAAACAGAATTTTAGCCAAAGAAAGGAAAGGAACTGGGCACATTCTATACATAAGGAGGTAGAAAAGGTAAGATGAACAGGTGATGGCTTGAACATTGCTGAACACCAAGACCAAAACTGTTTCACAAAGCAAACAGCCTGAGCATAGCGGTGCCCTCAACAATTCTATCAGGAAGATCCTGATCTAGAGGGACTGTGAGAGGCATTTCATTTTTTCCCAGCAAGTAGGATGCTGGCTTTAAGACATACAATTATAGCTATGTTTTCTTTTCTCTAAGCTCACTTTTAGGCAAAAATTCAGAATTAATTCTCTTCTTATCATATTTACTCTTTACCCATGACTGGGTGTTCCTGTCTGGTCTTGGCAAGATTAAGTAGCACTGAAAAGCAAATATGCATCCTAGTAACCCTGGGATGGAGGCCAGGATGAAGACCTCCACAGCCATCGTGGCTTTTCCTTGGTGCTCTGGCAGGTGAGCAGGAAGGACACCCAGACACTGCAAAACACCAGCATTCTGCACATGAAGACTTGGCCTCTCTGAAGGTGTCAGAGAGGTTCCTGGCTCTGCAAAAGCAATAGAGAAGCTGGCCGAGGCCAGAATGCTCATGTAGCTTGGGACCCAGTAGAAAGTGGTAGCTGAGCCCTCTTTACACTTTATGATGAGGAGTCCAGGCTCAGGGTGTGGGTCTGTGTCTGGAAAACAAGGAGAGTTCACCAGCCATACCCCACAGAGCATCAGTGGGACCAGGGAGTAAATGGGAATGAAGGTGTTAGAGGCTCCAAGCCCCATGCAATGCCTGGCCCTGCTCTCAGGCCCTATGGTTGTGAAGGCCAGAACCACAGAGATAGTCTTCACCAAAATGGTGGGAAGAGCTAATGTGAACACAGTTCCAAAGGTCGTTTGAAAAAGGCCAGTCACTGTGGTAGGACAATTGGTGAAGAGCAAGGAGCAGAGGAAGCAGAGAGTCAGGAAGATAAGAAGAATAAAGCTGAGAGACTGTTTCAGACTGGCTTTCACCAGGGGAGTATCCCAATGCCTCACAAAGACCCCCAGAACTAGAGCTGTGAGAAGAAGAAAAGAGCTTCACAGGCCCAGGTCATGCTCAGGGGTTCTCCCAGGAAGGCACCGGTCTCTCCCCCTGGGTGGGTCCTGGTCCCCTAGGGCACCTCTCTCACTGGCCCAAGTCTTAAAGGGATAGGAGGAGCACAGCAGGAATGGGTTCAGAAACAATATTCCTACTCCAGCTAAAGAGGCTCAGTGCTAACACCTAATATTTGTGTAGCTTCTTGTTAGCTACATCTTTCTTTCACAAGTGTATCCTATTTAGTCTTCTACTTTAAGGAACCAAAGCATGTAGCCCTGGGAGCCACAGTGACAGAGTAACAGCTTTACCCTATTGCTTTTGTTTAAGGGTTTGTGAACTCCGATCCTATATGCCTTTAGGGATAAACACCTTTATCCCCTACAGGAAAGACCAAATAAGGACAGTGTGTGGATTAGCAAATTTTTATCCTGGTTCCATTTTTACACTGAAGAGATTTGTTCTTGGGGCACCTGGGTGGCTCAGTTGGTAAAGCATCTGACTCTTGATATCTTGGGGTTCTGGGATGGAGCCCCATGTCCAGCTCCCCACTGAGCATGGAGTCTGCTTACTCCTACCTCTAGGAAACAACAAGGGGTGGTATAAAGGGAGGTGGGCCGGGGGGTGGGGGTGACTGGGTGACGGGCACTGAAAGGGCACTTGATAGGATGAGCACTGGGTGTTATGCTATATGTTGGCAAATTGAACTCCAATAAAAAAAAATGTAAAAAAAAAAAGTCATGAAATGAAAAAAAAAATCCTCTCCCTCTGCCCCTCCCCCCACTCATGCACTCTAAAAACAAAACAAAACAAAACAAAAAACTTGGGGCACCTGGGTGGCTCAGTGGTTGTGTGTCAGCCTTTGGCTCAGGTCGATATCCCAGGGTCCTGGGGTTAAGTACCGCATCAGGCTCCCAGTGGGAAGCCTGCTTCTCCCTCTGCCTATGTCCCTGCCTCTCTGTGTCTCTCATGAATAAAAATAAAATCTTTTTTTAAAAAAAAGAACGGGCTGCCCGGGTGGCTCAGTGATTTAGCGCCGCCTTCAGCCCAGGGCGCGATCCTGGAGTCCCGGGATGGAGTCCCACATCGGGCTCCCTGCATGGGGCCTACTTCTTCCTCTGCCTGTGTCTCTGCCTCTCTCTTTCTCTCTCTCTCTCTCTCTCTCTCTCTGGCTCTCCTGAATAAATAAATAAAATCTTAAAAAAATATATATCAGAGGCCCATGAAAACCATCCTGAAACATGGGCCTCAGAGTAACATCCGAGCAAGGGGAGATGATCTACACCTTTGCTTTTCTTGCCGAATAGGCGGTGAAAATCTCATAATCACCAGAGAATCTGTATCTCCATGAATGACAATCACTGTAGCTGCTGGTTCTGTTGCTCTGATGGATGGATTATCAAAGACCTCCTCAAGGGGCACCTCTCACTGACAGAGGTAGTCTCTGAAAAGGCAACACTGATCATTTTCTTGACCATTTCTCCCTCCAATCTGAGAGAAACTGTTCACCTTTCATGTCTTCTGAGGCAGCAAGTCCCACCCAGGTCCATCCAAAATGGAGCATCAGCTGGCACATGGCCTGGGGCAAGGAGTCATCTTTGGGGGGCATCTGATAAAGGAATGGGTACTGGACTTTATCTAATTCAGCATGAGATGAAAGGGGCCATAGATGATCCAAATGAGAAAGAAACAAAAGCCATATGGGGTTTTAAATAAGTAGAAATTAATTGCAGTGAAATAATTATTGCAATGAAATTAAAACATCCCTTCTTGGCCTTCCTATAAATAGACTTAAAATATTGTGAAATTCATTTTGAATTAGGCATTACTAGGTTCAAAAGGGGAGAACAATATAATCAGCCTGAGGGTTGGTTGTGTACCTGCCTTTCTTTTCTTCCTGAAAGTCAAATGCTGAGCTACAGAACTTTCTGGCATCTCAGGTATCTCTACCACAACACTTGCCAAAGGAGTCAGTGAACTCTGTATTACCTGGGGAACCTTGCAGAGCTCAAGAAGCACCCCATCTGGACAGACAGAGATAGCACCTCCAGTAACAGATGCTGACTCGCGGTTTCCTCTGACAGCCGTAATTTGACATTGTCCTATCCCTTCCAAACAGCCACATCATGGAGATTTCAGAGTCTTTTTACCAGTGCAATTGGCATTGTTGGCCAAAGATCAGGGTCCTAGTTGATCTCCAGAACAAATTCTAGAGCCAGGAAGTGTTTGTGCTAGAAGTGCTAGAAGTGTTTGTGGAGCTACCTGCAGGAAGAGGAGGGAATCATAAATCCACTCTGAAATTTCAAGGGACGATAACTTCTAGTTGGACCAAATCTCATGGCCATGGTTCCGGGGGTCTCTAATGTGAGCAATAGCCTCCCCAGTACCCTTATGTGCATATGGGTCTACTTAATTATCTTGAGATTGCAACCTCACTTCCACAGGTTCATATGTCCTCAATAAATATGCCAAACCACCATGAACTACGTAAGGTTTTTATGATTTCAGTGAATACTAGGACAGAGGAGATAACTTACACAGTTATGCAAGTGGGGAATTAAAAATTCCATTTATTAGAATGCTTGAGTACTGTTGGTGGGAATGTAGAATGGTGCAGCCCCTAGGAAACAGCATGGTGATTCCTCAAAAATTAAATGTAGAATTACCATATGATCCAGCAATTCCACTTCTGAGTATATATCCAAAAGAACTGAAAGCAGGGTCTCAAAGAAGTACTTGTACATCTATATTCGTAGCAGCATTATTCACAGGGGCCAAAGGTGGATAAATGGATAAACAAAATGTGGTATATCCACACAAGGGAGCATTATTCACCTTAAAAAGGACATTCTGACACATGCTATAATAAGGAAGAAACTTGAAGACATTTTGCTATAGTGTAATCAGCCAGTTACAAAAAGACAAAAACCGTATGATTCCACTCATATGAGGTATCTCGAGTAGTCAGATGCATAAAGACAGGAAGCAGAATGGACATTGCCAGAGGCTGAAGGGAGAGGGAATGGGGAGTTATTGTTTAACAGATATAGAATTTCAGTTTTGCAAGATGAAAACAGTTCTGGAGATGGATGGTGGGGATAGCTACACACCAATGTGAATCACACTTAAAACCAATTATGATGGTAAATTTTATTTTATGTGTTTTTTACCATGAGTTTTAAAAATTCTCCCTCTCAAACAGATATTTGTAGTGATGTTTCTCACATGGACTGCCTTCGTGCACTCATCTGAAACCATAATCTACTCTAAGAGTAGATTAAGAGATTAAGAGTCTGGGCAGCCCCGGTGGCACAGCGGTTTGGCGCCGCCTGCAGCACAGGGCATGATCCTGGAGACCCGGGATCGAGTCCCACGTCGGGCTCCCTGCATGGAGCCTGCTTCTCCCTCTGCCTGTGTCTCTGCCTCTCTCTCTCTCTCTCTCTCTCTCTGTGTCGCTCATGAATAAATAAATAAAATCTTTTAAAAAAAGAGATTAAGAGTCTGAGAGATGCTGGTACAGTGTGGAAGACAGAAGACAAAGGAGCAGGACAGTCATATATGCCAGACATAGTTCTAAGGCCCTGTGTGTACATTAAAGCCCTAATTCTTGAAACTACTCCTAGTGGGCAGTATTATTATCTCCATGTTACAGAGTAAACTGATGCACAGGGAAGTCCAGTAATTAAGAGGTACCCAGTGTAATATACACAGTAACCGCAGAAGACAGGGGTTGAACCCAGGAAGGATGGGGTTAGAATGATTGGTCTTCAACATTCAGCTATGCTGTTTTCCAAAAAATATTAAGGGAATGTGTATATATATATATATATATATATATATATATATATATATATAATTTTTATGTATTATATTTTAATAAGTTGAAGTATAAACTATGAATGTTTTACCTATTATAATGTAATATTTATAAATATGAAAATATATAATAAACTATTTACATAAATAGTAAAATATTAACTTTATTGAGTAATATGTTTAAATAGTTAATAATTAAATATATCAAATATTAGAGAAATCTATGTATTAAATACATACTTATTTAGTATGTATATTATATCAACAGATACACATATCAAATTAAATTAAAACTATAAGTAAAGATCGAATATTGAGGGGCACCTGGATGGCTCAATTGGTTGAGTGTCTGACTCTTGATTTTGGCTCAGGTCATGATCTCAGGGTCTTGGGATGGAGCCCCACTTCGAAATCTGTGCTCAGCAGAGTCTGCTTGAGATTCTCTCCCTCTGCCCCTCCCCCTGCTCATGCACATGTGTGTGCTTGCTCACTTGCTCTGTCAAATAAATAAATCTTAAAAAAAAAGAAAACTGAGGAAATACAGAGGGCCAGGAAGACATGGCAAGGGCAAAATAGTGGAGTGGTAACAAATATGCAGCTAGAGAAGGCCTGAGGGAGATGCTGAACCATCTGTAGAAAACAAGGTTCTCTTTCTCTTCCCATCACTACCATGCCCACCACATCTCCCATGGCCTCCCCAAATCAGAGGTCAATCCATTGACTTCACCAGGCTTACACAGTGTTCACATCATCAACATGTCAAAATTGCTCAGGAAATAACTGGCAAGTCTTTCAACCTCAGTAGTGGTTATTAGCAACTCAGCCGAACCACAGCTTGAAGGGGCTTACCCTTTCCAACTCTGGGCCCAGCACCATTGCATAGGTTTCATCCCTACACCATGTAATTCTCTGACACTGTCTGGCTGTTCTACAATTCAACTCAATTCTGACACCTCCTACCTGGAGGTGGCATCCGATCCCATAGGGTAAGGGCCCCATCCTACAAGACTGTCCCTACCTCAGATGCCAGTGATAAATCCAGGTTGTTATCTACACTTCTGACTGGCCAGCTTTAAATTTGAGGTTCTGATGATGCCCTCCTCTGGTTCTGTTAATTTGCCAGAGTGGCTCACAGAACTCAGAGAAACATATTACTTAGTGGATCACCAATTGATCGTCATAGCACAGAACTCAGGAGTTCCCAGTTGGGAGACAGGCATGAAAGGATTTCAGTCTAAAAGGAAACAGGAGGGCAGCCCGGGTGGCTCAGCTGTTAAGCAGTGCCTTCAGCCCAGGGCCTGATCCTGGAGACCCAGGATGGAGTCCCACATCGGGCTCCCTGCATAGAGCCTACTTCTGTCTCTGCTTCTCTCTCTCTCTCTCTCTCATGAATAAATAAAACCTTTAAAAAAAATAAAAGGAAACAGGAGGTGAATGCAGAAGCTCACACCTGTGCCCTCAGGCTAATGACACTCAACCAAGAGACCGAGATTTCCTGTAAATGGCTAATTTACAGAAGACTGAAATTTACCTCCTTGACTGATGACTATCTGCCAAGAATCTTACCCCACCCTCAAGCCAGTGAACTTTTACTGGTTGGACTCTGACTGGACTCACCTTCTTTGTGCTCCTAACCCATAAAGACAGCCCACCCCAAACCCTGAGCAGACTAACCTGACATGGGGAACAAAGGCAGAAGACAAATTGTTAAATTTCCTTACTACCTACAGCCCCCTCTCAAATCCTTGAAACAGGCAGAGTGGCAGTCCTCTAAGGACTCCGCTGCCTTGATGCTGATACTTTGCTAAGGACAAAAGGCAATCTTAGCCCAACCCCCAGGGTCCTTTAAGTCTACTTTAATAAACAAAAATTCATTTGGAAACTTCCTTTATCTCTACTCCCCAAGATCTATGTTGGTAATCATCCCCCAAGCATATGACCCACTGATATACATCTGCAGGGTCTCATGACTGAGGGTTTACTAAACAGTAATAAATGACCTTTCCCAACAATAGCTAGCTCCTCAGGATCCTGGAAACCTTATTTCCAAAATACCTGGGAAGCTTACATTACTCTCTCCCAACTTGAAAGTATATAATGGCACTCCTCAAGACCCCAGTGCAGCTTTCTGCCCAACAGTCCTGTCCCCGGGCTTTAATAAAATCTTTTTACACCAAAGACGTCTCAGGAATTCTTTCTTGGCTATCAGTTTCAAACCCTACTCTTCCCACATCAGGACCTGCAGCTTACATTTCCTGAATTGCAATCCTTTATTCTTGAATAAACTCAATTTCTGCTGATTTGCACTTGTCTCACTTTACTTCTTTATTTGGGTTGACAGATGCAGGGGGCAAGGTATGGGGAAAAGGCATGGACCTTCCCTGCCCTCTCCAGGTGGGCCACTCTCTCCATGACTCCATGTGTTCACCAGCCTGGAAGCTCTCCAAGCCCCCATCCTTTTAGGGTTTTAGAGAGGCTTCATGACATATGTATTTGATTAAATCACTGACCATTGGTAATTGAACTCAATCTCTAGCCCCTCTGCCTTTCTGAGGTTAGTTAGAGGGTGAGGCTGAAAGTTCCAACTCTCTAATCACTTGGTGGGCTCCAATGATTCCTACCACCCCATCCTTTAGATGCAGTCCCAAATTCATCTCAACATAATAAAGGCTACTTTATATCTCCTTCCTCACAGGAAATTCCAAGAATTTTAAGAGCTCTGTGCTAGAACAGGGATGAAGACCAAATATATACTTCTTACTATAAATCACAATGTCATACTTTTATCAACAGGAGCGAGGCTAGCAATACAAACTGATCCCAGCCTACTTCATGTAAATCAATAAACACCATTATAATCAGATTCTTTCAATGCCTGGAAGGAGTGAGGTAGGCCATGTGCATGTGTCTGCCCACAACAGCAATCACCCAGCAGCTGGCTCCCTCCTGCTGTCCAGCACCCCAGCATGGAGCCCAGAGACTTGGGGCTGGGGGGTGTAACTGATGTTCGGCACCAAGGAGTGCTGCCCTAGAACCTTGTGGGGCTTCACAAGCTCTTCTAACCCTGGTCATAGAAAAGGAAACAGAGCTGCTATGTGAAAAGGCCAGGAGGAGAATGGGACAGTTTGAATTCATGTTGAGAACTGACTCTGAGGGTCCCCAGGGTACCACAGGGTACCCCAGGGAGAACCACAGAACCTAGTGGCTACCCCTCTGTAAGCCCTGGGAGAAAACCAAACTGTCCCATTAAAAAATGGGCAAATAACTTGAATAGACATTTCTCCAAAGAGCACACACAAGTGGCTAATAAACACATGAAAAGATGTTCAACATCTCTAGTCATTAGGGATATAAAAACTCTAAGATACCACTTTACACCCATTAGGATGGCTACTAGCCAAAACAACAACAACAAACCACACACACACACACACACACACACACACACACACAAACACAGAAAACATTAAGTGTTGGCAAGAATATGGAGAAATTGGAACATTTGTACACCGTTGGTGGGTGTAAGATGGTGCAGCCACCGTAGAGAACAGTATGATGGTTGGGGATCCCTGGGTGGCGCAGCGGTTTGGCGCCTGCCTTTGGCCCAGGGCGCAATCCTGGAGACCTGGGATCGAATCCCACGTCGGGCTCCTGGTACATGGAGCCTGCTTCTCCCTCTGCCTGTGTCTCTGCCTCTCTCTCTCTCTCTCTATCATAAATAAATAAAAATTAAAAAAAATTAAAACACTTAGCAGTATGATGGTTCCTCAAAAAATTAAAAACAGAAATACCATATGATTCAGGAATTCACTTCTGGGTGTTCACCCAAAAGATCTGAAAAAAAGGACGCAGAGAGATATTCATACACTTGTGTTCACAGCAGTATTATTCACAACAGCTAAATCATGGAAGCAATACAAGTGTCCATCAAAGGATGAGTTGATAAGCAAAATTATGCCATATATATATATATATATATATATGCAATAGAATATTATTCAGACTTAAAAAGGAAGAAAATTCTACAGCATGCTACAATATGGATGAACCTTGAGGATATTATGTTAATAAGCCAATTACAAAAAGACAAATACTGTGTGATTTCACTTTTCACTTTTATGAAAGATTTAAAGAAATCAAAATCACAGAGACAGAATGTAGAATGGTGGTTGCCAGGGGCTGGGGAGAGGGAACATAGGCAGTTTAATGGGTGGAGTTTCAGTTGTACAAGATGAAAAGCATTATGGAGATGATGGTGCAGAGGGCTGCACAACGTAATGAATGTATTTAATTTCATTGAACTGTATATTTAAAAATGGTTAAGATGGTAAATTTTTGGTCATGTGTATTTTGCCACAAAAAAATTGGGGTGGGGGGGAGAAAAAGGAAAAAAATTGAGGTATCCTGAATTGACACATGAGGGGATACAAAGAAGGAGGTTCTGGGCTCCTATTTATAATGCTCACTTATAATGAGCTGAACTGAAGAAACAAACATGTGTGTTGAGATTTGCCACAGGCTCTGTGGTAAGAACTGGTGAGTCATTTCTGGTTGTGGTTTCCTGCACAGGAGATAAACAGATCATAAATTAGAGCTCAGCATCATTTGGGGCCTCTAGTGGCCTCCCCCACCCCCCACCCCCACAGAAGCAGATGCAGGGCCAGGCTGGCAGAGTCCTCCTTGGGAGCAGCCAGGAAATCAGGACTGTGTCTGGGAAGTCACCCTCCAGGGCCTGCTTTCTGCAGCTGGGGCACCCAACAGACACCATCCTTCTTCCTCATAGGCAACTTCCAGGTAGCACTAATTAGCCACTAGGGGCCAGCTCTTTGCAAGCAGTTGAAACAACTTGCAGGGAAAAGTTTTTATTTTAGCTCAGCTAATGTTGAAAGAGAGACTCATCTCTCTTCCCAGCACATTTCCCCAGACTCTGCTCTCCCCAGGGGAGCAGGGACTGTTCCATGTCATGGCCACTGCAATGAGATGCTTTCCCGGTTCATGGAACCCTTCTCTTCCTCCAAATTGTGCTTCAAGGCCCCGCCAGCCAGGGAGTCTTCCAGGGAGCTGAAGCCTTTCCCTGGGGATGGCAAGTTACTGTCCTGCCTGTAGTCTCTTGTCTCCCCATGCTTGAGGGCAGGAGCTAAGCTTCATGTGGACTTTGTCTCTCACAATGTCAATCAGCCTTCAGCAGATGACTTTGTTCTAGCCATGACCTTTGTTGTATTTATCTTTTGTCAATGAAAGTTGGTGTTGTCTAACTGATGAACTCTGACCCCTAGTAAATCTGGTTATCTAGACTGATTTTCCATGTGTGAGCTACACAGAGGTGATTAGGGTCCTGCCAACCTCATTTTCAGAACAGGCCATCTCATATTTGCTCAAAATTTCAGGCATATCATGTTGACAGCCAAAAACTACTGGTTTGAGCTCGTTATAATTTTTATATGTGAGGTATGAGTGATATTTTGGCACATCCTCACTTTTATTTTTTTATATATTTGCCAAGAAGGATGCAGATCATTTTTGCTCTTTCTTAGGTCTTTATATATAGACAAATAAATCACTTTTGAGCCAAGTTATGTGAGCACAATCCAGACTTCTAAAAACCAATGCTCATATACAACCTGCCATTTAATACCTTTCAGAAATTAGTAGAAAGAGCAGTTTCCTGAAAGTGTGGCAGACATGACACTAGACCAGGGTTGATTTTATGTGGTATTCCAACCATTTACTCATGGAAAGCTGTGCTACCTCCCCAACTAGAGTGAAAGAAGTGTGAACACAGACCTACCCTGTCTGACTTCTCTCTCCTGTAGAACCTGGAACAGTCTCTATCATACAGCAGGTGTCCAATAAATACTATTTAAATCATATAACCAGGGAAGCAATGTTGACAATTAGACCAAAAACATTGTTTTACAACTGGTATGGGTGAGGCTGGAGAGAAGTGTGACACAAGAGTTCTAGGCTCTGCTCCAGAATGGACCCCGGTACCTCCCTCAGCACAGTCACAGATATGATCACAATGACTACTAAGATTATACCTGGCAACGAACCATTCCACCACCCAGAAGGTGACTTCTGACCCCAATGACAACATGGAGATTAGGAACCCTAATCCCCAAACATTCAGATGCAGAACGACATAGACCACTGCCCAAACTCTGTTTTCTGGCATTTTCTACCCCAGCACATCACGGATGGTTCTCCAAGATTTCATGCCATCCTAACCAACCCCCCAAAATATATACTCAGAATAATCAGAGGATAAAATGGGTCTGCTCCACATTAGGACCTAGATCTGTCAATTCTCTCTCAGTCCTTTGATGAAGGCAAAATAGAGCAGAGTAATGTGGATCTATGGAGGCCCAGAATTCAGCTGGGGCTTGAGCTAACCTGGAAGATTCCCAACAGGGAAAGCTCTTCTGTCACTGACCCACAATACAAATGCAATCTCCTTTCTTTATTCTTTAGCCCCCAGGGTAGGTGATTTGTTTGTGATCTGCAGAACATAGACAAATTCCTGGTGGACTGCCTATAATCAGGAGCTTTGGGAGTTCACTCTGGTGGGGACCATAAAGTCCTACACATCTATAGACAGGACAATTTCAGCCCAGAGGATAAGAGAACAGAAGGTGCTGCCCAGGACCCCAGGTATTGTCCCCATGCCCCAGAGCACTGAGATTTGAGTAGGTTGCTACCTGTAAGTCCACAATTATACTTCCCAATCTTATTCATCTTTAGCTCCATTATCCATGGGGTGATCACATTTGCTGTCTGACCCACCTACCTCATAGGACTGCAGAAAGGTAAGTCAGGTCATATATAGGGAAAGTCTTTATACTTTATACAAAGCCAATATAACTCTTCTTTTAAAAAAGATTTTATTTATTTATTTGAGAGAGAAAGAGAGAGAGCAGGGGAAGAAGGAGAGAGGGAGAAAAACAAGCAGACTCCACACTGAGCACAGAGCCCAACGTCGGATTCTGTCCCACACCTCCGCGATCATGACCTGAGCCAAAATCAAGAGGCAGATGCTCAGCCAGCTAGGCCACCCAGGTGCCCCCTGAATCAACATAACTGTTTTAGATATTAGTAAACCATGGCCTGAGAATGCTATCAATTAACCCCATTAGAAACTACAAAGTGCAAAATTTAGTCACACCAGTAACTCCTACAGTGGCTGTCTGTCCAACCTTGCTCGGGCAACTGCGGGTCCCACATTCCCAGACCAGGACCTCACCTTCTGCACGACGACATGATCGTCTGCTTCAAACAGCATCCCACAATGCCACAAATAAGACCTTGGGATCACTCTAAACTCTTAATTTATAGAAAATTTTAACCTAAGGGTTCAAAAGCAGGCTGCAGGCTGCTTTGGGAAAGAGCAGGCGCCACTGAAGGAGAACACATGGTGGGAGTGCTATCCCTTCCAGAGATGCTCCAGGCAAGTTTCTCCTATACGTGGGAGGCTGTGCTAGTTCATTACACCTGCCCCAGATCTGCTGCCCATGCTCTGCTCCAGGTGGAGCAGTCATGGAATCTGCAGCCAATCCTTGAGGAGAGAGGTGAAGGCCAGAGCTAAAATCCAGGGAAGGAATTAAGATCAGCACAGGCAATCAAGTAAGACCAGGGGAAGCTGGAATGGGGGAGAAGCTCAGACGTGAGGTTAGCAGATTCACACATGGTGCCACATCACCTCTTATCTAACAGCTCCTCTAAGTGCAGGAAGGGTCTGGCTTTTGGGTTTTCTTCTGTCAGCATTGTGCATGATGCCTGATGTGGTTCTGAGGAAGGGGTATAACAGCTCGATCGGGAGCTGCCACCCACTGACTAATGTGTGACATGGAATGACAGTGCCAGGCTCTTTCAGTCACCATCTCTCTCATCCTCACAGGCCATCTCCATTGTACAGAGGAGGAATCTGAGAATAAAGAATTAAATCCACTTCTAGATGAGAGGTGAGCCAGAGTCTGGCCCACCTCTCATCTAGAAGTGGATTTAATTCTACAGAATTTTCTGAATGCACATGGGCCATGCATGTTGCAAAGTCCTACACAAACAGAATGGATTTCTGATGTTTCCATTTAAGGCTCCTGAACCAAACACTAAGCAATGTGGAATTTTAAAGAAAATATTGAAAAGGCTGCCTTTATTGTCTTACATTTCTCAGAGTTCTTCCCCATAGATCATGTACCATTTCCCCTTCCATCACGCCATGAGTTTCCAACACATCTCAACTCTACTCCCTCTTGGCTTTAAACATATCAGTTTATGAGTTTAGTAAGTGCTTTCTGGATGGCAGTAGTGCTCTCAGAACATAGGGTCTGGTAGCCCTACAAGGACGATATAAGTGCCTCACACACACCTGATGATGGCATGAGCAAATGGATGGAAGTTTCCTCATTTCTGCCATTTTGCTTTACTTCAAGTTGTATGAAAGTAGCTGCAGATGTCCCTTAAGAATTCAAAGAGAGAGAGAGAAGAGAGGGAGAAACAGACTCCCCACTGAGCAGGAGCCCAATGCAGGGCTCGATCCCACGCCCCTGAGATCACGACCTGAGCTGAAGGCATTTAACTGAGCCACCCAAGAGCCCCATAATCCTTGATTTTTAAAAAGTCAGCAAATAGGAAATATCTTGTCAGACATTAAGGCTCTAAATTAAATACACACACCTGGAGGCTGCATTTGGCTTGCAGAGCTGGTTTGCTCCTCTGGTCAATCACACAGACCAGATACGCAATAATACCTCCTCATTCATACAGTTGAGGAAATTCCTGTTGACATGAAGCCTTGGGCTTGCCTATGATTTGACACTGGCTGCTTTTCACTCTGCTCACTTTCACTCCAATTTCTGCTGTAAGCCACAATTTTATTTGCTAAGTGCATTCAATAATCACAACAAAACATTTCTCATTCAGTATGGTGTCCATGTATTTTTTACTGGTCAATTTTGGTATGCAGTACCTTCGTGAAAGTTCATTCTTCTACCTGACCACTTTGTTGAGCACTGACCATGTGCTATGTATTGTTTCAGACATGGGCACAGCCTTTTTCTTAGGAGGGCACAGCCTCATGGGGAAAACACACTATACACTAGTCAACAAATGACATAGCTTCCCAGAGATAGAAAGATGAAAAATCAGCCATGTAGAGGTCCAGGTGGAGAGAATGAAAGGCCAAGAACAGCCAGTGCATAGGCCCTGCCCTGGTTGCCCTGAGGCAGGAAGCACATGCAGTCAGATAAGTAAGCAAGACCCAGGGAAGAAGGTCCTCTCTTAAGAGGATATGCTGCTGAATTGAGGTCAAAGATTCAGTGACACTGCCCTCAGCACACAGCGTCAGAGGAGCCATGAGGTGGGTCCTCTGTAGTGGGATGGTAAAGAGAAGCACAGGCTCTGGTTTTGGATCATGGCTTCAAAATCTCCTTTGCCTCTTACTGCCCATGTGGTCTTGAGCAAACTACATACTCTGAGTCTCAGCCATTTCATCTGGAAAGTAGGAATCATTAAAGTCTCTTTTTTAAAAAGATTTTATTCATGTATTTATTCATGAGAGACACAGAGAGAGAGAGGCAGAGACACAGACAGAGGGAGAAGCAGGCTCCATGCAGGGAGCCCGATGTGGGACTTGATCCCGGGACTTCGGGATCATGCCCTGGGCCGAAGGCAGGTGCTCAACTGCTGAGCCACCCAGGCGTCCCTAAAGTGTCTCTTTTGTGAGGATTTAGAGAGATCATGCACATAAAGTCCTTAGCATGGTGACATGCAATAAACACTTGACAAAAAGCAGCAATTTCTATGGGTAGAAAACTGTTCATTTTTCTGGTTACCAACGACCTTAGATTTGATTTTTAACATACAGCAAGACCACGCTCTGCTGGGATTGTGTCCTCCTCCTTCTGTTGAAGCCTGTCCCTTCCCCAAGCCACAGTGGGATGTCCAGGGGGAAGGAGAATGTGACAGGAGTCACCGAGTTCCTCCTACTTGGCATCACCAGTGACCCCGAGCAGCGGCAAGTCCTCTTCTGGCTCTTCCTGTGTATGTACCTGGTCACTGTGGCTGGGAACACACTCATCATCCTGGTCATCGGCTCCCATCCCCGCCTGCACACCCCCATGTACTTCTTCCTTATCAATCTCTCCTTTGTTGACATCTGCTTCACTACCAACCTGATCCCCAAGCTGCTGGTCAACCACGTAGCAGGAACATGGACTATCTCTTACCCCCACTGCCTGACCCAGATGTACTTCCTCATCTCCTTTGCCAACCTGGACACCTTTCTGCTAGCGGCCATGGCACTGGACCGTTATGTGGCCATCTGCAAACCCCTGCTATACCACACCATCATCACTCCTCAGCTCTGTAGGGGACTAACCACACTCATGTGGACATGCTCTGGCCTCATCTCCCTGGTTCACACACTCCTCATGAACGGACTGACATTCTGCTCCTCAGCCCGGGAGATCTTGCACTTCTACTGTGATGCCTACCTGCTGATGAAGATTGCCTGCTCAGACACGCGTGTCAATCAACACATGTTCCTGGGTGCCGTGGTCCTATTTGTGGCCCCCTGTGCGCTCATTGTAGTTTCCTACATCCGCATAGCTACAGCCGTCCTCCGGATCCCTTCTGCCCTGGGAAGGCGCAAGGCATTTTCCACATGCAGCTCCCATCTATCTGTGGTCACCTTGTTCTATGGAACTGTCCTGGGGGTATACATACGACCACCTAAGTCCTTCTCAGTCCAGGACACAGTGGCAACTGTCATGTATACAGTGGTGACGCCCATGCTAAATCCCTTCATCTACAGCCTGAGGAACCAGGACATGAAGGAGGCTGTAGGAAGACTCTTCAGCAAGGGCTCCAAATCCTCTTAGCAGTGGTGAGCACCTGGTTGATATCTAGAGAGGTCCAGGATGTCTGGAAATGGAAAATGACTCTGCCATTGTCTCAACAGCACCTACTTCCACACACTGACAGATGATTTTCTAAGAAAAAGCCTGAAATTAGAGAAATTTTTAATGTATTCTTTCGGAGAAACTGAGGCTCCTTCCAGCTCTCTCCTCCACCATCTCTAGGGTGGGGCCATCATCCCCATGCTTCTAAGGTGGCTACTGGGGCTCCATCTATCTCTTCCTGTCCCAGGTAGGCAGGATGAAGACCGCAAAGTGAAAAGACTTGCCACTTGCAAAGGCTCTCTCAAAGCCCCACACACCCACACAGATGCTTCTGCTCATCTCTCTCCCTAACTACAAGGCAGGCTGGGTTTTGTTTGTTTTTTTGCTTTGTTTTGTTTTGTTTTGTTTTTTGTTTTTTTGTTTTTTTTGCTACTGCTATTTTTTTGGTTAGGCTTAAATACGCCACCACTTCCAGTAAAATAGCCTTTCTCTTAGAAAGGAACAGGATGAATTATGGGCAGACAATGGGTAGGTGTACAATGATACTCAAGACTTAATTTTTCCACATTTTTAAGATATGAAGCCACATAGTTATTTTAGGAAAATAAACCTATGTTTTATACACTGATCCCCTCTGGACTAGAGGCTGTGTGTCAGGAAAAACACCTGATATGCTCTCACACTACTGAGGCTATGACAGTAGCAGGAGGATCCCACGACTCTCCTACATATCAGAGTGAGGTTCCACTGTGGGGAGCACACTATGAGCAAAAGTGAAAGGAAAGTTCGTGGTATTCAGTTATTGTGAGACTTCACTTTTTCCCAGGGAAACGGGTTATATTTCATCTTGAATGTTTCTTGCATTGTGGAAAATTAATATTGGAAGTGTAAAAATCTATAAAAGGAAACCTTATTTAAAATGGAGTGGGGAAAAATAAATAAATAAATAAATAAAATGGAGTGGGGAGGTGCATCTGGGTGGCTCAGTTGGTGAAGTGGCTGACTGTTGATCTCAGCTCAGGTCTTGATCTCAGGTTTCTGAGTTGAAGCCCCAGGTTGGGCTGCGCTGGACATGGGGCTTGTTTAAAAAAAAAAAAATGGAGTCAGGAGGCCAGCAGGAGGGCTCTCACACCCTACACGGTCAATTGCAGCCCTTGCCACTTTAGCTGCTACTTTACTACCACTGGGAGGAAGAAAGGTTTTCCTCCTCCCCCAGCAACAGCCCAGTCAATGTCACAGCTCAATGTGACACAGACTGTCACAGCTCAACCAATGAGAAGCCACTATACTTCCAGTTTAACCCAATGGACTTTTTTTTACAACAGCCCCCCACCCCTTTCCTCTGTAAAAGAGAGGTTCTGCCTTGGATTTGCCTATCCTTTTGCAGTATTTTGCTTGTCCTAGATTGCAATTCTCTACTCTGTTAAACCCATTTTTGCTGGGAAAATAACCAGCAGTTTTATTTTTAAAGTAAACAAGGAAAAGTTCATATTGTTCAAACTTTGCACTGTATTATAATATATGTGCATGTTGAAATAAAGCACAAAATATTTTAAATAAATAAGACATTAAAGCTTTAGAATTCAGCATCAACAGATAGGGTTTCTTTTTTTTTTTTTTAATTTATTTATGATAGTCACACACACAGAGAGAGAGAGAGAGAGAGGCAGAGACATAGGCAGAGGGAGAAGCAGGCTCCATGCACTGGGAGCCCGACGTGGGATTCGATCCTGGGTCTCCAGGATCGCGCCCTGGGCCAAAGGCAGGCGCCAAGCCGCTGTGCCACCCAGGGATCCCGATAGGGTTTCTTTTTTAAGACTGATTGATTTGAGAGGTTGACAGAGAATGCAAATAGGCTGAGGGAGAGGGCAGACTAGGCACTGAGCAGGAAGCCCTATTCGGCCCCACCCCACAAACCTGGAGATCATGACCTGAGCCAAAATAAAGTTCCCACACTTAACTTACTGAGCCACCCAGGGTCCCCACAACAGATAGGGCTTTTTTTGTTTTGGGGGTTTAAGATTTTTTAACTTATTTATTCATGAGAGACACATAGAGACAGAGGCAGAGACATAGGCAGAGGGAGAAGCAGGCTCCCCGCACGAAGCTCAGTACAGGATTCAATTCCAGGACCGCAGCATCAGGACCTGAGCCTAAGGCAGATGCTCAACCACTGAGCCACTGAGGTGTCCCAACAGATAGGTTTTAAAAGGACTTTGTAGAGAGCCATGTTTTTAGGCTCAACATACAAATTATGGAGTGACCTGACTGCATGAGACCTCTTTATAGACAAATTAATAGAATAGAATAAAAGCCTACCACAGAAGTGAAAAGATGAATGACAAAAAAGAACATGTGAAAGTTACATAACAGGTTATCCTACACCTACACACACACACACAAAAAAAAAATGGCAGAGGACAGCAATAGTAATATGAAAATCATGGTCATCATCACTACAAATCAAATAAATAGAAAAATAAAATAATGCTAATGTACCTGTTTTTTCTGACATGATGATTTTTAAAAGGAAAATATGTAATATCTTTGAAGGATCAATCATGCACTCCGATGCTGCTTATGGTAGTGTAAACTGGGACAGACTTTCTCAAGCGAAACCTGGCTCATTTTATCAAAAGTCTTAAAAATATGTATACCTCTGGCTCAGCAATTAGTATTTTTGTAATTTATCATTAAAGAAATAATCCATCAAGGTGCTTATGAGTGTTCATCAACCTATGGTTTATAATAGAAAAATTAGAAATTGTCTAAATGCTCATCAATGTGGGAATTATTAAATACTATTAAATATATGCCCTTAAAAATCATGACTGATCTATACTGATATCACAAGATAGCAAGGATACAGTTTTAGAATAACAAGTTACAGGACAACATGAGCCACTATGCTCACTGTGCTCATATTATGATACACAGAAAAAAATGTCTGGACAGATGTATGCAAAATTGCAGGGTCCTGACATCAAGCGCCACATCACACTCCCTGCGCAGCAGGGAGTCTGCTTCTCCTTCTGCCCCTTTCCCTGATCATGCTTTCTCTCTGCTCTCTCTCAAACAAATAAATAAAATCTTAAAAAAAAAAAAAAAGAATAGAAAATGAAGAAGAACCAAACAGCATACCATAGACTAGGTACCTTAAATGGTAAACATACCTTTTCTTTTAATTTTTAAAAAAGATCTTATTTATTTATTTATTTATTTATTTATTTATTTGAGAGGGAGTGAGAGCGAGAAAGTACACTAGCAGAGGGGAGGAAAAGAGAGCGAGACAGAACCAGACTTCCCATTGAGCAGGGAGCCCCATGCGCGGCTCGATCCCAAGACCCTGGGATCATGAGCTGAGCCAAAGGCAGATGCTTAACCAACTGAGTCACCAAGGTGCCCCCAAACATTTACTTCTCAGTCTGAAGGCTGGAAAGTCCAAGGCCAAGACATCAACAGATCTGGTTGGTGTCTGGTGAGAGGCTGCTTCTGGTCCACAGACTGCAGTCTTCTTGCTGTGTCCCCGCATGATAGAAGGGGCAAGAGAGCACTCTGGGGTCTGTTTTATGAGGGCACTGATCCCATTCATGAGCACTTTCACATAATATCCTCTTAAAGGCACCACATCCAAATACCATCCCACTGTGGAGTAGGTTTTGATGTATGTATCCGAGGGGAACACAAACATGCAGTAAATGGCATCTAGCCCCCCCCATCCCCCTGAATTCAGGTCCTCACAAGCAGAATAAATCCATTCTCTCCCCAGCCCAAAGTCTTAATTAATTCCAGCTGTGAACCTGCCAAACCAAACAAGTTCAGTGCTTCCAAAAGATGGTGGTGGGACAGGCTTAGGATACACATTTACATCACAAAAAGGAGAACCGGGAAGGAGTGACTGGTCCCAGGTAGGGCCCAAACCTAACTGATTGGACTGAGTTAAACCTTAAGGTGGAGAATGACCTCCTTCAGCCCCACATACCACTTCCAGGCCCAGTAGGGCCACGCTCCCACCTCCCCAGCACTCTCAGGTTACAGCATCCTGTGCCTGCAGTTATGCCAAGTGGTCACTGTGCCGCCAGCACTCTTTTTAACTGGGGTTGACACCTTCCCTGCAGCTCTCCTGGGCTGGAATCTCAGCTGGTGGCTCTGCTGGTCTGGGGTCAAAGTGACCACACCCCCACAGCTCTGCCAGACATTGCTCTAGTGGGGCACCCACTCTTATCTCTTACAACGGCCCCTCCATTACCACAGCCCTGTGAGGTGGCCCAGCCCATGCTGTGGCTCTCTACCTGGGGCCCTGCCATGTGGCCCCATGATCAAAATCTAGGTGGAGGCAGCCATGCTCCCACAGTTTCATGGGGGCACAGCCTGCCTGCACCTCTCTGTGGGCACTCACCCCTGAGGCCCTGGGAAAAGCATCTGGACCCCCCTGGACTGCATAGGTGGTCCCACTTGTGTAATCACTGTGCCATCCAGGCGCTTGTACTCGGGGCCTGTGATGAGAGTGGCAGCCTTGATTTCTGAATTGCTTTCAGGGCCATCTTCCATAATCTCGGCCTCTGTTGAGATGACTGATCTCCACAGTAATCTGACCAAAGCTTGGCCACATCCTTAGGGTGTTGTCACCCAAACAGGCTTTCTCATTTGTTTCAATATGGATAGGCCGAGAGTGTTCCAAACCTTTAAATTCCCTTCCTTTTTGCTTAACCGTTACATCCTTACAGGATCCAACTATCTGGCATACAAAGCAAAACACACTAATACCTTCCCCAGAAAATGAGGTAAACTCTTCCAGTGGGGTTCACTCTTCTTTTGATATCACACAGCTTAAATACTATGATGTAAAATTGATACTTAAATACTGACACAAAGTCAGTACATCTATGTTACATGATAAAAGGGTAAGGGAATAGAACACAGATATTTCCTTAATATATATGTATATATACAAACATACTCATAACAAAATAAGAAGGAAATATTCATGATGAGTATAGAGGCTCTGCTCACTGCAAAGATTTACTTTCGCCACCATCCTTCAGGGATGTCTGTGAGAGAGAGGCTGTGGTCTGTAGCTGTTCACTCTCAGGTGATAGGTGCCTATCATGCAGAATCATATATAAAGGGAACCATAATGTGAAAATTTACTATACGATGAAGATGACAAATCTAATTAGCAGAAGGAAGAAGAGATTATTTAACAAAGATTCTTATCAAAATTGGTTATCAAAATTTAAGTAAAAAGCATTTACCTTTATTTCATAACAAAATCCTGGATGGACTGAAAACTGAAGAATAGGAAATAAAACCAAAGAACAAGGGGATCCCTGGGTGGCTCAGCGGTTTAGCGCCTGCCTTCAGCCCAGGGCGTGATCCTGAAATCCCAAGATCGAATCCCACATCGGGCTCCCAGCATGGAGCCTGCTTCTCCCTCTGCCTGTGTCTCTGCCTCTCTCTCTCTCTCTCTCTCTCTCTCTGTCCCTCATGAAAAATAAAATCTTAAAAAAAAAAAAAAAAACCAAAAGAACAAAAGAAGACCTAGAATACGATATAAGTAAAGATCTTCAGGGAAGACCATTTTAAGCATGTCACCAAATCTGAAAGCATGAAAGAAAGGAATCAATCTAATGATATAAACATTTAAAAATGAAATGTTTACAAAATGTTACAAACTGAAACTCTGTGCACATTAAAAGATAATCCTGGGGTACTGGGGTGGTGGTTGAACACCCAACTCTTGATTTCAGCTCAGATCATGACCTCAGGGTCATGAGAAGGAGCCCCAAGTCTGCTTGTTCCTCTCCCTCTATTCCTCCCCCCATTCTCTCACTCTCTTTAAAATAAATATATTTTTAAAAAGCTCTAAAAATAAGAACTCCCTTGCCCCCTTAGCCCAGCCCCTAGTAACCACAATTCTACTTCGTCTCTATGCATTTGACTACTCTAGGAACCTCGTATAAGGGGAATTATATAATATTTGTCCTTTTGTGTCTGGCTTATTTCACATAGCATGAGTCTTCAGGTTCATCCACACTATGGCATGTATCAAAACTCCATTCTTTTCAAGGCAGAATCATATACCACTGTATATATATCCCACATTTTGTTTCTCCATTCATCTGTTGATGGACGTCTGAATTGTCTCTACTTTTGGGCTATTGTGAATCATGCTGCTATGAACTCTGATATCTTTTCTAGTTCCTACTTTCAGCTTTTGGGGGTACATACCAAGAAGTGAAATTGCTGGACCATCTGATAATTCTGCTTAATTTTTTGAGGAATCCCCAAACTCTTCCACAGTGGCTGCACCATTTTACATTCCCTCCCCAGTGCGCACAGGCTGCAATTTCTCCCCATACAGCCTACTTGCTGTTTCCTTTTCTTTTCATGAGGTAGTCTTTTTATGGTAGTCATCCCAATAGGTGTGAAGTAGTAAAAGAACACTTCAATCACCTCCATTTCAACCTCAAACTTTCTTAAGTCCTTTTTTCCATCTTATCTCTTGCCTCTGGCAAAAGACCCTATAGGCAAGGCATCCCCCATGGGAACAAAACTACCCCCAATAGCCCTGAGCCAGCAAGGTCCTGTGTGATGGACCCCAAGATAAGGATCAACGTGACCTTTATTGCCCACCTGCCTGTACCCACCGACCTTTGTCCCACATTTTCCTTACATAAATCTAGAGTATTTTCAGTACTTTGTAGACCACCTTTGAGATACTACTCCACTGTCTTCCCAGTATTAGCCTCACTGCAATAAATTCCTGTCCTGTTTCACCACCACTTGTCTCTCTGCCATTGATTGGATTGTATCAGCAACAGTGGCTGAACCCTGTCTTTTTGGGACACCTGCCCCCCCACCCCCAGCCAGGTTGCTCTTGCACTCCTGCCCTCTGGATACAGTAGTAGCTCACTGTGGCATTTGGAAGGGTTTTTTGGTGGTGGTGTTAGCTCAAAAGAATTTAATACATTTTTCCTTTTAAGACTAAGTGATGAATACAGCTTACAAAATCTGACCAAAATCAAAATATAAAAGGAGGCAGTTCTGATCATCCTTAAGTGCAAACTGGAGCAGTGACAGTAATCCTTAAAAACTGGCCTGACATCAAGCTAAAATCAATGCTTTTATTTTTCTTTCTCTGAGAATGTTAATTATTACCAAAAATGCTCAAGAATGAATTTAAAATGGAAAGCACTGATGGCTTAAGAAGGGATTGCAAAAAGAATCAAATGTTTTTTTTTTTCTTTCTGGAGCAGAATTCAGTGATTCATCACTTATATACATACAACACCCAGTGTTCATCCCACTGTAGTTTTGATTCTAATTTCCCTAATGACTGGTGATATTGATCATCTTTTCATATGCTCATTAGCCATTTTTACATCTTTTCTGGAGAAATGTCTACTCAAGTCCTCTGCTACTTCTGAAGTAGGATTTGTTGTTGGATTGTAGAGTTTTTATATATTCTGGATATTAATCCCTTATCAGATACACCATTTTAAATATATTCTCCACGTGAAAGACTCCTAACTCTGGGAAATGAACTAGGGATGGTGGAAGGGGAGGTGGGCGGGGGGTGGGGGTGACTGGGTGGCAGGCACTGAGGTGGGCACTTGATGGGATGAGCACTGGGTGTTATTCTGTATGTTGACAAATTGAACACCAATAAGAAATAAATTTATTAAAAAATAATAATAAAAAAATAAAATTTTTTTTTAAAAATGAATATATTCTCCCATTCTGTGGTTTGCCTTTTTTTGCTCTCTTGACAGTATCCTTGGAAGTATAACATTTTAATTTTGAATAAATCCAATTTATATTTTTCCCTTCACTGCCTGTGTTTTGGTGTCATATCCAAGAAATCACTGTCAAATCCAAAGTTGTGAAGATTTTCCTTTATATCTTATTCTAATAGATTTATAATTTTAGCTCTTATGTTTAGGTCTTTTATCCATTTTGAGTTTACTTTTATATGTGGTGTGAGGTAAGGGTCCAACTTCATTCTTTTGCATGTGGATATCTAGTGTCTCAGCACCATCTGATGAAAATATTGTCTTTTCTCCATGATCTTGAGACTGCTGTGGAAAATCATTTGACCATATATGTTAGGGTTTATGTCTAGACTCTCTCTCTCTATTGCATTGTATACACCACTGTCTTTATACCACTAAAACACAGTTTTGATTATTGTAGCTTTGCAGTAAGTTTTTAAGTCAGGAACTGTGAGGCTGCCAATTGTATTTTTTAAGACATTTTGGCTATTTAAGGTCCTTGATATGAATTTTAGGATGGACTCTTCTATTTCTGAAAAAAAAAAAAAAAAAGCAGTCATTGGATATTGATTGAATTACACTGAATCTGCAGATCACTTTAGGTAGAGTTGAGATCTTAACTATATTAAGTCTTCTGTCCACACACAAGATATCTTTACATTTATTTATATCTTTTCTAGTTACTTTCACCAATCTTTTATAGTTTTCCATGTACAAGTCTTCCATCTCCCTGGATAAGTTTGTTCCTAAGTATTTTATTTTTTGATACTACTATAAATTGAGATTTTAATTTTGTTTTTAGATTGTTAATTGTTAGTATATAGAAACTCAATTGATTTTTACATGCTGATTTTCTATCTTGCAACATCGCTGAATTTTTATTAGTTCTAATAGTTTTGGTGGAATCCTTAGGGTTTTCTATATACAAGATTGTTTCATCTGTGAACAAAGAAAATCTTACTATTTCTTTTCCAATTTGGATGTTATTTTATTTCTTTTTTGTGCTTAATTGCTCTGGCTAGGATTTCCAATACTATATTGAATAAAAATGGCAAAAAATGGGCATCTTTGTCTTGTTCCAGATCACAGGAGAAAAGCTCTGTTTTTCAACATTGAGCATGATACTATTTATCTGTGTTTTTTCATATATATCATTTCATTAATGACTTTTTCTTCTATTCCTACTTTGTTCACTTTTTTTCCCTATCATGAAAGGGTATTACTGTATTATCTAGTATTACCGGGTAATACTGTTTACAGTATTGTATTATAATCTTTATTAGTAAAATCAGGAGTAATGTCCTTTTTTCTGCTTTCCTTAAAGTGCAAGGTTGTTGTTTTAAGATCTTTTCTCTTCCATTGTTTCTTCCTTTTTATTTATTTTCATTTTTATTTTTATTTTTTTAGAGAGAGCAAGCTCACAAGTGGAGGGTGAGGAGAGAGAGAGAGAGAGAGAGAGAGAGAGAGAGAGAGAGAATAAATCTTAAGCAGTCTCCATACTCAGCACAGAGCCCATACAGGGCTTGATCTCATGACCCTGAGATCTTGACCTGAACCAAAATTAAGAGTCAGACACTAGTGACTGAGCCACCCAGGTGTCCCTTTTTCTTCTTTTTTAATGTAAGAATTTATAGCTATCAATTTCCCTATTAGCACAACATTTCTTGTAGAGCAGAGTAGTGATAATAAACTCCCTTAGCTTTTGTTTATCTGGGAATGTCTTACTCTTTCCCTCATTTTTGTTTTTGTTTTTTTTTTAAAGATTTTATTTATTTATTCATGAGAGACAGAGAGAGAGAGAGAGAGAGAGAGAGAGAGGCAGAGACACAGGCAGAGGGAGAAGCAAGCTCCATGCAAGGAGCCCAACGTGGGACTCGATCCTGGGACTCTAGGATCATACCCTGGGCCAAAGGTAGGCGCCAAACCACTGAGCCACCCAGGGATCCCCTTTCCCTCATTTTTGAAGGACTGTTTTGCTGCATATGAAAATCTCAGTCAATGTTTTGTTTTGTTTTGTTTTCTCTCAGCTTTTTAAATATCTTATCCTGGCCTTCTGGATTCCAAAATTTCCACTGAGAAATTAGCTGGTAATCCTATCACAAATCTCTTATATTTGATGAATCATCCCTTCTTTCTTGCTGCCTTCCAAAATTCTCTTTATCCTTGGCTTTCAACAGTCTAATTATAATGTATCTCAATTCAGATCTCTGTGAGTTTGTCCTAGTGGAGTTTGCTGAGTTCCATGGATTTGCAAGTTCATGTCTTTAACCAAATTTGGAAAGTTTTCAGCCATTATTTCTTCAAATAATCTGTCTCTTTCTCTCTTTTCCTTCTGAGACTCCCATAATGAATATATTGACCTACTTACTAATAATCTCAAATGGTCTATCTTCACATTTCTAATTCTTTCTTCTGCTTGCTGAAATCTGGAGTTGAATCCCACTATAGCATTTTCAGTTACTTTCTTTTTAAGCTCCAGTATTTGTTTGGTTCCTTTTTAAAATGGCTATATTTTTATTGGTATTATCACTTTTTCCTATATCATTTTACTTATTTTCTTTAGTTCTTTGTCCATATTTTCCTTTAGCTCTTTGAGCATATTTAAGACAATTTTTTTAAAAAGTTTTTGCCTTTCTGATATCTGTGTTTCTCCAAGAACAGTTTCTGCAGCCTTAGTCTGGTCAGGCTACTATAATACAATACTATAGAATAGGTGGCTCAAACAACAAACATGTATTTTCTAAGGTGAGGAGGCTGGGAAGTCAAAGTTCAAGGTTCCAGCAGATTTAGTTACTAGTGAGGGTCTGGTCTGTGGCTTATAGATACTACCTTCTTGCTGTGTCCTCATATGGTGGAGAGAAAGCTCTGATTTCTCTTACTCTTCTCATAAGGATACTAATCCATCCCATCATGGGGGTCCCACTCCCATGGCCTCAACTAAACTTAATTATTGCCCAAAGGCCCCACCTCCAACACCTTCATATTGGGGATTTGAATTCATATATGAATGGTGGAGGGGACACATTCAGTCCCATAACACTACCAATTTATTTTCTTCCTTTCAATAGGCCACGTTTTCTTGTTCCTTTACATGTCTTGTGATTTTATTGTTATTGCTGTTGAAAATTGGGCACTTGAAAAAAGTCTCATGGACATAGTTTTTGAATCTGCATGTAAAGAGCTTGGAACTTGCCATTCCGTCCCAACAACAAGGAAAAAGGTGAACAGACCAAAAAAGTCAACAATTCTTCTAGGATCTGCAAGACAGATGAAAACATAGGGCAAAGCATGACCCCCAAGACTGGAGAGACCAACAGGTGATTACAGAAAATAACTTATTGGAAGAGAGACTCACCAGCAGAAACTTCTGCAGGAACAAGTGCTAGGAGAGGAAAATCCACCAGTAATTGACAATTACTGAAGGCATGAACAACACTGCGAGTTAACAACTCCAGGGGACCTAGTCATAATAGGGATGCCAAACTTTTGTGAGATATTTTTTAGGGGCTCAATGAGGTTTTCTCAGGAAATACTAGAGGAAAATCTCCTCATGTTTCCAGGAAGGAGAGAAGGAACCATCTTGAAATACAAGATAGCATTCTATTCTTAACAAGACCTGCCCTCAGAAGAAACTAGTTAACTAGAACTTAAACTGTTGGAGTATTATCAAAGCATAACTGTTCTGGACGAAGGGAAGTAGCCATCTTTACTCAGCCCCACCCTTGGGAGAAGAAATACCCAACTCTAGTACACCCTCACCATCCTATCCCACCAAAAAAGTTAGAAAAAGTAGATTTTAAAACCGTTATAGCCAGGGGGAGGGGCAAGATGGCGGAAGAGTAGGGTCCCCCAAATCACCTGTCCCCACCAAATGACCTAGGAAACCTTCAAATTATCCTGAAAATCTATGAATTCGGCCTGAGATTTAAAGAGAGACCAGCTGGAATGCTACAGTGAGAAGAGTTCGCGCTTCTACCAAGGTAGGAAGACGGGGAAAAAGAAATAAAGACACAAAAGGCCTCCAAGGGGGAGGGGCCCGCGAGGAGCCGGGCTGAGGCCGGGGCAAGTGTCCCCAGGACAGGAGAGCCCCGTCCCGGAGGAGCAGGAGCTGCACCGACCTTCCCGGGGGAAAGGGGCTCGCGGGGAGGTGGAGCAGGACCCAGGAGGGCGGGGATGCGCTCGGGCTCCCGGGGACACTAACAGACACCTGCGCCCCGGGAGAGTGCGCCGAGCTCCCTAAGGGCTGCAGCGCGCACGGCGGGACCCGGAGCAGGTCGGGGGGCTCGGGGGCGGCTCCGCGGAGGGGGCTGCGGGGCGGGAGCAGCTCGCGGAGGGGGGGGGGGGGTCGGGCGGAGGAAGAGGCTTAAGGGGGACTCTTAAAATTCCCGTTAAGAAGAAGTTCAGTGGAACAATCCACAAAAACAAGGACTGAACAGATACCATGATGACACTAAACTCCTATCTCTCAATAGTAACTCTGAATGTGAACGGGCTTAATGACCCCATCAAAAGGCGCTGGGTTTCAGACTGGATAAAAAAGCAGGACCCATCTATTTGCTGTCTACAAGAGACTCATTTTAGATAGAAGGACACCTACAGCCTGAAAATAAAAGGTTGGAGAACCATTTACCATTCGAATGGTCCTCAAAAGAAAGCAGGGGTAGCCATCCTTATATCAGATAAACTAAAATTTACCCCGAAGACGGTATTGAGAGATGAAGAGGGACACTATCTCATACTTTTTTTTTTAAAACTTTTATTTATTTATGATAGGCACACAGTGAGAGAGAGAGACACAGAGGCAGAGACACAGGCAGAGGGAGAAGCAGGCTCCATGCACCGGGAGCCCGACGTGGGATTCGATCCCGGGTCTCCAGGATCGCGCCCTGGGCCAAAGGCAGGCGCCAAACCGCTGCGCCACCCAGGGATCCCCACTATCTCATACTTAACGGATCTATCCAACAAGAGGACTTAACAATCCTCAATATATATGCCCCGAATGTGGGAGCTGCCAAATATATCAATCAATTAATAACCAAAGTTAAGACATACTTAGATAATAATACACTTACACTTGGTGACTTCAATCTAGCTCTTTCTATACTCGATAGGTCTTCTAAGCACAACATCTCCAAAGAAACGAGAGCTTTAAATGATACACTGGACCAGATGGATTTCACAGATATCTACAGAACTTTACATCCAAACTCAACTGAATACACATTCTTCTCAAGTGCACATGGAACTTTCTCCAGAATAGACCACATACTGGGTCACAAATCGGGTCTGAACCGATACCAAAAGATTGGGATCGTCCCCTGCATATTCTCAGACCATAATGCCTTGAAATTAGAACTAAATCACAACAAGAAGTTTGGAAGGACCTCAAACACGTGGAGGTTAAGGACCATCCTGCTAAAAGATGAAAGGGTCAACCAGGAAATTAAGGAAGAATTAAAAAGATTCATGGAAATTAATGAGAATGAAGATACAACTGTTCAAAATCTTTGGGGTGCAGCAAAAGCAGTCTTAAGGGGGAAATACATCGCAATACAAGCATCCATTCAAAAACTGGAAAGACTCAAATACAAAAGCTAACCTTACACATAAAGGAGCTAGAGAAAAAACAGCAGATAGATCCTACACCCAGAAGACGAGAGTTAATAAAAATTCGAGCAGAACTCAACGAAATCGAGACCAGAAAAACTGTGGAACAGATCAACAGAACCAGGAGTTGGTTCTTCGAAAGAATGAATAAGATAGATAAACCATTAGCCAGCCTTATTAAAAAGAAGAGAGAGAAGACTCAAATTAATAAAATCATGAATGAGAAAGGAGAGATCACTACTAACACCAAGGAAATACAAACGCTTTTAAAAACATATTATGAACAGCTATATGCCAATAAATTAGGCAATCTAGAAGAAATGGACGCATTCCTGGAAAGCCACAAACTACCAAAACTGGAACAGGAAGAAATAGAAAACCTTAACAGGCCAATAACCAGGGAGGAAATTGAAGCAGTCATCAAAAACCTCCCAAGACACAAGAGTCCAGGGCCAGATGGCTTCCCAGGGGAATTCTATCAAACGTTTAAAGAAGAAACCATACCTATTCTCCGAAAGCTGTTTGGAAAGATAGAAAGAGATGGAGTACTTCCAAATTTGTCCTATGAGGCCAGCATCACCTTAATTCCAAAACCAAACAAAGACCCAACCAAAAAGGAGAACTACAGACCAATATCCCTGATGAACATGGATGCAAAAATTCTCAACAAGATACTAGCCAATAGGATCCAACAGTACATTAAGAAAATTATTCACCATGACCAAGTAGGATTTATCCCTGGGACACAAGGCTGGTTCAACACCCGTAAAACAATCAATGTGATTCATCATATCAGCAAGAGAAAAACCAAGAACCATATGATCCTCTCATTAGATGCAGAGAAAGCATTTGACAAAATACAGCATCCATTCCTGATCAAAACTCTTCAGAGTGTAGGGATAGAGGGAACATTCCTCGACATCTTAAAAGCCATCTACGAAAAGCCTACAGCAAATATCATTCTCAATGGGGAAGCACTGGGAGCCTTTCCCGTAAGATCAGGAACAAGACAGGGATGTCCACTCTCACCACTACTATTCAACATAGTACTGGAAGTCCTAGCCTCAGCAATCAGACAACAAAAAGACATTAAAGGCATTCAAATTGGGAAAGAAGAAGTCAAACTCTCCCTCTTCGCCGATGACATGATACTCTACATAGAAAACCCAAAAGTCTCCACCCCAAGATTGCTAGAACTCATACAGCAATTCGGTAGCATGGCAGGATACAAAATCAATGCCCAGAAATCAGTGGCATTTCTATACACTAACAATGAGACTGAAGAAAGAGAAATTAAGGAGTCAATCCCATTTACAATTGCACCCAAAAGCATAAGATACCTAGGAATAAACCTAACCAAAGAGGTAAAGGATCTATACCCTCAAAACTATAGAACACTTCTGAAAGAAATTGAGGAAGACACAAAGAGGTGGAAAAATATTCCATGCTCATGGATTGGCAGAATTAATATTGTGAAAATGTCAATGTTACCCAGGGCAATATACACGTTTAATGCAATCCCTATCAAAATACCATGGACTTTCTTCAGAGAGTTAGAACAAATTATTTTAAGATTTGTGTGGAATCAGAAAAGACCCCGAATAGCCAGGGGAATTTTAAAAAAGAAAACCATATCTGGGGGCATCACAATGCCAGATTTCAGGTTGTACTACAAAGCTGTGGTCATCAAGACAGTGTGGTACTGGCACAAAAACAGACACATAGATCAATGGAACAGAATAGAGAACCCAGAAGTGGACCCTGAACTTTATGGTCAACTAATATTCGATAAAGGAGGAAAGACTATCCATTGGAAGAAAGACAGTCTCTTCAATAAATGGTGCTGGGAAAATTGGACAGCCATGTGCAGAAGAATGAAACTAGACCACTCTCTTTCACCATACACAAAGATAAACTCAAAATGGATGAAAGATCTAAATGTGAGACAAGATTCCATCCAAATCCTAGAGAAGAATATAGGCAACACCCTTTTTGAACTCGGCCACAGTAACTTCTTGCAAGATACATCCACGAAGGCAAAGGAAACAAAAGCAAAAATGAACTATTGGGACTTCATCAAGATAAGAAGCTTTTGCACAGCAAAGGATACAGTCAACCAAACTAAAAGACAACCTACAGAATGGGAGAAGATATTTGCAAATGACGTATCAGATAAAGGGCTAGTTTCCAAGATCTATAAAAAAACTTCTTAAACTCAACACCAAAGAAACAAACAATCCAATCATGAAATGGGCAAAAGACATGAAGAGAAATCTCACAGAGGAAGACATAGACATGGCCAACATGCACATGAGAAAATGCTCTGCATCACTTGCCATCAGGGAAATACAAATCAAAACCACAATGAGATACCACCTCACACCAGTGAGAATGGGGAAAATTAACAAGACAGGAAACAAATGTTGGAGAGGATGGGGAGAGAGGGAAACCCTCTTACATTGTTGGTGGGAATGTGAACTGGTGCAGCCACTCTGGAAAACTGTGTGGAGGTTCCTCAAAGAGTTAAAAATAGACCTGCCCTACGACCCAGCAATTGCACTGTTGGGGATTTACCCCAAAGATACAGATGCAATGAAACGCAGGGACACCTGCACCCCGATGTTTATAGCAGCAATGTCCACAATAGCCAAGCTGTGGAAGGAGCCTCGGTGTCCATCGAAAGATGAGTGGATAAAAACGATGTGGTTTATGTATACAATGGAATATTACTCAGCTATTAGAAATGACAAATACCCACCATTTGCTTCAACGTGGATGGAACTGGAGGGTATTATGCTGAGTGAAGTAAGTCAATCGGAGAAGGACAAACATTATATGTTCTCATTCATTTGGGGAATATAAATAATAGTAATAGGGAATATAAGGGAAGGGAGAAGAAATGTGTGGGAGATATCAGAAAGGGAGACAGAACGTAAAGACTGCTAACTCTGGGAAATGAACTAGGGGTGGTAGAAGGGGAGGAGGGCAGGGGATGGGAGTGAATGGGTGACAGGCACTGGGGGTTATTCTGTATGTTAGTAAATTGAACACCAATAAAAAATAAATTAAAAAAATAAAATAAAATAAAACCCTTATAAAGTTCTGTCAAGAGGCACAGGCTTACCAAAAGAGTGACATCTCATCATAGAAAAGGAGAGTAAAAGGAATCAAATGAAATGCTCAATTAAAACCTCAAAGGCAAAAAGAGAATGGAAAACAAATATAGGAACAGAAAACAAGGACAACAGATAGAAAACAGTAACAAATATGGTAATATTAATTCAACTATATCAATAATCACTTTAAATATCAGTGGTTTAAATGCATCAATTGAAAGACTGTCAGATGGATCAAAAAATATAATAGGCTGTCTACAAAATATCCATCTTAAATATAAAGACACATATAGAATAAAAATAAATGAAGAAAATAGAGTATGCTAACACTATGCAAAGAAAGTTAGGATAATGATATAAATTTCAGAAGAATAATTGTTAAAGCAAGGAAAGTTATCAGGGATAAAGAAGGTAATTACATAATGATAAAGGGGCCAGTTCTCCAGGAAGACATAACAATCTTTAATGTGTATGTGTTTAATAATGAATATCAAATTGCATGTGGCAAAACCCAAAAGAACTGTAAGGAGAAACAGAAATATACATTCTTTCAAGCTCATATGGAATATTTATTAATATAGACTACATTCTGGGCCATAAAACACATTTTAACAAATTTTAAAAACCAGTCATACAATAGTTGCTCTTCAAAGACTCACAATGTAATTAAACTAGAAATCAATTACAGAAAGATAACTAGATCCCAAAATTGCTGGAAGTTAAATAATACACTTCTAAATATCACATAGGTGAAAGAAATCTCGAGAAATTTTAAAATATTTTGAACTAAATGAAAATGAAAACACAGGATGCCTGGGTGGCTCAGCAGTTGAGCATCTACCTTTGGCTCAGGGCGTGATCCCGGGGTCCAGGGATTGAGTCCCGTATCAGGCTCCCTATGGGGAACCTGCTTCTTCCTCTGCCTCTCTGTGTGTGTGTGTGTGTGTGTGTGTGTGTGTGTCTCATGAATAAATAAAATCCTTTAAAAAAAAAAAGGAAAATGAAAACACAACTTATCAAAATCTGTTGGGTGTAATGAAAGCAGTGCTTAACGGGAAATTTATAGCATTGAATACATAGAAGAGAAGAAAGATCTAAAATTAGTAATCCAAGCTCTCACCTTAGGAAACTAGAAAAAGAAGAGCATATTAAGCCCAAAGTAAGCTGAAGAATAAAAATTAGGGTAGAATGAAGTTGAAAACAGGAAATCAATAGTAAAAATTGATAAAACCAATACCTGATTCTTTGAAAAAATCAACAGTATCAAAAAGCCTCCAGTCAGGCTAACTAAGAAAAAAAAGAGATTGGACACAGATTTCTAACATGGTATATGAAAGAGGGGACACCACTATAGAACTCAGGGACAATAAAAGTATAATAAAAGAAGACTATAAGCAGCTCTATGCAAACTAGTTTGATAACCTACATGAAATCAACCAATTCCTTGAGAGTCACAATAAACTGAAACTTATGCAAAAGAAACAGACAATCTGAATAGGTCTGCATTTATTAAAGAAATTGAATCAATAATTATGAAGCTTCTAGAATGGAAATCACCAGGCCCAGATGGGCTCTACCACACACTAAAAAAGGAAATTATACCAATTCTCTAAATCTCTGTAAGAATATAGAAGCATAGGGTATACCTCCAAATTCATTTTATGAAGCCATCATTACCACAATACCAAAAGCCAACAAAGAAAACATAAGAAAACAAACCACAGACCAGTATTTTTCATGAAGATAAATGCAAAATCCTCAACAAAATATAACAAATTGAATCCAATAATGTATGAATAGATTTGACCAAGTGGGATTTATCCCAGATATGCCAGGCTAGTTCAACATCTGAAAATCAATTAATGTAATCCATCATATCAACAGTCTAAAGAAAAATCATGAGCATATCAGTAGATGCAGGAAATGCATTTGACAAAATCCAATACTCATTCATGATAAAAACTATCACCAAACTAGTAACAGAAGACTTCCTCATTTTAATAAAGAGTATCTATAAATCCCCTATAATTCATTTGATAGTGAGAAACTCAAAGCTTGTTCATGATCAAGACCAAGATGTCTCCTCTTACTACTGTTTTTCAACATTGTATTGGAAGTCATAGCTAATACAAAAGACAAAAAAAAAGGAAATAAAAGGCAGATTGGGAAGGAATAAAACTGTCTTTGTTCACAGATGAGTATTAGTTCACAACCTCAAGAGTTTCCCAGGAGAAGTCTGAAACTGGTCCCCCTTACGCACTGGGCAAGAAGACACAGAGACAGAAGACCACTCCAGTTTGGTAGGTGGCAGTTATCTTTAAGAAGCAAGGTAACTTACATACAAAGTGTATCTTGGGCAACAAGACTAGTAGATCTCTGTATCCACTTGCTGGAATCTTAAAAGTTTACATACAAGCCTTAACAGGGTTCAGTCACATATCCAGTGCAGAGGTTTCAACAACACACTCCTCTATCAAAATTTAGGTACTTGAAATAGCTTCTAGTATGGAAATAGCAGGCAGAATGTACATTCCAAGGCCAGGGGAAGAGGTAAGGAGCCTCCTCTTGCCTGGGTCCAGCTCAGGAGTCAACCAGTGGCCATGTTCTCTCAATGACCTACTCCAACAATGACATGATAGCCTATACAGAAAACCCAAAAGAGGGAGGCCTGGGTGGCCCAGTGGTTGAGTATCTGCCTTCAGCTCAGGGCATGATCCTGGGGTCCTGGGATCCAGTTCTGCATCAGGATCCCCATAGGGAGTCTGCTTCTCCCTCTGCCTCTCTCTGTGTGTCTCTCCTGAAAGAATAGATAAAAAAATTTTTTTAAAAAGAAAAGAAAACCCAAAAGAACTGACCAAGAAATTCCTAGAACTAATAAGCAACTATAGCAAAGTCAATTTCCCCTATACCAGCAATCAACAAGTAGAATTTGAGATTACAAACAATATCACTGGGACACCTGGGTGGCTCAGTGGTTGAATGTCTGCCTTCCGCCCAGGGCATGATCCTGGAGTCCCAGGATCCAATCCCACATAGGGCTCCCTGCATGGAGCCTGCTTCTCTGTGTGTGTGTCTCTCTCATGAATGAATGAATGAATGAATATCTTTTTAAAAAAAAACCTCACACAATATCATTTACATTAACACCCCCAAAAATGAAATATTTAGCTATAAATCTAATAAAATATGTATAAGATCTATATGAAGAAAACTATAAAACCCTGAACAAAATGAACAAAATCAAGGGAAAACTAAATAAATGGAGAAAAATTCCATATTCATGGAGAGGGAGATTCAATATTGTCAAAATGTCAGCTCTTCCCAAATTAGTCTAGAGATTCAATAAAATCCCAATCAAATCATTTTGCAAGTACTGACAAACTGATTCTAAAGTTTATATGGAGAGGTGAAAGACCCAGAATAGCCAACAAAATAACGAAGAGGATCGAAGTTGGAGCAATGATGCTACCTAACTTAAAGACTTACAGTGTAGACTTAAAGCTACAGTGATCAGGATCCCTGGGTGGATCAGTGGTTTGGCACCTGCCTTCAGCTCAGGGCAAGATCTTGGAGTCTCGGGATGGAGTCCCACATCCGGCTTCCTGCATGAAGCCTGTTTCTCCCTCTACCTGTGTCTCTGCCTCTGTCTCTCTGTGTGTGTGTGTGTGTGTGCGCGCGCGCGCACACCTCTCATGAATAAATAAAATCTTTTTTTAAAAAAGCTACAGTGATCAAGATAATATGGTGTTGGTAAAGAGGAGACAAATAGATTAATACTATAGAAGAGAGATCTCAGAAATAGACCCACATAAATATAGGCAACCAATCTGTAACATGGAGCAAGGGCAAGACAAAATGGAGCAATGATAGTCTCTTCAACAAATGGTGCTAGAACGTATGGACATCTACATGCAAAATACTGAATCTATCCACAGACCTTATACTCTTCACAAAAATCAACTCAATGGATTTTACAGAGTTAAATGTAAAACAATGTTAAAACTTATAAAGATAATATAGGAGAGGAGCACATAGCTGGCTTAATCGGTGAAGTGTGTAACTCTTGATCTCGGGTTGGGAGTTTGGGTCCCAGGTTTGGTGTAGAGATTACTCAAAAAAATAAAATTTGAGGGGCACCTGGGTGGCTCAGCCAGTTATGCATCTGCCTTTGCCTCAGGTCATGATCCCAGAGTCTTAAGATTGAGCCCTACTTAGGGCTTCCAGCTCAGGGGAGCCTGCTTCTCTCTCTCCCTCTACCACTCCCCCTGCTTGTGCTCGCTCTCTCAAATAAATAAATAAAATATTTTTAAAAAATCTTTAAATAAATAAAAGATAACATAGAAAAGTAGATGACTTTGGGTGTGATGATCACTTTTTAGATACAGTATCAAAAGCATGATTGATGAAAGAAATAATTGATAAGCTAGACTTGATAGAAATTTAAAACTTCTGTGACACACACTATCAAAAGAATGAGAAGACAAGAAGATGGCAAAAGAGTAGGGTCCCCAAGTCACCTGTCCCCACCAACTTACCTAGATAACTTTCAAATCATCCTGAAAACCTACAAATTCGGCCTGAGATTTAAAAAGAGAACAGCTGGAACGCTACAATGAGAAGAGTTTGCGCTTCTATCAAGGTAGGAAGATGGGGGGGGGCGGGGATTTTTTTTTTAAAGATTTTATTTAGTTATTAGAGACGGGGGTGGGGGCAGAGACACAGGCAGAGGGAGAAGCAGGCTCCATGCAGGGAGCCCGCCACGGGACTGGATCCTGGGTCTACAGGATCACACCCTGGGCTGAAGGCGGCGCTAAACCGCTGAGCAACTGAGCAACTGGGGCTGCACCCCCCCCAAAAAAAAATTTAAAAAAAATTTTTTTAATTTATGATAGTCACAGAGAGAGAGAGAGAGAGAGAGGCCGAGACACAGGCAGAGGGAGAAGCAGGTTCCATGCACCGGGAGCCCGGGGTGGGACTCGATCTCGGGTCTCCAGGATCGCGCCCTGGGCCAAAGGCAGGCGCCAAACCGCTGCGCCACCCAGGGATCCCCCCCCAAATTTTTTTTAAAAGCATGGGAGGGGGGGGCGAGGAGCCAGGCTAAGGCCCCGCAGCGAGTGCCCCCAGGATAGGAAAGCCCCGTCCTGGAGAAGCAGGAGATTTACTATTTTCCCAAAGGGAAAGGTGCTCTCTGGGAGCTCGGGCAGGGTCCCAGGAGGGGCGGGGATACCCTCCAGCTCCCAGGGGCACTAACAGAGCACCTGCGCCCCGGGGAGAGCGCACCACACACCGCGGGCCAAGCGCGGAAAAGGGCTGCAGCGCGCGCCCAGCGGGGCCCAGGAGCAGCTCCGGGGGCGGCTCAGGAGGCAGGTCACACCGAGGGGCTGCGCGCCCTGGGAGCGCGATTCCAGCAGCGCGCAGGCCCGGGAGCCCAGGGCGCTGGGGGACACAGCCCAGGATCCGGAGCTCCCCCACCCCCGACAGGCAGAGGCCGGGATAGAGGACAGCAAGGACGCTCTTGCCTCCCGGCGCCCCCAGGCTATGCTGATCAGCGCCTCCCGCCCCCAGAGCATCAGGCCCCTGTGGACTTGGAGCTGCGGTGGTTACTGTGGGAGCTGATTCTAGGGCTGGAGAGCTGGCCACCGCCACTGTTGTTTCTCCTGGTGTCACCCTGTGCCTGGAAGGGGCGGGGCCGCCAGGGAGCAGGGGCCTCACAGGATAAACAGCTCCCACTGAGCCCCTCCGGCGCGGGGGTGGGGCAGCTCCCCGAGGTGCACACACCGGAGAATCAGCACAGCAGGCCCCGCCCCCAGAAGAACAGCTGGAAGGACAGGGGAAAAGCAAGTTCTTGACCAAGCAGCACCGGAAGTTCCAAGGGAAGTCGAGGTATATAGAACCAGAGGATAACTCGCCTTGTTTTTGGTTTTTGTTTTGGTTTTTTTGTTCTTTGGGATTTTTTTCTTTTTTCCCTTTTTTTTCCTTCCTTTTTCCAGTACAACTTGTTTTTAGCCACTCTGCACTGAGCAAAATGACTAGAAAGAACTCACTACAAAAGAAAGAATCAGAAACACTACTCTCTCCCACAGAGTTGCAGAATTTGGATTACAATTTGATGTCAGAAGGCCAATTCAGAAGCACAATTATAAAGCTACTGGTGGCTCTGGAAAAAAGCATAAAGGATTCAAGAGACTTCATGACTGCAGAATTTAGATCTAATCAGGCCGAAATTAAAATCAATTAAATGAGATGCAATCCAAACTGGAGGTCCTAATGATGAGGGTTAATGAGGTAGAAGAACGAGTGAGTGACACAGAAGACAAGTTGATGGCAAGGAAGGAAGCTGAGGAAAAAAGATAAAAAACAATTAAAAAATCATGAGGAAAGGTTAAGGGAAATAAATGACAGCCTCAGAAGGAAAAATCTACGTTTAATTGGGGTTCCAGAGGACGCCAAAAGGGACAGAGGACCAGAAGGTGTATTTGAACAAATCATGGCTGAGAACTTCCCTAACTTGGGGAGGGAAACAGGCATTCAGATCCAGGAGATAGAGAGATTCCCCCCGCCCCCAAAATCAATAAAAACTGCTCAACACACCGACATTTAATAGTGAAACTCGCAAATTCCAAAGATAAAGAGAAGATCCTTAAAGCAGAAAGAGACAAAAGATCCCTAACCTTTATGGGGAGAAGTATGAGGTTAACAGCAGACCTCTCCACAGAGACCTGGCAGGCCAGAAAGGGCTGGCAGGATATATTCAGGGTCCTAAATGAGAAGAATATGCAGCCAAGAATACTCTATCCAGCAAGGCTCTCATTCAGAATAGAAGGAGAGATAAAGAGCTTCCAAGATAGGAAGAAACTAAAACATATGTGACCACCAAACCAGCTCTGCAAGAAATATTAAGGGGGACTCTGTAAAAGAAAGAGGAAGTCCAAAGAACCAATCCACAAAAACAGGGACTGAATAGGTATTATGATGACACTAAATTCATATCTTTCAATAGTAACTCTGAATATGAATGGGCTTAATAATCCCATCAAAAGACGCAGGGTTTCAGACTGTATAAAAAAGCAAGACCCATCTATTTGCTGTTTACAAGAAACTCATTTTAGACCTAAGAACACCTTCAGCTTGAAAATAAAAGATTGGAGAACCATTTACCATTCAAATGGTCCTCAAAAGAAAGCAGGGGTAGCAATCCTCATATCAGATAAATTAAAGTTAATCCCAAAGACTGTAGTAAGAGATGAAGAGAGACACTATATAATACTCAAAGGATCTATCCAACAAGAAGACCTAACAATCGTGAATATTTATGCCCCGAATATGGGAGCTGCCAAGTATATCAATCAATTAATAACCAAAGTTAAGACATACTTAGATAATAATACACTAATACTGGGAGACTTCAACACGGTGCTTTCTGTAAATGACAGGTATCCTAAGCACAACATCTACAAAGAAACAAGAGCTTTAAATGATACACTGGACCAGATGGATTTCACAGATATTTACAGAACTTTACATCGAAACACAACTGAATACACATTCTTCTCAAGTGCACATAGAATTTTCTCCAGAATAGACCACATACTGGGTCACATCAGGTCTTAACCAAAACCAAAAGATTGGGATTGTCCCCTGCATATTTTCAGACCATAATGTTTTGAAACTAGAACTAAATCACAAGAAGAAATTTGGAAGAAATTCAAACAAGTGGAGGTTAAAGAGCATCCTGCTAAAAGATGAAAGGGTCAACCAGGAAATTAGAGAAGAATTAAAAAGATTCATGGAAACTAATAAGAATGAAGATACAACTGTTCAAACTATTTGGGATACAGAAAAGCAGTCCTGAGAGGGAAATACATTGCAATACAAGCATCCCTCAGAAAAAAACAAAAACAAAAAAACAAAAACAAAAACAAAAAAACTGGGAAAAAACTCAAATACAAAAGCTAACCTTGCACCTAAAGGAACTGGAGAAAGAACAGCAAATAAAAACTACACCCAGCAAAAGAAGAGAGTTAATAAAGATTTGAGCAGAACTCCATGAAATAGAGACCAGAAAAACTGTGGAACAGATCAACAAAACTAGGAGTTGGTTCTTTGAAAGAATTAATAAGGGATCCCTGGGTGGTGCAGCGGTTTGGTGCCTGCCTTTGGCTCAGGGCGCGATCCTGGAGACCCAGGATCAAATCCCACGTCAGGCTCCCAGTGCATGGAGCCTGCTTCTTCTTCTGCCTATGTCTCTGCCTCTCTCTCTCTCTCCCTGTGTGACTATCATAAATAAATTTTTAAAAATTTAAAAAAATTAAAAAAATAATTAATAAGATAGATAAACCATTAGCCAGCCTTATTAGAAAAAAAAAAGACTCCAATTAATAAAATCACGAATGAAAAAGGAGAGATCACCACCAGTACCAAGGAAATACAAACGATTTTAAAAACATATATGAGCAGCTATACACCAATAAATTAGGCAATCTAGAAGAAATGGATGCATTCCTGGAAAACCACAAACTACTAAAACTGGAACAGGAAGAAATAGAAACCTGAACAGGCCAATAACCAGGGAGGAAATTGAAGCAGTCATCAAAAACCTCCCAAGAACAAAAGTCCAGGGCCAGATGGCTTCCCAGGGGAATTCTATCAAACGTTTAAAGAAGAAACCATACCTATTCTCCTAAAGCTGTTTGGAAAGATAGAAAGAGATGGAGTACTTCCAAATTCGTTCTATGAGGCCAGCATCACCTTAATTCCAAAACCAAAGACCCCCACCAAAAAGGAGAATTATAGACCAATATCCCTGATAAACATGGATGCAAAAATTCTCAATAAGATACTAGCCAATAGGACCCAACAATACATTAAGATTATTCACCATGACCAACTAGGAATTATCCCTGGGATGCAAGGCTGGTTCAACACTCGTAAAGCAATCAATGTGATTGATCATATCAGCAAGAGAAAAAACAAGAACCATATGATCCTCTCAATAGATGCAGAGAAAGCATTTGACAAAATACAGCATCCATTCCTGATCAAAACTCTTCAGAGTGTAGGGACAGAGAGAACATTCTTCAGCATCTTAAAAGCCATCTACAAAAAGCCCACAGCAAATATCATTCTCAATGGGGAAACACTGGGATCCTTTCCCCTAAGATCAGGAACAAGACAGGGATGTCCACTCTCACCCTGCTATTCAACATAGTACTAGAAGTCCTAGCCTCAGCAATCAGGCAACAAAAAGAAATAAAAGGCATTCAAATTGACAAAGAAGAAGTCAAACTCTCCCTCTTTACAGATGACATGATATTGTATACAGAAAACCCAAAAGTCTCCACCCCAAGATTGCTAGAACTCATCCAGCAATTCGGCAGTGTGGCAGAATACAAAATCAAAGTCCAGAAATCAGTGGCATTTCTATACACTAACAATGAGACTGAAGAAAGAGAAATTAAGGAGTCGATCCCATTTACAATTGCACCCCAAAGCATAAGATACCTAGGAATAAACATAACCAAAGAGGTAAAGGATCTATACCCTAAAAACTACAGAACATTTCTGAAAGAAATTGAGGAAGACACAAGAGATGGAAAAATATTCCATGCTCATGGATTGGAAGAATTAAATATTGTGAAAATATCAATGCTACCCAGGGCAGTTTACATATTTAATGCAATCCCTATCAAAATACCATGGATTTTCTTCAGAGAGTTGGAACAAACCATCTTAAGATTTGTGTGGAATCAAAAAAGACCCCGAATACCCAAGGGGAATATACAAAAGAAAACCAGAAAAGAAAAAGAAAAGAAAACCAGAGCTGGGTGCATCACAATGCCAGATTTCAGGTTGTACTACAAACCTGTAATCACCAAGAGAGTGTGGTACTGGCACAAAAACAGACACATAGATCAATAGAACAGGATAGAGAATCCAGAAATGGGCCCTCAACTCTATGGTCAACTAATATTTGATAAAGCAGGAAAGACTATCCACTGGAAAAAAGACAGTCTCTTCAATAAATGGTGCTGGGAAAATTGGACAGCCATGTGCAGAAGAATGAAACTAGACCATTCTTTTACACCATACACAAAGATAAACTCAAAATGGATTAAATATCTAAATATGAGACAAGAATCCATTAAAATCCTAGAGGAGAACACAGGCAACACCCTTTTTGAACTTGGCACAGTAAATCCTTGCAAGATACATCTATGAAGGCAAGGGAAACAAAAGCAAAAATGAATTATTGGGACTTCATCAAGATTAAAAGCTTCTGCACAACAAAAGAAATAGTCAACAAAACTAAAAGACAACCTACAGAATGGGAAAAGATATTTGCAAATGACCTATCAGATAAAGGGCTAGTATCCAAGATCTATAAAGAACTTAGGAAACTCAACAGCAAAGAAACAAACAATCCAATCATGAAATGGGCAAAAGACATGAACAAACATTTCACAGAGGAAGACATAGACATGGCCAAAAAGCACATGAGGAAATGCTCTGCATCACTTGCCATCAGGGAAATACAAATCAAAACCACAATGTGATACCACCTCACACCAGTGAGAACAGTGAAAATGAACAAGACAGGAAACAACAAACATTGCAGAGGATGTGGAGAAAGGGGAGCCCTCTTGCACTGCTGGTGGGAATGTGAACTGGTGCAGCCACTCTGGAAAACTGTGTGGAGGTTCCTCAAAGAGTTAAAAATAGAACTGCCCTACCACCCAGCAATTACACTGCTGGGGATTTACCCCAAAGATACAGATGCAGTGAAACGCCGGGACACCTGCACCCCGATGTTTCTAGCAGCAATGTCCACAATAGCCAAACTGTGGAAGGAGCCTCGGTGTCCATCGAAAGATGAATGGATAAAGAAGATGTGATATATGTATACAATGGAATATTACTCAGCCATTAGTAATGACAAATACCCACCATTTGCTTCGACATGGATGGAACTGGAGGGTTTTTTTTTTTTTAATCAACAGTATGTACCATTTCAGCTTTTATTAGTAAAACAGAAAACTAAATTCAAGGCAACTGCTTTGTTCTTGCATCTGACCTGACCATATTACTGGAGACGGGATTCTTTAGGAGGACTTAAGTTTCGATATACAGATAGGTTTCATCAAAAGTGGGATATTGCAGTATCCCATACGGTTAGGTAAATGAAATAAAAAAGAGAACGAGTTAAATATTAAAAATCACAGAAATCTCCCTCAAATATCAGGGATTTCCTATGACAGTCTTCAATGTACTCATCAATATCAATCATATTGCACAACCCCCAAAGAAAAAAACTGAGGAAACTCATGGGTAATTTTCACAGCTTCATTGTAAAGGCCAAGATCGAAAGGATGGTTATCTTCTTTAAACTGGACATATGATGCACACATAATGGTTGCCTTGGCTGTTACTCTTCCAACTACTTCCACGATTCCAGAGATTTCTTCATCAAGGGGCTCCATCAACTCAATGGTTCCATTTTTTCCTTCTCCATCTGAAAGAATAAACATTTTTCCAGTGGGATGAATCTTTTCCAGCCTCCCCACGAAGCAGACCGGCCTGTCAATGAACTGAGCTAGCATGCTGGCATTGATGCGCGACTTGGGCAACTCCATGATGTCCTCCATGGTTGCGGCGCGAGCCGGAACTGGAGGGTATATGCTGAGTGAAGTAAGCCAATCGGAGAAGGACAAACATTATATGGTCTCGTTCATTTGGGGAATATAAAAAATAGTGAAAGGGAATAAAGGGGAAAGGAGAGAAAATGAGTGAAAATATCAGTGAGGATGACAGAACATGAGAGACTCCTAACTCTGGGAAACAAACAAGTGGAAAGGGAGGTGGGTGGGGGTTGGGGTGACTGGGTGACGGGCACTGAGGGGGCACTTGATGGGATGAGCACTGGGTGATATGCTATATGTTGGCAAATTGAATTGCAATAAAATAGATAAATAAATAAATTTTAAAAATTAAAAAAAAAAGAATGAGAACATAAGCCACAGACTGGGACAAAATATTTGCAAAAGAATATATCTGATAAGGACTGTTATCCAAAAATATTCAAAGAACTCTGAAAACTCAATGGTAAGAAAACAAACAACTGGATTTAAGAATAGGCCAAAGACCTTAATAGATACCTCACTAAGGAAGATCTACAGATGGCAAAAAAGCACATGCAGAGATTCACATTATTTGTCATCAAAGAAATATACAAATTGAAACAAGGAGATGCTTCTACATAGCGATTTGCATGGCCAAAATCCAAAACTCTGACAGCAGTAAGTGCTGGCGAGGATGTAGAGCAAAAGAAACACTCATAGATTGCTGATAGGAATGCAAAATGGTACAGCTACTTTGGAAGACAGTAGTAGTTTCTTACAAAAGTAAATATTCCCTAACTCCACATTCCAGAAATCATGCTCAAAGAGTTTAAAACTTATGTCCACACAAAACCCTGCACATAAATGTTTATAGAAGCTTTATTCATAATTGCCCAAACTTGGAAGCAACCTACATGTCCTTCCATAAACAAATGGATAAGCTGTGGTCCATCAAGACAATAAACATTATTCAGCACTAAAAGAAATGATCTATCAAGGCATGCAAAGACACAAAGGAGACTTTTTTTAAATTTTTATTTATTTATGATAGTCACACACAGAGAGAGAGAGAGAGAGAGAGAGAGAGGCAGAGACATAGGCAGAGGGAGAAGCAGGCTCCATGCACCGGGAGCCCGACGTGGGATTCGATCCCGGGTCTCCAGGATCGCGCCCTGGGCCAAAGGCAGGCGCCAAACCGCTGCACCACCCAGGGATCCCACAAAGGAGACTTAAATGCATATTACTAAGTGAAAGAAGCCAATCTGAAAAAGCTATTTGCCATAGGATTTCAACTATGTGACATCTGAAAAAAAAAAAAAAAGCCAAACTATGAAGACAGTAAAAACACCAAGAGTTGATAGGGCTTAGGGGACAAGGAGGAATAAATATGCACAGCATGAGGGATTCTAGGGCAGTGAAACAAGTCATTCATTACATATTTGTCCAAACCTACAGAATGTAAAACAAGTGTGAACCCACAAACTATGGAATGTAGGTTACTGTGATACATCAATATAAGTTCATCATTTGTAACAAAGGTACAGAGCTGGTGAGTGATGTTGATAACTGGGGCAGCTACTATGCCTGTGTTGGGGCAGAAGGTATATGGAAATCTCTGTATTTTGCTCTCAATTTTGCTGTGAACCTAAAATTGCTCTTTAAAAAAAAATCTTTTTTAAAACAAAACGAACTAGTCACCTCTCCCAGTCTTTGCAAACTGGTTCTCAGCTATAGTAGTTCTTTACTAATTAGCTGGCTTGCTTTCAGCCAAGGGACTAGATAGATGTGAAAACTTAAGATCTCTTTGTTCTTTTCTGAACATGCCTCTTGGTTGGGCCTCCTGTTGCTTTTTCAGCTGCTTTTAAATGTCTTGATTTCTCCAAAAGTCTCACTCCAAGCCTCCCCCCTGGGGCCTTAGATGATCTATCTTGTCTGTATCCTTCATTTCTTGCCCCAGGTGTCAGTGTGACTGTCATCTACCTATAATTTTCATGAGCAATGCTCATTGCTTCTCCCTACTTGAGATCTGAATGAGGCAAGACAGAGCTCAGTACTTCTGGCAGCCCCCAAATAAGCTAGAACTTTACAATAAAGGTTGCCCTGCTCTCATCCTGATAGAGAGAAGGAATGGGAACTGCACGGCCTCCTCCCAGACTAAGACACCCAGCGGGGGAAGGGAAGGCGCAAGCACAAATACAAATGCCACAAAACTTCCACGACTTCAAATGTGGTTTTTACTTTCAGTGTTTGGTTGCTGTAGATCTTTTTACTGTTTTCCAGAGCTTTTCTAAGCTTATTTCGGCTAGTTTCTAGTAAGTTGGGTTTTTGTTGTTGTTGTTGATGTTTCCAAAGAGGATTGAAGGCTTGGAGCTTTTACTTTGTCATTTTGCTGACCTCCTTCTACTTTGACTAGAAATCGTAGACCACTCAATATGGTGATTATAGAAAAGAAAATATATAAACAAAAGAAGCAAAACTGTCATTCATGTGCTATATATTATACAAAAGGTCCAAAACAACAAATTCATTACTGTAATTAGGAGACATTAGGCAGTCAACTGTGTACAAAACCAATGCTTTACAAATAAAATTTTTAAAAAGATGCCATTTACAAAAGCTTTTAAAAATATGAAATATCTAAAATTAAACTCAAAACTATTCAATAATGCTATGGGGAAAATAGTGAAGACACCATGGGGAATTATTCAGATCAGAGGGCTGAAAGCTATGTGCAGAGAGAAAAAGAAGAGGGAGGGACAAAAGCAGGGGGAAAAAATGTGTCCTTTTGCAGAACAAGCAGCTCCTGCCAAGGAGACATATGGCCAGGTGTTCCAATGGATACACCCTTGCATGAGCCAGTTTGGAGCTCAGGACCTGAGCAGAAGCTCTGAGTTGCCCTAAAGTTACCGTTAGCTCATTATAATACTGAGATCTCCTCCTATGGTAGGGTTTGGGGCCTTTGTTTGTTTGTTTGTTTGTTTAACATACAACATATGCACTAGTATGTTGACAAGCTACTGACAAGCTAGGTATTTGCTGTTGTACCAAAGTGCCTAGCAAAATATGTGTAAGCTCCCTATTGTATTCAGCTCCGTGTCCCGCCCCCTAGCACACTGAATATAAGCTTCCTGCACTGACCCCATGCAGAGACAATGCTTTGAAAACTACCTCCCTGTCACCTCACTTGCTGCAAGTAATACAAACTTTTTGATCCAACCAAGAGACCTGGGCTGGTTTATTGGATGATGCTCCGCAAGGGGCAGACTCTGTGTTCGGTGACCACTATCCATGGTAGTGGATTAGGAGAGTCAATATTGTGAAGCAAGCTATCGATTTTCCGAAGTTAACCTGTAGAGCCAATGTATCCAATCAAAGTCTCGGCATTTCTACAAGTTGGCATGACAATGATGATTCACGTGAGTTGATTACAGCCAAAACACTTGAACAAAAATTCATGGGAAGGATACTTACTCCATCTCATCATGATTTCGTTTCCGGCCATATTAACACGGGGGGCAAGGTATCCGTGACCCTATTCTACAAACAGCCTCCATACCTACCCTAAATACTTCCGAACCTGCTCTTTCACTTTTCCCTCCGCAACACTTACCTTCTAAATTCTTATATGATTGGGGATCCCTGGGTGGCTCAGCGGTTTAGCGCCTGCCTTTAGCTCAGGGCGTGATCCTGGAGTCCCGGGATCCAGTCCGACATCAATGCTCCCTGCATGGAGCCTGCTTTTTCCTCTGCCTGTGTCTCTCTCTTTCTCTCTCTCTTTGTCTCTCATGAATAAATAAATTAAAAAAAAATAAATTCTATATGATTATATTCATGGCTTATCGTCTGGTCTCTACCGACCTGACAAAAAAAAAAAAAAAAAAGTTACCAAGAGCAATTAGCTTTGTATTGTTCCCTGACATACTTACAATGATTTACAATAGCATTTGGAACAAAGCAGATGCTCCATACACTTAGGATTAATCACTGAAGGGAAGATAGGTTTGTTCTCGGCGTTGTCTGCTTGCCTAATACCATTTATGCAGATGTACAGCTAGAAGAAACATGTCACTTAGCAAACCTCCGTTTCCTTAGCGAGGAACCGGTAGCCATCGGTCTAGCAGCCCAAAAGGTGTTTCCGCGAGCCCGGAAGTGGAGGCTAGTCACGTGACGGGCTGGCCCCGGCCCGCCTCTCAGGCTAGGGCGGGGAACTTCACTTCCCAGAATGCGTCGGTTCTCCCGTGGACTACATTCCCCAGAGGCATTGCGGCCGTCCTCGCCAGCCTCTGGTCCCGCCTCTCCGGACCTGCGCCGGGCGCCGGTCATTTGCTGCCCGAGCTAGCGGCTCGGCGACTTGAAGTCGGCCCAGGCATCGACCCGGGAGGAGGCGAGACCAGGCTGCCGTCCGCCGGCGCAGTGTCGGCGCCTCCGGCTGCGGAGCACGGCCGAGGAGGCGCAGCCCCCGGAACCCCGAGACCTGGGCGAGGTGAGCGGCGGCGTGTGGGCGGAATGCCGGACGGAGGGCGGCCCGGGGCCTCGGGAGGATGCGGCGCCGGGGCGCGGGGCACAGGCCCGAGAACCGCGCGCGGGGCCTTTGTGGGCGCGGGCGGACCGAGGGCCGGGCTCCGCCGACGTGCCCGCCTGCCCCGCTCCGGCCGCCCGCGGACGCGCCCCTGACCGCGGCAGGTCGCGCGCTTGTCCCCACGGGCCCAGGCCGGCCACCCTCCTGCCCCCTGCGGGCCCGAGCCCGGGGCGCTCCCTGCCGGCCCGGCCGGCGCTGGGATTTGCTACCGGCTGTCAGTGAACGGGAGGGACCGCGTTTGCGCCCCTCCTCGGCGCCCCTCCTCGGGCTGTCCTGCCGGGCTGCAGGCACCGAGACGTGCTGTCTCCCAGAAGTGAGTCGCCGCCTCCCCCGCCCTCCCCGGCCTGCCCCCGCGGCAGAGCTGAACTGGAACGCACATTTTCGGGCTCAGTGCCCGCCCCTGCGGACGGCGGCCCTCTGGCCGGCGCAGGGAAACTGCTGTCATCCCTTCCCGAAGCACTTCTTTCTGAAAACCTGGAAGGAGGTTCCTGGACAGGAGGAGGAGAAGGTGGGTGGGGACCGCTCGAGCTGGAGAAGAGTTGTCCGCTGCAGGCGGTGAGGTTAGAGCAGGTGCTCTGGGGGCGCAGGTGCGGATCCCGTGCGCCGGGGCCAGCGGCTCCCACTCTGCCCTCAGTTTCCTGATCTGTGAAGTGGGCGCGCTGACAAGTGCGGCGGGTGGGGGAGGTTCAGGGAGCTGCCGCTGCCGCTGCCGCAGCTGGAGTCCCAGGTTCTGTTTCTCCGAGCCACGGGGGCAAGAGTTGGGGCCGGGACCATGGAGGGCCGCCCCTTGCCTCTGGGCTTGTCTGCCCCCAGCTCCGTCTGGCTTCCCGCTCTGAGGGCACGAGGCGTCATTCTCGGGTGGTGTCAGGATTTCAGAGCCGGTGATTCCCGGAGTGGAAAGCAGAAGGGGCTTCTCCCTCCTGGCTCCCTTTTTCCTCTTTCAGATCTGCCTCCTGGAGACTCCACCCACCCTTGGGGAAGAGCCCAGAAAGAAGATATGGCTATTGGACAGAGAGAAGCAAGGTCTCGAGTGAGTTCATTGCCATCTCAGGTCTTAGAGATGATAGATAGATAGATAGACAGACAGACAGATTGACTTAGTTGCTTGCTTAACCACCCCCAAACTGAAGTTCTCTACTCAGTACAGCTTTCTGCAGGATTGTTGCACAAGGCCCTTTCCCTTGGCAGAGCTGGTCCACCTGGTGGATGGTGGATTCTGTAGGGAATGCTTACCTCTTTCCCCACCAATCCATGTCTAATATTTCTCCTTTCATTTCCTAACAGAGGCACAAAAATGCACACCTGGCAGCTGCTTTCTGGCCCTGCTTCCTTGGCTCGCCCTGGTCTCCCTCCTACCCTTGGCTGTTCTTTAGGTTACCTTCCCTAGGCTTCAACAATCCATCGTTGTTTGGTTTTTATCTTCCCTTTTTACTTTGCCTCTACACTCTCTTGGAAACTGTTCTTGACCCGCCATGTTCATCCTTATGTTGTTGGAAACGGGAGGGGCCCCGTCCCAGTGAGCCCCTGCATCAACAGGGAATAGCTGTGTTGGAGGGAACACAGTTGGAGAGATCTCCTGACTGCGGGGGGCAGAGAGAAGACTCTCCAGGAAGCAGCAGGGAGGGGGTTTGTGGGATATTAGTAGTGGAGAGGCAGGGTCTCCAGTGGGTAAGAAGCAGGGCTTTGAGCCAGACTGTTGGGCTTGAACCCATTTCCTCAGTGGTTGTTTGTGGGCCTTGGACAAATAGCTCCATCTCTCTATGCCCATTCCTCACCTGGACGTTGGGAATAACAAGCATGCCCTCCCTGTAGGCTGGGTGAGAGGATCAGGTGAGTGAGTGCGTGGGAAGTGTTTAATCAGGGCCGGGCACTGGCAGGCAGATGCTCCACATGTGGTTGTGGGAGCAGAATGATGTGACTAGTAATAATACCATTAGTGCTGACAGGTGGGAACTGCTGTACCGTGTCCTAGGATGTGTCCTTTCATTGCTCTTCTTCATCTGACGGTAACAGTTCCTATCATTGGGGGTCGGCCTGAGGGCTTTGCCTTTGTTCTCACTCTCGCGCCAGACAGCAGTTATCATCCCCATTTCGCACATGAGCAAACCGAGGCTCAGAGACGTCCGGTAACCTGAATTCAAACCCTGGCCTCTGGGTCCACGCTCGTTACTGCTTAGCCATTCCCCTGGTGCCCCTTTCAGAAACCGGGGCAGACCAGCCCGGTGTCCCAGAGGTCTTTACTGTGATGTTGGGTTTGGGGCCCATGGGATGTGGCGGTGGTGGATCTTCAGGCCAGGGCCTGCCAGTGCACATCTAGGCTGCTTTTTTTTTGAAGCTTTCCTCTTCCATTCTAGCAGAGCCATGTTGCTCTCTTCTTGCCCAGAATCTTCTCCATCCTTGCAAGGGAGTGGATCCATGTGGCATTCTCTCTAACCTCACCTGCTCCTGGATGTCAATACTGCATGGGCTGGTGTGTAAAACTCAGGGACAGGGCTTTGAAGACCAGAGAGTGAATATGCTGAGGGCCAGGTAAAAAGAAAATATTGTTGTGCTGCCTCTTCTGCTGATAAAGTATGTGGCCTGGGGTCTTGACTGCCCTGGACCTTCTGGTCCTCAACTCTAAAATGAGGATTGAACTGGGAGATGGTGTATGGTGCTGTCCAGCTACAACTTTTATTTCCTTGATCAAATTATTTAATGCGTTTATCTTGTCTGCCAGTTGAATTGTAGATTCTTTTGAGGGCTAAGATTATTTCTTGTACTCCCCCCACGTGCCAATAAATTATACATTTATAATTTAAATTATAAATTAAAATTTCAGAGCATAAAAAAATATATACGTAAAGAAGAATGTGAAATCAGTATGTAGAGACAGTCACTGTCACCTCTTTTTTTTTTTTTTTTCACTGTCACCTCTTTGGGATATATCCATTAGACTCATTTTCTGCACACCATTGTTTTTTATTTATGTATTTATATGCGCACATGTACACATTTATTTTACCATTTTAACTTTTTTAGCTTGAGAAAATATACGTAACATAACATTTACCACTTTAACCCTTTGGATGTATAACTCAATGGCACTGGTATATTCACATTGTTGTGCAACTATCACCATTTTATTTCTTAACATTTATTTCTTAACACTATAAGCTAGACATCAAGAGGCAGTTTTGCAGAGTGGTTAAGAATGGAGCCTTGGATCTCCTCCAGATTGAAATTCTACTTCCACCCCTAACCAGCTGTGATATTGTGATTTATAACATGAAATAATGTATATTTCGTTTTCAGGTCTTCACCTTCATGTTCCTGGCACATAGGAAATTATAAGGGTTTGGAAAACTAAGTGATTAGTAATATTTGGCTTTTGTTCTTGAAAAACTTCAGAGCGATAAAGGTGAAATGGGTGTGCTTTCTTATTCATAACGAACCATTTTGACAAAGCCAGAGTTGATAGGAATGAGGTGACTTTTGGAATGCCCCTAAGGATCTGAGCTGGTTGGCAGGGGAACCAGCCTTGATTCGAGTGTTGGAACTTTCAGGCCCTCCACCCTAACCCAGGGGCTAGTCTTGCCTACACAGTGGTCAGTGATTTAATCCATTGTGTCTATGTCATGAAGCCTCCAGAAAACCCCAAGGGACAGGGTTCAAAGGGCTTTTGGGTTGGTAAATACTTGTAGTGGGGAAAGTGGTACATCCAGAGATGACATAGAAGCCCCACCTGCCTTCCCACATACCTTGCCAAATGCATCTCTTCCATCTGGCTATTCCTGAGTTACATCCTTCTATAATAAACCAGTAATCTAGTAAGGAAATGCTTCCCTACTTTGTGGCACTTTTCCTGCATTTGCCACGTGAGCAAATTAATTCAACCCAAGGAGGGAGTTGTAGAAACCTCCAGTTCATAGCCGGTTGATCAGCAGCATAGGTAACAACCTGGACTTGGGATTGGCATCTGAAGTTGGGGCAGTCTTGTGGTGGGACTGAGCCCTTAGCCTGTGGGATCTGACCCTCTCTCTAGGTAGATGGCATGAGAATTAAGTCAAATTTCGGACACCTAGCTGTTGTCACACAGTTGCTTGGGTGTGGGAAATCCACGTCTGGTGTCAGAAGTAAAGTAGTATGGTAGTATTGACGGTAGACACACAGGAGGAATGAGTTTTCCTCTATGCCAGCTGTTTGATGTGGACAAATTTCTCTTTGTTTTTTCTTGTATAAAATGGGGGCATAATAGTACCTATTTTATAGGATCGTTGTGAAGATAAATATTTACAGTAACAGTTAATATAAATCTCTAGGAACAGTACTTGGTCTGCAGAAAGCATTCAATAAATGATAGCTGTTTTAATTTTCCATTATTACTGCCCTCAGGCTTCAGGAAGCACATAGGTAGTATGCCTTGTTAGTTGACCTAGCCTGCATCAGTGATTATTTGGGTTGTTTGTTTTTTTGTGATCACTAGCAGGATTGAATACCGTAGGATGTGTGTTTTGGGGCACTGTTCATTATGATACAAATACAGTAATTGATAAGTTAAAAGATATGCACATTTTAAAGCTTTAAATAGGTATTGTCAAATTGTCATCAGAAAGATTATTCTAGGGGATCCCTGGGTGGCTCAGCAGTTTGGCACCTGCCTTTGGTCCAGGGGCACGATCCTGGAGTCCTGGGATCAAGTCCCGCCTCAGGCTCCTGGCATGGAGCCTTCTTCTCCCTCTGCCTGTGTCTCTGCCCCTCTCTCTCTCTCTCTCTCTCTCTCTCTGTGTCTCTCGCGAATAAATAAAATCTTAAGAAAAAAAAATTACCTCAAACCTTCAAAACCAGAATGACATCAGAAGGATTTCATGGGGTTACCTGGGCGACTCAGTCAGTTAAGTGTCTGCCTTCAGCTCAGGTCATGATCTCAGAGTCCTGGGATTGAGCCACCAGGAGGGGCTCCCTGCTCAGTGGGGAGTCTGCTTCTCCCTCTCCCTCTGCCTCTCATCCCCGCTCCTGCTTACTCTCTCTCTCTCTCTCTCAAATAAATCTTTAAAAACAAAGAAGCAGCAGCAGCAGCATTTCATGGCAGCCCATCCACCCCCCACCCCTCCACCCCCACTGCTGTCTTCTTCAGTCTGTGTGATGGGAGGGCCTGGTGAGCTGGGATGGCTTGTCATTACAGATGTCAGTGACCTTCGAGGATGTGGCTGTGCTCTTTACGCGGGATGAGTGGAGGAAGCTGGGTCCTTCTCAGAGACACGTGTACCAGGAAGTGATGCTGGAGAACTACAGTAACCTGGTCTCATTGGGTAAGGCAATTTTCCCTGTAGATGACAAAGTCAGAAGTTAGCATAAGACAGCACCTGCTTCCCTGGGTAAAAGCCATAGGTCATCAGGAACTTGTAGCTGAATTTTGCCTTAGGATTCTACACGTTATAAATTAAAAAATAAATATTTAAAACCTCTTTCCCCCTTACAGGGATCTGTCCCATCCATGGGACAGGTGACATACCCGCATGTTGGAGACTCCCTCATAGTGCAGGCAGTGCTTTCCTGCTCTGATTTTCCATAATTTTGTTTGCTCAGCTCACAGCAGAGGGCATCCCTCAACCATCTTCATTAACCTGCCACCAGCCCTTCCCAATTCTCTTTTCCAGCCTGACAAACATTGTAGAGTCCATCTTTGAGAGACAGTCAGATAGTGCTTTCTCATTTTAAATAGGGGACCTGGTACACAGTATCTTGGTACATAGGTACCCGTCTATAAACATTTAGTCTGAACATCTAATAACATGTGCCCTCTTCTATAGAAGGCCATCAGTACTCCAGGAATCAAAGCTGCATGTTTATTGTATTTCTCTAACATACAGCTAATTATTGCACAACCACAGGTCCTACAGGTCCCTTGCACTTCCCCTTACACACACCCCATATGTCATCGGGCACAGAGTGAATTTTCCATTCAGATCTGTGGTGCCTCTTTGAGTCATAACAAAATAATCTCTTTTTTCTTTCTTTCCTTTTTTTTGGGGGGGGGGCCTATGAGCAGGACTCCTGTTTTCCAAACCAAAAGTGATCTCCCTGTTGCAGCGAGGTGAAGATCCCTGGAAGGTGGAGAAAGAAAGTCCTGGAGGCCCCTCCCTAGGTGAGTGGGTGGGCCTGAGGCACCCAAGGAGCCAGTGTGGGCAGGAGTCTGGGTAGAAAGTGGACGGCGCAACTTGGAGAGGTTGGTGGGGCAAGTTTCTCCAGGCCACTGTCATCAAGGTGTGGTGGAGAGGGGACAGGGAAAGTTTCTCCAGGCCACTGTCATCAAGATGTGGTGGGGAGGGGATGGGGAAAGTTTCTCCAGGCCTCTGTCATCAAGGGGTGGTGGAGAGGGCACGCTCAGGCCCCAGGTGCGAGCTTCCTCTGATTCTGTGGTGATCGCTGCTTCCCACATGATCTGCTCTCATTTGTTCCTGTTTTCAGAAGAGGGCTGCACATCGGGTACTCAGGCAGCAAACTGTGTTTAAGGACTGGCAGAGAATGATCCTGACTGAGGTTCAGGGTGTGTGAGAGGAGCTGAGAAAGGAAAGGGTGTGGAGAGGCAGCAGGACCCGCGTCCCAGCGTGCTTTGACAGGAATGTTGTAGATGGGACCATCCCATGGAGATGAAGGCTTTTTTTTTTTTTTTTTTTTTTTTAAATTTTTATTTATTTATGATAGCCACACAGAGAGAGAAAGAGAGAGAGGGAGAGACACAGGCAGAGGGAGAGGCAGACTCCATGCACCGGGAGCCCGATGTGGGATTCGATCCCGGGCCTCCAGGATCGCGCCCTGGGCCAAAGGCGGGCGCCTAAACCGCTGCGCCACCCAGGGATCCCGAGATGAAGGCTTTTAAGCAGCAGACTGATGTTTTTGTTATTTTAGAAAAATTGGCTTCAATCTGAAACAACGATAAGGGCACGGCTGGGCTGGAGAAGCTGTGGCCAGTCCCTGCCCCTGCATCGAGTGCCACAGTCAGAAAGAGAGCATGCTGGTGTGGACTGTGCTGTGGGGCAGGTGGGCAAGCCTGGGCTGAGACGGCAGCGCTGATGCGGAGGGAGAGTATGTGGCTGCTTGTGTGTGACTGTGTGGAGGTGCAGACAGAAAGGGCAGGGGACACACCTCGGCTGCTTCCTGTACTTCTGCTTGGAATGGGATTGAGAAGGGGTGGGATGAAAGACCTTTAGTTATGTGTAACCTTAACATTTCATAGAGAATATGTTCATGAAGGCCTGACATAATTTGAATTTAATAGAACGGTCACTTTGGAAGCACTGTGGGGGATGCATGTAAGGTGAGGGATCCCTGATGTGGAACCTTCTCAGAGACACTTGCAGTAAGGTAGGCGGGATGTTTCTAGGGTGTGCAGTGGGGTCCGGGAGGAAGAGGCGGGCCCCTGTTTACGGGTGTAGGCCGAGGGCACTGGGGGATGACTCTAACTTGAGATGGGAGTGGCATGCTCAGGTAGAGGTGGGGGTGGGTGGCTATACGAGGTCTGCAGGGACTCGAAGGGAGGTCAAGGAGCTGTCAGGTGCACAGGTGGCATCTGACTGCAAGGTGACCAGGAGAGGGCACAGAGCAGAGGACAGAATCCCAGGAAACCTCCCCATGTACGAGGTGGGTTAGGAAAGAAGAACCTGGCTGTGCCCGAGAAGTCATCAGAGGAGACACAGGAGGGACAATGGTCCTGGGAGTTGGGGACAGAGAGCTGAGGAGGGTGAGAGGATCCGGGTTCACACCTGCACCCACTGCTTTCCTGCCCCATAGTGAACGGTGTGTGAGCTTCATGCTGGGCCCTGGTGGTATGATCTTGGACAGAGGGACACAGGTCCTGCCAGCCGGGGTCATGGTGGAGTGGGGAGATGAGTGGTCGTGCACGGAGCACATGCGGGGTGCAACATGATCCCACAGGGGAGACACTGCGTGGCATAGCACTGCAGCAGGAGGGCCGGCATGGAGACCTGGGGATGCGGGCTGTCGTCCAGGCCCAGGAATAGACTGTGTGAGCCCAGGGAAAGGAAACCAGCCTGTGCTGCTGGGAGCCAGGGGAGAGGGGCAGGGACCCTATCCCACTGAGCCAGGGATCCCAAACGCAGGATGCTGTCTGGGTCTGAGAGGCAGGCAGGGAGCCCGAAGAGTGGGAATAGCCTGGCTAAGGCTCCTGGTTCACACCCTGCTGAGATCTGCCTGTGGGGAGCTGCTGGCATGGGAGTGCGGGCTTGTCCCAGCTGCTGTCAGGTCCAGACGCACCATTAATGGCTGGTCATCCCATGGGCCCCACTGAGAAGCTGGGGGGTAGGTGGTCCCCAAGCACCCAGGACAGGAGAGCTTCCTTCCCACCCAACATTGAGGTTTTTGCTGTGGGAACCACCCTTGCCTGTCCATCTGTCTTTGTAACTCTAGTTTGGGAGAAAGACATGAAGCATGTGGAAGGTGGTCGAGGTTGCACAAGAGGCCACACCAGGGCACCAGCAGAGGGTCAGCAGGGGCTTCAGTCCCTTGGGGCACCTGAGTGGAGGCTGGACCAACGATGGGAGGAAGAGAGGAAGGGGTCCTTCCCTGTCCTCTGGCCCAGGGAGCCTCTGATCATGGATAACTTTCTCTCTGAGCGAAGCAAGTGCTCTTTGGGTTTAGGGGAACAAAAAGTGTGCCTGGAGTCCAAAGCCATCTGGAGAGGTGCCGGGGCCTCTGGGTGATGGGGTTGGAGTCCCCAGTGAGCCTCTTCTCTGGTTTGGGGAGATATCCTGAGGGCGGACACGGGTGGGCGTCTGAGGGAAAGAAGGTCATCACACTGACCAGCAGTGTGTCTCTGGAAGGAATGTACCCCCCTCTTTCCTCAGAGATGGGGGTCACATGGGTCGTACTAGGAGTGCTGCAGCCCTGTGGAGAGTCCCACTGCCTGGACTAGGGGCCTCAGAACAGCTTCTCCTGAGGGCAGCTCATTCCCTGTGAGCACAGAGGGAGGGGCCAGCATGTTCTGGAAGTACTTTGGCTTCTTCCCTGGACCAGAACCCGAACCCACCCCTTGCACAGCCAGGGACAGAAAACACTGTGCTCCCAGGAGACCTCTCACAGCCTCCAAATGTCCTTTAAAAAAAATTTATTTCAAAACTTTTCACAAGTAGGAAAACCAGAGCAAAGAAAAAGTTACTTCTGCGTGTGTATGTTTTGAATTGAGAGCTGGAAGGAGATGGCATGAAGGGTGTGCGTCTCCTCAGAGTCTCTTGCTTAAGCACAAGTGAAGTGGCACTTTTCTGAAAGGCTTGTAACAAGGTGATTGAACCATCTTTACATGGCGAGTTGGCTCTACACCCATATGTAGAAATATTCTTGAAATCTAAAAGTTGAAAATGCAAAACAGCCTACGGTGAAAATGTGTATTTCTTTCACATCATTTTCTCTTCCTTTGTCATCTCAGTGCAAGAAGCCTGGTAGGGGGACTGTCCCTGTGCTGTGCGGTCAGCTGATGGGTCACCTGGGGGCTGCCCCCCACCTCTGCACAGAGGGTGGGCTTTTCTAATTGGCACAGAGGTGTTGGCCTTTGCAGGTGACCCAGCAGGTGACCCAGCAGGTGGTGGTTTTAAGAGTGAATCTCTTAGGAGGTGCTCTTTAGCCATGTCTAGTATGTTAGGGTCAGTTTTGTCCTTGTCCTCTGCTCACCCTGTCAACAAGACTCTTTTGTGTGGCCCTGCACCTCCCTCTTGCCACCAACCTGTTCCTTTAGCTTCCAGAATGCTCTACTAAAAGGTAAATAGTGTTATCTCACTCCTTCCCCTGCCTAAAATTTCTTGTGACTTCCATCACATGGGGCATGATCCAGAGTCCCCATCATGGTGATTGATGAGAGCCATCCAGAGTCCCCATCATGGTGATTGATGGTCACTTGTTATGTCAGTGACTTTTGGACCCCACCCAAGGCTGGGCACTGGTTGCTAGGCAAATCAAACCTGTGGTTGGAGTATTAGAATTTTCAGTCCCACCCCCTGTCCTCCAGGGAAGATAGAGGACTGGAGGTTGAAGCCATTGCAGCGGGTAATGATTTAATCGATTTGGCCTGTGTAATGAAGGCTCCATAAAAACTGAAAAGGACAAGGTTCAGAGAGTTTCTTGGTTGATGAACATGTAGAGATCTGGAGAGAAGGGTTACATCAGACAGGGCACGGAAACTCCTTGCTTTTCCCCAAACATTGCCCTATGCATGTCTTCCATCTGGCTGTTTTGAGTTACATCCTTTTATGATAAATGAGTGATCTAGGAAGTAAACTATTTGAGTTCTGTGAGCCACTGTAGCTAATTAATCTAAACCAAGGAGGGTGTTGTGAGAACCTCCAGTTTTTAGCCCAATGATCAAAAGCACACATGATAATTTGGGCTTACAACTGGTATCTGAAGGGGACAGGGGACATCTTATAGGACGAGCCCTTAACCTGTGAGGTCTGATATTATCTCTAGGTAGCTAATTGAGTTGAATTACAGGACACCTAGTTGGTGTCCAAGAACTACTTGTGAGTGCGGGAACCGCCTCTCTCCCCCCTACATGGGAACTGGTGCACCACTTTTAATTACCTTATAGGCATAAAAATAACTTCAAACAATAGGCGGGGGCACCTGGGTGGCTCAGTCAAGTTAAGTGTCTGCCTTCAGCTTAGGTCATGATCCCAGGGTGATGGGATCAAGTCCCACATTGGGCTTCCTGCTCAGTGGAGAGTCTGCTTCTCCCTTTCCCTGCCTACTGCTTGTGCATTCATATTCTCTCTTCCTCTCTCCCTCCTTCTTCCTCTTTCTCTCTCCCTCTCCCACCATCAAATAGATAAATAAAATTTTAAAAAATTTTAGGTGATCCCAGAGGTGATCCCATAGGACCAGCCAAGACAATCCTTGGCATCTTGCAGGATAGAAATCAAACTTGAACCGAGAGGAAGTGAGAGCAGAGTTTATTGAAGATGCAAAGAGAGAGCAGATACAGAGTGTCTGGAAGACTCAGGAGGAAAGAGGGAATCTCATCTTTGCTTGGGGTCTGAGGTTTTTGTTGAGGACAGTAGTCTGGGGTATGTGTCCTCTCAGGCATCTGGAAACTGGTTGAAACAAGGACAGGTGCTCAGGTGTCCTAAGTCACCTATTCCCTGGAGCCAGGGGTTCTTTGGTCAAGGTGTTTGGAGTCTGTGGTCTTGGAAAACATAAGTGATCTCCACGAGGCTTTTGCCCAGTCATTCCTTAGATGTTACCTATTGTGCTGGAAGACTCCAAAGAAACCATTAACTACTTGACCTTGACAAGGAGGACGTGCATTAGGGCATGTGTAAGGCAGGGACACAGGTAGTAGCGAGAATAGAGGCAGCCAAGAAAGCCGTCCTTCATGGGGTCTCTTTAATTTCCCTGAGTAAGATTATGTGGGTTGTATTTACAAGACGTTCTTACCTTTGAGAAGCGTGTTCTGACATGTGACGGATAAAATGAGAGGACCTGGGCTTTACCCCACCATACTGTGTTGGAAGAGGTATAGGGTGTGGGGTAGTGGGCTCAGCCTCCTCTATCAGAGTACCCCATGCTGTGTGTGGCTTAGGATAACAGAAATGTACTCTCTCATAGCTCTTGAGGCTAGAAATCCAAAAATCAAGGTATTGACAGAGCCACACTCCCCCCCGAGATTCTGGTACATTCCTTCCTTGACTCTTTCTTGCTTCCAAGGGTGACCAGCAGTCTTTGTTCCTTGGCTTGTGTCCATGTCACTCCCATTTCTGCTTCTCTTGTCACACCCTCTGTGCCCTCATGTGGATTTTCTCTGTGCATGCCCGTGTCCAGACTTCCCTTTTATAAGGACCCCAGTCATACTGGATTAGGACCTGATAACCTCATCTTAACTTGACTAAATCTTCAGAGACACAGTTTCCAAATAAGGTTACGTTCTGAGTTACTGGAAGTTAGGCCTATGTATCTTTTCTGGGTCACACAGTTCAATTCGTAACAAGGTGTTAGTTAAAACAGCATTAGTGATTGTGGAAGCTGGCTTGGAGATTCACTGTACAACTCTCTACTTTTTTGTACATGTTGAACATTTTCATAATAAAAAGCTTTAGGGATCCCTGGGTGGTGCAGTGGTTTGGAGCCTGCCTTTGGCCCAGGGCGCGATCCTGGAGACCCTGGATCGAATCCCACGTCGGGCTCCCGGTGCCTGGAGCCTGCTTCTCCCTCTGCCTATCTCTCTGCCTCTCTCTCTCTGTGTGACTATCATAAATAAATTTTAAAAAATTTTTAAAAAAAGTAAAAAGCTTTAAAAATTAGCATTAGCAACAGCATTTCTCTTTTTTACCAACACAGGCATTAAGGAGGTGGTTTACAAATGTGTCTGCTACCCCGTCACAGAGTTATAATTCCCGGTATGTAGCTCCCTGAGTTCTCGGACTTTATAGAAAGTCTCTGAGAAATGCATATGACATTTTTATAGGAGTAACTTTGAATCTGACCAACTTCAGGATAAGGTGGGTATGGATACGTTAAGCACTAAGTCCAGAAAGCTTGCTCAGTTTCAAAGACATTGATTCTGCTTCAGCCCTCACCCTATCCAACCTCCAGCTAATCCTTTAAAATCCCATTTTAGTTGTTTCTTCAAAAAAACTCTCCACCACCACCTGTACCCTTTCCCCATTTGCACTCTCCACAGAGGGTAGTTTGGATGGTGCCCTGAGTTCATGTTCACATCCATTTCTACCTTGTGATTTTGTTGTAGAAATGATCACATTGTGATGTGATAGCCTGTTTGTTCTTGTCTCTAATGCCAAGCTGGGAACTCCTTGAAGATATGAACTGTTTCTTTTCATTACTGGATTTGGAAGGATAGAGCCTGGCAAATATAGGGGCTGTTTAAATGTTTGATGAATGAATTAAGTAAGGAGCAAACGATGCTTTTTGAAGTTATAAGAGGAGTTGCATGTAGTAAGAGGAATAAATCCAGGGGGAAGTAATACCAGATAGGTGAGAAATTAGGGTCAAAGGATCAAACTGAGGGTCAATAGCAATGTCACCATGGAGTAAGGAGATCCTGAATTTGGATGTCTTAATGACAGTTGTTAGAGATCTCAGAGAGGAGATTGAAGAAAATTTGTTGACTGACCAGACTTGGAATGCAGGGGAGAAAAGAATCTGAGATGAAACAATTTATGGCAGAGTCTCTGAAAAGCTTATGACAGGATTCTGCACTGGGACATAGAGGAAAAAAAGATTTGAAAAGGAATGCAGGGCAGCCCCGGTGGCGCAGCGGTTTAGTGCCGCCTGCAGCCCGGGGTGTGATCCTGGAGACCCGGGATCGAGTCCCACGTCGGGCTTCCTGCATGGAGCCTGCTTCTCTGCCTCTCTCTTTGCTCTCTCTGAATAAGTAAATAAATAAATCAAAAAAAAAAAAGAAAGAAAGAAAAGAAAAAAAAAAAAAAAAGAAAAGGAATGCACCAGCTTCAGACCTGGACAGCCTAAATCTGAAAAGATACTCAGTTGGCAAGTCTAGCAGGCAGTGTGAAGAGTTTTGAGAAATCAGGATAGTCCCTCACACAGGAGGTATGGGAGTGGGGAGAGAAGGCCAGGGAAAGACTCAGGGAGCGTCCTAAGAGCCAAGGGAGGAGAGTCAAGAACTGATGCCAGACACCGGCCAGGGTCACAGTTAGAGCAAGGTCACTCTGGTCTTCAGACTTCTGACTCAGTCCTGATCTTGTCCATGAGGTAGCTCAGGCCCAGGCTTGATTCTGGAAATGGAGCAAAAGTCAAACTATGCTTCAGGACATACATCTGTGGGGTCACAGAAACACTAAGCAGATCATAAGGAACAGTTAGGGTTTCCACAGTGTCCAGTGCAGTGGGAAACCTGAATTCCAGGCCAAAGCATAGGCACTTGAAGTAGTGTTGAGGTGAGTTTCCCAGTGTGGACAAGGACCCTTGTGGCTATAATAGCTTCCATTAAAATTCCCCGTGTCCCATTTCTCTTTTTAGCTCTAAACAGAACTTTTTCAGAGCCTCTCTATTTTGATGTTTCCATCTTGTCACCTCTCCTTGCTTCCTCTGTGCCCTCCAGTGGGGCTTTCTTCCTCACTATTCCACAAAAAGCACGGCCACTGAATCCCCTACAGTCTCCACCTCGGCACAGGCAAGGTTAGGGTTATAGTCTTCAGATTGTTTTCCAGAGTTGCTCATTCACTCCTCCCCACAGTACTTTCTTCCTTTGGCTTCTGGAGCACCACACTCCTCTGATTTTCCTCCTTTTCTTGACGTCTAATGTTGCTGTGCCTGAGTTTCCAGTACTTCAGATTTAAATAAAACTTACCTACCAAGGAGTCCCAAATACCTAACTGTAGCTCCAACCTCATCCCCAATCCCCAAAGTACATACAACTGACTATCTCAGAGTCTTCCTTGAGGGTCTAGACATGACACCTCAGTCATGGCAAACATGCTGGAAACAGAGCGCACCCCCAGACTTGTCGCTTTCCTGGCCTTCCCTCCTTGGGTGGCTTGTGCAACATTTGTCATTTTCAGGCTGGAAACCTAGGAGTGACCTGTAACTGCCTTATTCCTGCTCAGCACCTCATACACTATCACCTAGCAAGCCCGGTCATGTCATCACCTCCTTAATAAGATATCCTGCTGCATCATCTGTGCCTCCACCCCCTTGCTCACCCAGATAACTCCAGCAGCCTCCCAAGTGCTTTCTCCCCTCCCTGCTTCCACTCAGGCCCCACTAGACTGTTGTCTACACAGTGGCCTACCTGAGCAAGCAGGCCATTTCCCCCTGACTTCCGTTGTGCTTAGAATAAAATCCTGAGTGGCTCAGTTGGTTGAGTGTCTGACTCTTGATTTTGCCTGTGGTCGTGATCTCAGGGTAGTAGGATTGAGCCCTGCATCGGGCTCCATGCTCAGTGGGGAGTCTTCTTGGGATTCTCTTTCTCCCTCTGCCTCCCTGCTCATGCTCACTCTTTCTGTCTCAAATAAATCTGTTTGAAAGAACAAAATTCAAGTCCTCACCACAACACCTTACCTGATTTGCCCCTTCCTGGCTCTCCGGTCTTACTTACCGTTGTCCCTCTTGCTGACCACACTGTACCCACACAGCCTCTTTGAGGTTCCTCAGAAGTCACTACACTTTTGTGTTACCTGTTTCCTTTGCCTGGGAAACTCTTCACATGCCATATTGGGTTTTATTTACTGATCCTTTGTCACTTCACTCCTCTTGCCCAGCACTCACACACATACATCCCAAAGTATAAGCTCCTTAAAGGCTGGAACTCCATCTCAGTTGTGATGTTATCTATATCCGCTAGAATGTTAGCTAGCCCATAATCAGTACTTACTAAATATTTGTGAATGGAAAGCATGTCTCCTACATATGCAAAAATAAATAAGAAAGGGGCACCTGGATGGCTTCATCAGTTAAGCATCCAAGTCTTGATCTCAGCTCAGATCCTTTTTTTTTTTTTTTAAGATTTATTTATTTATTCAGTCAGAGAGAGCGAGAGAGAGGCAGAGACACAGGCAGAGGGAGAAGCAGGCTCCATGCAGGAAACCTGATGTGGGACTCGATCCCGGGTCTCCAGGATCACACCCCGGGCTGCAGGCAGCACTAAACCACTGCGCCACCAGGGCTGCCCTCAGCTCAGATCCTGATTTCAGGGTCATGAATTCAAGCCCTGAGTTGAGTTCCTTGTTGGGTGAGACTACTGTAATTTAAAAAAAAAAAAAAAAAAGGAGTGCTCCAGAAACTGCATGTAGTTTTACACACTTGGCAAGAAGCCAGGGAAGGGAGAGAATGACAGAGATGGATAGAGGTGAGATCACGAAACACCTGGTTCCCTGCATTAGGCACTCTGGCCCTTATATAGGAATTACTGAAGATGAATTTGGGGGGATCTTAGAGAAGTTTGCAGCATATTAGGATGTGGATTTTTAAAAGATTGCTCTGGCTGCAACAAAGAGACTAAATTAGTAGAGAGCAAGGCTTGAGGCCTGAGACTAGTTAGGAGACTGGTACAAACAGTGAAGCATGAGAAACAAAATGCCACATACGCATCTGACCCAGCTCTCAGGGCTTAATTTAAGTTAGCAAGACTTACTGGGGGAAGGAACGAGGAAGGTATTTGGCAGAAAGTAAAACACTCCTCTTTCCCTTTTAATAAATAGTAAAGACACTGGAGTGCCTGGGTGGCTCAATCAGTTAGGCATCTGCCTTCAGCTCAGGTCATGATCCTGGGATCCTGGGATTGAGTCCCGCATCAGGCTCCCTGCTCAGCAGGGAGCCTGCTTCTCCCTCTCCCACTGCTCCTCCCCCTGCTTATGTTCTCATGCTCTCGCATGGCTCTGTCTCTCTTTCAAATGAATAAATTTTTAAAAATATTTTTAAAAATAAATAGTAAAGACATGAGTACATATAAAATGAGTTAAGGAGGGTGTACAGAGTGGAGGGGGAATGTTCCAAATTTTAAAGAGGGAACAGAAAAGGTTATTCATGAAGGAGACAGAGAAGTAAAGCTGGTAGAAAAGAGAAAAGCAGGATACATTACATTCACCAAGCAGAGAGAATTTGTACACAGGTGAGAAAGGAAACATCAGATAGGAATCTCAGCCACAGTGAGATGTGGAGGAGTCGTTTCAGTGGTTACCTCCAATCCAGGAGGAAATGCCCAACTACATGCACATCCATTCCCCTGGCAGAATTTAATAGTCTATGAATTGCATCCTCTCCCAATTTTTGTATTTATTGAGTACAGTTCTGGTTTTTCCCACTCTATCATGCTAGCCCTTTTTTCACCTTTTTATATAGAACCCCATCTTCTTGTTTATCTTTGACTCGTTTCCACTGCCTGCATAGCCTCTTGCTTGATAAGCATGAGCAAGGCTGCCTTCCTAGCTTATACCTTTTGGCTTCATGCCCACCTGCAGCACCTCTAGATTAACTCTGTAACACATTTATGTTACACCTGAATGTTATCACCTGTATGATGATCTCCCATCACCCAAGTAATGTCCTGTCCCGGAAGGCAACTTGAAGTGTTTGAATCGTGTGTGTGTGTGTGTGTGTGTGTGTGTGTGTGTGTGTGTGTGTGTAATAAGTAATTAAGAATATTTTTGTTCAAATTAAGTATAGGTAAGTAATTAAAATTAACAAAACATTTCGTGTATAATTCAGGTGCCAACAGGATGATCTGTAAATAGGGCATGCCAATCTGCTTGCAGAATACTTATGTAGAAAAGGAAAATCTAATCTATTTAGATATAGGTAGGTGATTATGTATAATACAAAGGTATATATCATATATTTTAAATACTGTGGTAATTGCTATAATAAGGGGAGTCGACTGTAGAAACTCAGTCAAGCTCCTAACTCTGGGAAACGAACTAGGGGTGGTGGAAGGGGAGGTGGGCAGGGGATGGGGGTGACTGGGTGATGGGCACTGAGGTGGGCACTTGACGGGATGAGCACTGGGTGTTATTCTATATGTTGGCAAATTGAACACCAATAAAAATAAATTTATTAAAAAAAAAGAAACTCAGTCAAGGAAGGACTCTGTTAACTTTTGAACTAAATCTGAAGGATACAAAGGAATTTGACATAAGAGAAAGTGGGGAAGACTTTACAGATTAGGAAGATTACACATAATGAAATACCATGACAATAATTTTAGAGTCCATGATGGTCTTGACTCTGATCCCAAACTTCCTTTCCCAATTCATGCTCCCCTGGTTACTCTTAAACTCATCTTCTTTAAATAGGTTTGTTTTATTCTTTTCTCCACTCTAGTACTTCAGTTCACATTGATTCTTTTCTATGTTGCTTAAATCTTCTATGATTTCTTTTTATATTTGGCCAGATGTCAAGACCTTTTTAAATACCATCAATATTTATTCTCTACATTTAGTCTCAGTAGCCAAATACCATATGACGTGAAACATCTCTGGGTTTTTTTTCCCTCCAGGATGGAAAAGCAGTCACAAAACCACGAAGTCAACTCAAACGCAAGATTCTTCTTTTCAGGAGCTGATAATGAGAAGATCCAAAAGGCATGGACCCTGGGACTTTAAATCAGAAAAATCCTGCATTTATGAAGACAGGTTAGAGAAAAAGCAGGATAAAAAAGAAAGTATTCAGGCAGTTTCAGTCACCCACAAAAAAATCCTCACTGTAGAAAGAAGCCATAAAAATACAGAATTTGGCCAAAACTTCAGCCCAAAGTCAGTCCTTATTAGGCAACAGATGACTCCCAGAGAAAAAACACCACCAAAATGTGAAATACAAGGAAACAGCTTCAAACAGAATCCATATTTGCTTAACCAACCAAAAATCAACACAGCAGAGAAACGCTATAAATGTAGCATATGTGAGAAAACCTTCATTAACACTTCATCCCTTCGCAAACATGAGAAAAACCACAGTGGAGAGAAATTATTTAAATGTAAAGAATGTTCAAAAGCCTTTAACCAAAGTTCAGCTCTTATTCAGCATCAAATAACTCACACTGGAGAAAAGCCCTACGTCTGTAAAGAATGTGGGAAAGCCTTCACTCTTAGTACATCCCTTTACAAACACCTAAGAACCCACACTGTGGAGAAATCCTATAGATGTAAGGAATGTGGTAAATCCTTCAGCAGAAGGTCTGGTCTTTTTATACATCAAAAAATCCATGCTGGAGAAAACCCCCATAAATACAATCCAGGTAGGAAGGCATCCAGCACATCCCTTTCTGGGTGTCAGAGAACTCATCTCAGGAAGAAGTCCTATTTATGTAACGAATGTGGCAACACCTTTAAGTCTAGCTCATCCCTCCGTTACCATCAGAGGATTCACACAGGAGAGAAGCCTTTTAAGTGTAGTGAGTGTGGGAGGGCCTTTAGTCAGAGTGCCTCTCTCATCCAGCATGAGAGGATTCACACTGGAGAGAAGCCCTATCGATGTAATGAATGTGGAAAAGGTTTTACTTCCATTTCACGACTCAACAGACACCGAATAATTCATACCGGTGAGAAGTTTTATAACTGTAATGAATGTGGTAAAGCCTTAAGTTCCCACTCGACACTCATCATTCATGAAAGAATTCACACGGGGGAGAAGCCATGTAAATGTAAAGTGTGTGGGAAAGCCTTCCGACAGAGTTCAGCTCTCATTCAGCATCAGAGGATGCATACCGGAGAAAGACCCTATAAATGCAACGAGTGTGGGAAAACCTTTCGGTGTAACTCATCCCTCAGTAATCATCAGAGAATTCACACCGGAGAGAAACCATATCGGTGTGAGGAATGTGGAATATCTTTTGGCCAAAGCTCAGCTCTCATTCAGCATCGGAGGATTCACACAGGAGAGAAGCCCTTCAAATGTAACACATGTGGGAAAACTTTTAGACAGAGCTCATCACGTATTGCCCATCAGAGAATTCATACTGGAGAGAAACCCTATGAATGTACTACATGTGGGAAACTTTTCAACCACAGGTCATCTCTTACTAATCATTACAAAATTCATATTGAAGAGAACCCCTAGAAAGTAGATTTGCATGTGTGAAAGCCTTAAACCAAAGCTTATCAGAATACACGAGTGATACAACAAATGTAATGGATAGGAAAAACCTTTCTGTAATGTAGGGCTCATCAGATATCAGCTTTCAAGGATAAACCTTGACTATATAATAGATAATGAGGAAAGTAGAAAAGTGTACATGCCTGTTAGGTACTTTTGAAAATAACCCAAAATGAAAATTTCACAATTGGAGACAATGACTCTGGGCATTTGTAAAATAATTGTTCTCTTTCTACAGCAGTGTACACGAGATACCATATGTGATTATCATAAATATCTGGGTGAAGGGAGGTGTACACTGGATTTCTCATTAAAAAGAAAAATTGGTAATACTTTTTTTTTTTTACAACTAACATGTAGTAGCATATAAAAGACGTGATCAAATTATACACTTTTAGAGAAAAGGACCAAATAAAAGATTTTTTTAAAAATTAGAGCTATGAACTACCTCTCTGTTTCTGGGGTTTGTCCTTTTCCTGACCCGATGTCAAACTCTGTGCATGGATTTCATTTAAAAATAGAAATAAAAGTCTGTTCTCTTCATCCTGTGCTCTTCTAGTAATTGCTGGGAATTGGGAGTTTTCTAGCCAATTGCTAATGGTGTGCTTGAAATTTATTTCTTGGTTTAGTTTATTTATTTGGCAGTGAAGTCATTTATGAAGAAAGTATACCTACTATATACTGTGAGCTGTCATCCTAGGCACATTAAATGGGAAAATAAGCAATTATTTCAAGTTTAAGCTATTAAACATACATAAGCTCAAAATAAAAGGAGCTACCAAAAGAAGTTTAATGAATCTACTACCTATGCTAAAATATTGAAAGGTACATCAAATATTTTATGTCCCAACAAGTATGTTTTCCTCACTTAGGGTTCTCATGTGTTAATTGTCTTTAAATCTAGCTCTGGGGTAGGTACTATACTGCATACTGGGAGTCTTAAGAAGAAAGACACAGCTCTTAGAGATGCCATGAATTTGGGGAAAGGAGATGGAGTTGAGGAACTAGCAGATAAGGAAGCCAATTATTATATCACAGCATGTAAATGTGGTTTTAACAAGCAAATAGGTAAGTTATGACAGTATGTTGTGTAAGAATGTTAAGAGATTTTCACAGGATGAAAAAAGAGGAGTTCAAACCTAACCAAGGAAACCTGGAGACAGAGCTTTCCAGAGGCAGTGTGGCTAAGCCAGGTTTTGGAAGAATAGGACTTCTCCAGAGGGTGAAATGACTCTTCTAAATAAGAGGAGACTGCAAAGAAAAAGGTACATAAAAGGTAGATAACAGTCCTGACATGTCACTTCACGAAAATGCAAGTAGGGAACTAATGAGCAGGAGAGTGACATGTTAGAGTTTGAGTCAAACGCAGATGCCAGATAACTAAAGGCCTATTTGCCATGTGAAGAAGTTAGAATTTTATCCTAGTTGATGGAAATTGTTCTGGCAACAACGTGTAGAAGATGGATTTAGGGGGTTGAAGAAAGCTGTATGGATAGATGCCTAGAAATCTAAGCTATTCTAACTCAAGTGATCTATGAATGAGAGACCAAACTAATGCAGGACAGGTGGATAGGGAATAGGAGACAGATAATGTATTGAGTAAATAAGATGTGGTGTTCACAAGAAAATAAAAGAGGTTGGTGAGTGTGAAGAGGCTAAGCTGACCCAGGTAGGGTTGCCAAGTATAATATATATATATCAATGATATGTTTCATATGTAATGATTTTGTCCTGCATCCTGGATTGACTTTGTGAGATTGCTCTTAACGTAATCAGTTGTGAGAGCTTTTTTCCCCAATAAGGAAAATTCAGCAGTTAGAGTTCTTTTTCTGCTTCAGTAATTGGCACTTAAATTCCTTAAATGGCAACACTAGTTGAAACTCGTATCTCCACAAATAAAGACCTGAACAATACTTTAAGTCTCCTGTGTTCTTGGCTGGGGGAAGACTACAAGGGAGAACTGAGAAGGGCAAGTCTTATTTTCCACTTCTTTTTGCTAAAGTCTCAGATTGTAAACAACTAATCACTGTTAATTAGAGATAACTTTGGGTCAGTACATAGGCTCTGAAAATCAGCAACAGCAGCCATGCTTCTGAAAGTGAGCAAGTTAATGACAGACTCCACCTTTTGAAAGTCAACCAATTAGTAGACCTTCTTCTCATGCCTCTAGACAGTCGATTAGTAAATGACTCACTCTAGTGGCCACAGAAAGTATGCCAGTCAGTGACAGCATCATTCCAGGGACCACACTAACACTGTTGAAAGCCTGTCAATCTATAAACACCTACTTTATAAAATCCACCAATCCCTAGACCAAGCTTTCCAAACTCCTTGTATGAGATCAACTCCAATTTTTCAGGGAGTCTGTTCTTGCAAATACTACTTTTCCTTGCAGACATGCCTGAAATTTTCCTTTTCTACATTACATAACAAGTTCGATTTATTGTTAATTTGCAACTGTTTCAACAGTTCAACCCTTATTTACTGTTAACCGCCTCAGCCACACAAATGACAAATGCACTGAGTCCATGAGAGTATCATATTCAATATTTTCCAATTTTTATGTGATTGCTACTATGTTTTGTGTATGTTTTGCATTTGAATCCCAAGTGCAAGTGTAAATTTCGTTAATTCTCAGAACATTCGGTGTCTATTAAATAAGGAAAACGTCTTTTTGAAAGAGTAGGGGCACTTGGGTGGCTCAGTCGGTTAAGCATCCAACTCTTAAAAAAAAAAAAAAAAAAAAAAAAAAAAAAAAGCATCCAACTCTTGATTTTGGCTCAGGTCATGATCTCAGGATCATGAGACTGGGCCCCATATCAGGCTCCACACTAAGCCTGCTTAAGATCCTCTCTCCCTCTGTTCCCCCACCGCCCGCTGCTCATGCTCTTACCCTAAAAAAATGACACTTTCACAGTATGAAACTGTTCGTTCAGTATCAAAATTGGTGGAAAGTCATATATTAAAAGTTAAACTTAAGAGATTTATAATTACCTCAACTATAAAGAGATAAACAAATTTTCTGATTAAAAGAAATTCAGATGAAAATAATCATAGAAATTGTGATGATTATCCACACTGTCATCAATCTTTTTAGCACCAATGACCGCACATGATTTTTTTCTGATTCTAAAATTGCAAATTTTAGAATTTTCAAGTGTCACCATAAAATACTGCAATGATGAAAATGTAATTGCTCTATTTACTACTCCAGAGCTTATTAAAGATCTTATTAAAATGTTTCATCTTGTTACAACATAGCTCAAGATGCATCACAATGCAGGAAAAGAAGTCCCTTTCCTTGTGCAATGTTTTTATCACTAAAAAGCTTGCTTAGAAGGTATTACAAATAAAATCCTTTCCAGATGGAACTTCAGAAATATAAAATTTTTATAAAAACTCACTTATTAAGTTATAAGGAAAATTATGCTGCTTTGGTAGAGGTAACAAAAATGCACATTTTTGTGGGTGTACAAAAGTGCAGACAAATTATTCAAAGTTGAAACAAAGTATAGTGGATTCTATGGAAGATGTTGGTGATTCTGCCCATACTCTGCATTTCTGCATAATGCTGCACAGACAACATCTGATATCCTTGCTACTGACACTTAAGTAATTATCGTGAAAGGATTGTATCACTTCAGCATTTAAACATAAGCAGTTACAGGATTTTTGTGATTTTGTTTACATTCAATAATCTTCAGTAATCTAGCATTCCAAAACTTGTTTGGACTTCCGGACTTCAGGTTTCAGTGATGACATGCAGACAACTTAAAATCATCACTTCTAACAAAAAGCTGCACAACCTAAAAATGAATGACTTCTCTTCCTAAGAACTGAGGTTACTGGGCAAATTACAACACTGATCTCTAGAGACAGATATATCCAGAGACACATCCAAGGTCTGCTTCCCTGGAGCAGAACCTGCTAGAGCCATAAACATATAGGTACATTTAAATGATGGTTTTGGTGAATTGTTGGAGGTTAAGTGTAAGCTTGCTTGAGAGTGAGAGTTCCCCCACATTTCCAATGCTATTAGTTCCAGAAACACGTTTGGATTTGGTCACATGGTGGTGACCCAAGAAATAACCCTTTGGGGCTCTGGCAGGGGAAGGGTCACCATTATGAAATATACCTTGGAAAAAAAGTCCTACTCTCCCGGGGAAAAGAGTTTACCAGAGTCTTATGCTGAGGTAAGAACATTCCTCCCATTTTAGTTCCCTCTAACCTGTCTCACTAAGGAGGAGAAAACAGTCAACAGGGGTCAGAGCTTCAAGAAAATAGATTGGGAATGTTGTAACCAAGGGATGGAGCATAGGGTGTGGAGGCAAAAAGTTACACCACTGGAGAAACACTTGGGTCACTCCTGGCCCTAGGTGCAGGCCCACTAAAACTGAGACTTAAAACTGAGAATTGGAAGATCATAGAGTCCCCTACCCACCCACCCATGGCCCATGGTTTGCCACCATATCAGCAGGGTTTTGGTATAATAACAGTGTATTACAGCAGACAGAGCTACAAGAGAGACTCTCCTTAAGGAGGAGTACTTAGGGATGCCAAAGTCAAGAGTAGAGACACCAAATGAGGTTATACTAGCAGAATTTGAAGCCTCTGCCGCCTATCGTGGCCAAACTCCTAGCCAACTTAACATAAATCTAGCAGTATTTTAAAAAGGACAATACACCATGACCAAGTGAGATTTATCCCAGAAATCAACTTTGTGCAACCTGTGGAAAATACACCATGCTGCATTAGTATAATGAAGGCAAAACACACACAGATATACATACATATAGTCATCTGCCGAAGAAGCATTTCACAAAATCCAACATCCTTTCATGATTAAAAACACTGAACTAAGAATAGAAGGGCATATTCTTTTTTGTAGATTTTATTTATTTATTCATGAGAGATACACAGAAAGGCAGAGATACATACAGAGGCAGAAGCAGGCTCCTCAAGGGGAGCCTGATGCAGGACTCGATCCTCAGACTCCAGGATCACGCCCTCAGCCAAAGGCAGACGCTCAAGCACTGAGCCACCCAGGTATCCCTAGAAGGCAATCATCTTACCATAATAAAGTACAACTATGGAAAAGCCACAGCTAACATCATACTCAACAGGGAAAGACTGAAACCTTTTCCCCTAAGAGTAGGAACGAGACAAGGATGCCTGCTTTGCCACTGTACTGAAAGTTGTAGGAAGAGCAGTTTGGGAGAAAATAAATAAAAAGCATCCAAATTAGAAAGGAAGAATTTAACGTATTTGCAGATGATATGACTTTATATATAGAAAATCCTAAGTAAGTAATCCACACAAAAGACTCTAATTATTAGAGTCATCATAAATGAGTTTCAACAATATTCAGGATGTAAGATCAACATGCAAAAATCAGTTTTATTTCCCTATGTTCTAATGGAAAATCTGAAAAGTAAATTAAAGCAATTTCATGTGTAATAGCATCAAAAAGAATAAATTACTTAGGAATAAGTTTAACCAAGGAAGTCTAAGACTTGTACAATAAAAACTACAAAATACTGCTGAAAGAAATTGAAGAAGGCATAAGACCTAAACAAATGGAAAGACATTTGATATTCATAGATTGGAAGACAAATGGCAATAGTCCCGAAATGATCTACAAATCCAATGCAATCATTATCAATTTCCAATGGCTTTTTTGCAGACATGGAAAAGCAGTCTAAAATTCATATGCACTTATGAGAGATCCTACATAATGGAAACAACTTTGAAGAAAAATTTGGAAGACTCACATTTCCCAACTTTAAAACTTACTGCAAGCTACCATAATCAAAACACTAGGTATTGGCATGTAAACATATAGATTAATGGAATCAAACTGAGAGCCCAGAAATACATTTACATATCTATGACAACTGATTTTCTGACTAGGGTAAAAAGACCATTTGATGGGAAAGAATAGGCTCTTCAATGAATGGTATTGTGACAACAGGATGTCCACATGCAACAGGATGAATCCAGATCCCTACCTTACACCACACACAAAAATGAACTCCAAGTAAATCAAAATGTAAATGTAAATGCTAAAACTATAAAATTTTTAGAAAGAAACAGATGAAAATCTGTTCACTTTGAATGAGGTAACGGTTTTATAGCTAGGACACAAAATTCAACAAAGGAAAAAAATAGGTAAATAGGGCTTCATCAAAATTTAAAACCTGTGTATCAAAAGACACTTATCAAAGGGCACCTGGTTGGTTTAGTCAGTAGAGCACTAGACTCTTGATCTGGGGGTTGTGAGTTAAACCCCCACATAGGGGGTAGAGATCACTTTTTAAAAAAAAGACACTATCAAGAGAGTGAAAAGACAACCCACAGAACAGAACAAGATATTTGCAAAACATGTATCTTCTAAAGAGCCTAGTGTCTGACGGAATACACAGCCTGGAAATAATCCCATGGATTATTTCCTTATATGGTCAATCTATAACAAAAGAGACAAGGATATTCAATGGGGAAAAAATAGTCTCCTCAATAAATGGTTCTGGGAAAACTGGACAGCTACCTGCAAAAGAAGGACTGGACCACTTTCTAACACCATGCACAAAAATAAATTCAAAATGGATTACAGATCTAAATATAGGAGATCTGAAACCATAGAAATCCTAGAACATAGGCAGTAATTTCTTTGACATTGGCCTTAGCAAATTTTTCTAGATAGGTCCCCTCAGACAAGGGGAACAAAAGCAAAAATAAACTACTGGAACTACAGCAAAATAAAAGGCTTTTGCCTAGTGAAATAAACCGTCATCAAAATAAAAAGTCTCTTAGTGGGAGGAGAAATTTGTCAATGATATACCCAACAACAGGGTTAATATCAAAAATATATAAAGAACTTCCACAACTCAACACCAAAAAAAAAAAAAAAATCTGATTTTTAAATGAGCAAAGGAACTGAATAGACTTTTTCCACAGAAGACATACAAATGGCCAACTGACACATAGAAAGATGCTCAACATTACTCATCATCAGGGAAATACACATCAAAACTACAATGACATATTGCTTCACATCAGTCAGAATGACTAGTATCAAGAAAACAAGAAATAACACATGATGGCAGGAATGTGGGGAAAAAAGGAACTCTTATGCACAGTTGATGGAAATGCAAATTGTTGCAAACATTGTGGAAAACGGTATAGAGTTTCCTCAAAAAATTAATAGAAATACCATACAATCCAGTATTTCTACTACTGAGTTTTTATCCAAAGAAAAGGAAAATATTAACTTGAAAAAATATGTACACCCTTGTGTTTGTTGCAGCATTATTTACAAGAGCCAAGTTGAATCAGTTGAATCAAGAAGGACCTATGGGGGTCAAATTTTGAAGAGGGGGAAATTCTGAAAGGAAAAATGGAGGCAAAAAAAAATCATTGAAAAGACATCACTAAAGTACTAAAAGTGAATAATTGTCCTAGGATTCTATATTCTTTGGAATGTATTTTAAATTAAAATAGTAAAGAATACACATATGACAGGTGAATACAAAGAAAACAGAATGAGAACATCTTGTTTGTTTAATCCAAAAGAAAACACTTAAAAACAAAAGTAGCATAAGGGAGGAGTAAAAAAACAAAACAAAACAAAGGGACTAGTATGAAGCCAGATATAAACCCCACAAGCCACCCAAATGGTGCTTTAGTTGTGCTTCTCTAGCAGGGAATGTAACAGCATTTCAACTGGTCTTATGGGTTAACTTGCATCAAGTTAGCACTCTTACTTGCTGACCTAAGTCCCTTGATCCATAGCAGACAGACCACTGGCCTTGAGGAGTGAAGGACCAGAACTTTCCCAGGCTGCAGAGCCCAACAGGTCTGCCTGAAGCCACCTCAGCTCTTTGATTAGACTAGCAATTTTTTTAGCAAAATGTTTTATTTTTTGAGATCACACAAATGATTTTACCAGCCTCCCTTTGTGCATCTGTAGAACTTGCCTTCCTGTGCAGAAGAAACAGTATTCTTGTACACCAAAAAACAAGATCCAGAGTCTGGAGCACATCCCCCCACCCCACCACCATCAGCACTGAGAATTGTTGGCACCATTGTGTCTGCATGTAATCAAGAAATGCTGCAGACTATGGCACTCCCTTTATTGATGACCCTAAACCACTTTTAAAACCCCCTAAATCAGGCCGAAACCTCAGAGTTGGCCTTTGGACAAGAGTCCACCTTCTCCCCAGCTTGCTGGTCTCCTGAATAAAGCTCAAATTCCTTTCCAATCAAAGCTCATCTCTTGAGTAATGATCTCAACAGGGAGCCCAGCTTAGGTTCAGTTCACAGGTGGAGGAAGGCATGTTATTATGATGGTGGAGGCGGCAGCTTTGTGGGCTTGGCCAAAAGGTAACAACCAAGGTTGAAAAAAGTCTCAGCAGCACAGATTCTACAACTTTGTGTAGATTGCCTATAGAAGTCCATTTGTGGAGCTCAAGCAAATACCACCAAAATGGGGTCAGTGCAAAGGCCTGCCTGCTAGTATGGAGCTGCTCTTATCACTCCCTGAGGCTCCCTCCTGTGTGTCTGACCTCGGCTGCTTTAAGGAATGAGCCAAAAACTACACTAAGGCCTGACTCACCCTTCTAGTGATGCAGGCAGGGTGGGTCTGAGGACCCAGAGGTGGTCCCGCAGGACCAGCCAACAGGGCGCTTGGCTTCTCACAGGATAGAAATCAAACACAAGCCAAGAGGAAGTGAGAGCGGTGTTTATTGAAGGTATAGAGAGAGTGAGGGGACAGATGTCTGGGAGATTCAGAAAGGAAAGGAGAGAGTGTCTTATCTTTGCATGGGGGCCTGGGGTTTTTACTGAGGATTGTGGTCTACTGTATGTGTGCTCTCAGTTATCCAGGAACTGGTCAGAACAAGGACAAGGTCCGGGTGTCCATCACAAGTCACTTATACCCTGAAGCCAGGGGGTCTTGGTGTCAAAATGTCTAGCACCACATGATGGTGGTCTAACCACATGATGCCTCAACCCTGTCATTCTTACTCCAGCACTCCTGGGAGGTTATATATTATGCTGGAAGACTCCAAAGAAATCATTAACTCCTTGTCTTTTGCAAGGAGGACATACATTAAGGCACAGGTAAGGTAGGTGTACAGGTCCTAGCAAGAATAGAAGCAGGAAACAGAGGGGGGGGAAACAGCTCTTTTCATCATGGGTTTCCCTGTCTCATTAGTTCTGCTGCACACAGAGGCCCAACGCAGCATCTCCCCTGGTCCCAAGTGGGAGGCAGTGCCAAGTATGGGACTGGCCAAGGTACCCAGGAGAAGAGGTGGCAATCAGAGTCAGGGAGGTGGGGAGCCTGAAGACCCACAGAAGAGAAGGTAGCGCTGATCCCAGACAGAAGACCCAAAGCACAGAGAGAAGCCACCCAGGATTCATGCTGTCCCTCTGGGATCACCTGCCTCACCCCCTGTACTTCCTGGTTTACCTGAATTCTCCAAAACTCCTGCCCAGCATGTGTTAAACCCTAGTCATGGGGTGCCTGGGTGGCTCAGTGGTTGAGCATCTGCTTTCAGTTCAGGGTGTGATCCCAGAGTCCTGGGATCAAGTCCCCCATCGGACTCCCCGCAGGGAGCCTGCTTCTCCCTCTGCCTATGTCTCTACCTCTCTGTATCTCTCATGAATAAATAAAATCTTTTTTAAAAATAATAAACCCTAGTCTCTGTTCCCATAAGGAAATTCAACTGGGAGAGTTTGAGCACAATTTGTAGTTTGGAGACAAGGTGTGGTTAATGTAAATTCACAAGTCAGGACTCTGAGCCAACTCAGTGTCTTGTGGTTCCAGCTGCACTGCTAAATGCCTCATCAAATGTATGTGTCACAGCTTGTTCTGTGACTGTAAATGATTAAAAATTATAGACCAGTACCTCTCATGAACATGTAAACCTCCTTCCCCAAATACTAGCATTCAAATCCACCACTATATCCAAGGATGACATAGAATTATCACATGCAATGAATTCCAGAAATACAAAGGTGGCTTATCAGGTAGGAAAAACATATATATAATTTACAACATAAATAGAAAGTCCTAAAAATAATTTACTAATATTCAACACCCATTCATGATTTTCTTTTTTTCTAAAATTTTTTTAAATTTATTTGAGGGAGGGGCACAAAAGGAGGGGAAGGGCAGAAGGATTGGGAGAAGCAGACTCCCTGCTGAGCAGGGAGCCGATCCTCATCCCTGCTCCATCCCAGGACCCTGGGATCATGACCTGAGCTGAAGGCAGATGCTTAACTGACTGAGCCATCCAGGCGCTCCTCACGATTAATTTTCAAATACCTCTCAGAAAACTATGAATGCAAGAAAACAATCTATTAGGCTCATTTACAAAAATGTAACAGCAAGTGCTATTCCTATGTGAACTGCTGAAAGCCTCTCAGCCCTTGGTGGGATGGGCCTGGCCCAGACACCAGAAGATCAATATGGCACGAGTTGGTGTCACTAGACCGGGGTCCTTGGTTGGTAGAAACGGAGGCTGGACCCAAAATTTAAAGGCACAGGCAAGACATAATTGGGCCAACAGGTGCAGCTGAATGGAGACACTGTCCTGACAAAGGTGTCAGGCTGGCTTCCCAACGATGGTCAGGGAACGTTTTACAGGGACTGAGGAGGGAACTGAGTGATGTCCAAGCATGTTGGTGGGAGAGGAGTGCGGGGAAACCCAAGAAAGTGGGCGTGCAGGTGCAGTTGACAGAACAAGCTCCTTCATACTTCATAGGTTTCATTTGCATGTTAAATATCCACCTCTAGGTGTGTTTTTTAGCATTAAAATGAGGGGAAAATTGGCAAAAGGTCATATTTGGTGGCCACTGGTGTCTGGGACTAGTTTGAACCTGTCTCGGATTGTTCCTTGGCTAGCGCTTTGCTCTGCAAAAAAAGTGATACCAGCCAGCAGGGAGTGTTCCCCCATCCCGTGCATAAGAGGCTTTTCCCCCAAGTCTCTCACTGGCTCACTGGAACGTGACAAAGGACAGAACAGAGTGGTTTCCAGGACTTGCTTTAAGATGGGAGGGTGGGGCTGCAGGAGTGTGGAGCCTTGGGGTCAGGCTTTCCTGAGACTGTGGCCTCTACAAGATGAGGAGAGGACAGAGACGGCTTACTATTTTCAAACCTTCCAGGTACCTTGGCTCCCAGCCGAAAGGGAGACCCTCAAAGGGCCTAGGGGCAGAGGGAGCCTCCTTGATGATGACGGAGCACAGGATTCCCAGGTGGCCTATCCCCAGGAGGAAACCTGGAGATCCCCACAAACCCCTCCCCAGGAAGGCTCTAACGCGGTTCTGTTCTAGCTGACATGTGTCTAGGACTCCCAACATCTGGAGAATTGAGGGGGTTCCTCCTGGAGTTAGTAAGTAAGAAGGAGCCAGAGGCAACAGGGTCCAGCTACCCCTCCTCAGACATGTTCTGGAAAGCATTCCCTTAGGTAGCCCTAAAGCGACAGTTCTCAACTAGGGTATTTTATCCCCCAGGAAATAGCAATGTCCAGAGATGTATCTGATTGTCACAGCTGAGGGGGAGCTCCTGGAGAGATGTGGGGTGCCGGTAACCATTTTAATATGGACTAGACAGCCCTCCACAGCCAAGAAGCATCTGACCCAAGTACCAGTAGTGCCGAGACAGAAAAATGCCCTAATGGAAGGGGCTTTAGCAAGGCCGGTCCCAAGCTGGGAATCTGAGAGCGGTCCCTGCCCATCTGTCCCCTGTGCCGAGGAGCGGACACTCCCCACCTGGGCTGCCCGCTTCTGAAAGAACCACATCTTCTCTCCTACCCCTCTTTGCTACTCGCTTCCTATCACATGTGCCCAGGACAGCAGCTCTAAAGGTCTTTGCCTCTGGCCACGTTCAGAGTGTGACCTGATCCCCTGGCTAAGACTCCATCAGAGCAGTGATTCAACAGAGAGCCTGTGATAACCTAAGGCATGTGCAGGTGCTACCCCCTCTCGGTTTTCCCTTCTCAGGTGCCTGGACCTTCCTCTTCCCAAGTGCCAGCTCCAAGCTGGCCCACCCATGCTCCCCCAAAGGCTGCAGTGGGCAGTCCCACTGAAGAGCTATGTTGAGGGCACTCGGGCCCCAGGATGGGTGCTCTGGAGTATGAGTCCTCTGTGGTCACTTCCAAACTTGTTTCCTGCATGTCTGCAGTCAAGCCTCTCCTTCCAGTGGTTGGACCCCAGAACTGTGAACCAGTCACAGAATACTCTTTTGAGTTTGCTCCCAAGTCCAGTTAAAAGAAAATGAGGGCCATGCTTCTAAATCCTAATCACTTGATCTCCCTTCCACAGACCCAATGCATACATAATCATAAAAAAAAAAAAAAAGGTATCCAGACCAGGTAGATATCCCTTACACTCTCCAGTAGTATTTGTTTATTTCTGTTTTAGTTACAAGCAACAGAAACAGGAGGATCTTGTTATCACAAGAATCAAGAAGACCACACACTGATGATCCCAGAGGCCTGCTATGCAGCAGCAGGAAGAGGTGAACAGCCATGAAGGGAAAAGGGGATGGGACCCCTCCAGGCTGCAGTTCAATGGTCCCTGCTCCAGCCGAGACTCCACTGCAAGGTGGGGGGAGCTCCTTTCCTGGGCATAGGGTCCTGGCTGCTGGAGGAAGGGAAGGTTTCTGCCACTAGGATCTTGGGCTCCTTCTACACAAGGATATCCACCTGCTGTGTTGGGAAATAGAACTAAAAACAAGCTCTCCTGCCAACTAGACCAGCTCTCCACAAAGGCAGAAGAGAAAGAAAACAGGTTTGTAAAAAAAAAAAAAAAATTTAGTAAGCATTAAACCAGACTGTGGTACCCACAAGACAATCCACTAGCAAGATTACAGAGACAGAAGAAAACTCACCCTTTCATACAGCCGGGCAGCAAAACCCCAGAGTATTACCTATATCTCCTGGGAGACTGGGAGTTAGGGGCTCCACTTTTGTCCATGATTGCATTTCACAGAGCTGGAGCTCAGGTCCTGGAGAAATCATTCTTGATCTTTGGAAAGCTAGCAAGAGGGTTATCTGGCTTTTTAAGTTTCCTGCTGGCTCACAGGGCAGCTCCATGTACCTGGAGTCCTGTCTTTGCCGAGTCCCAATGACTAGAAGGTGAACAAGGCCCCTTCTGGAGGCAAATCACATTCCCCAAGACAAAGACAGAGCCTTTCCAGGCCAGGAAATGCTTAATTAAAATCCCTTTGTTCCAGTAGTTTTCAGATATCTTTATTTATTATTGAATTTGGAAGCTATCCAGACAGATGCTTCCCAACACATGCCTAAGTACAGGAATCAGACATTACTTCTTGGGGCACCTGGGTGGCTCAGCCAGTTAAGCATCTGCGTTTGGCTCAGGTCATGATCCCGGGTGTCCTGGGATAGAGCCCTGCATCAGGCTCCCTGCTCAGCAGGAATCTGCCTCTCCCCCGGCTCATTCTCTCTCTCTCTCTCAAATAAATACAATCTAAAAGAAAAAAGAAAAAAAGATATTACTTCTCCCAGTCATGCTGGTTCCTGACCTTCCCGTTTAGGGACTGATCATCTCTCACCAACATACATAAATGCACATGTGGGCTCTGTCAGTGTAGAAGGAGGGTCTCTGAAAACCACTGACATATACAGAGTGAGTCATGCCAAGGTGCATCCATATTTCTCTGTCCCTTCCAGGCCAGGCCTTGGTGAGACCAGGAAACCCAGAGTTTCCTACAAGAATGGGAAACCCTTGGAAGGGTTTCATCTTGAGTCAAGGAATCATCATATCCTGACAATTGCTTTGTGCCCAAGCACAGAGCCATTAAGAGTAGCAACAATGTCCCCCAATGCTGACAAGTTTGCAAGACTTCCACTGGCCTCTACATGTGGCCAACAGGTGAGCCCTGGCCTGTCCTTATGAAGAAGCCCTGTGGCAGACCCTGCACCAGAACTGGGATGAAAGGTCTCAGGTAGGTCTCTTCTATGTTCTACTTTATAGCCCTCAAGTGACCAACATGGGCTGACCCAGTCTATCACACTGTGCCCTAGCAGAGTAGAGAATTAGGAGATAGGCCTCTGCTTTACCATGACCATGTGGAAGACAAGTCCAGAGGTAGTCACCCAGGGAGAATATCTGGGTTACCCAACCCAGCCCTGTGCATACAGCCACCTCCCACTTCCCAGGACCAGCTCCAGGCTTGGCCCATCCATGTTCCCAAGGGTCAAGCTCTGGGTGCCCTCATAACTGAACCATACTGAAGACACTCAGGTACTAGGATGGGTTCTGGAAACTTTGGGTTCTGCATGGTCATCTCTGTGCCTATTCTCTCTACTTTAGCTGGGGGACCTGAGGCCCCCACAGTAGGACTGAATCTCTGCTGACTCTGAACCAGATCTTGAACTTTGGCAATCTGAACATGCTCCCTTTTGCACTTTAGACAGTGGACTACCACAGCTCCATATACTCATGACTCCCTTCCTTACTCAAACCAAGGTCATAAAATAAAATGTGAAATTGAAGGAGAGAGCCCTCATCTCTTATTTTGGGGACAGTGGCTTGGATGGAGCCCAGAATTCTATCGAGAAAGGCCAAGGTGCTGGGTGGGAGCTCAGCTTCTAGGCACCTTGAGATCTGACATCCTTCCTTCTCTGCTATCCTGCCCCAGCATGGTCTATTAATTAACCAGTATTGGACCTCACCCTCTTATGAAAATCAAACTGAAGTTTCTTAAATGATCAGATTTGGAATATTTTCTGTGTAGTATATGTGTGTGCATACAAAGGATCACTGTTAGATTTTCCTCCATGTTTCTTAGAAGTTCATGAATTTTTCTTCCAATGTAGAACCCAACTTAGTCTAGTCTTTCTTTGAAAAACTTATTGCACACAGTTCACACTCCTATTATCAGTAATATTAGTCAAAATAATGAGGACTGCAGTCCTTTTATGAATGTTGCCTTTCCTGGAGAATGGAAGCTTTAGGAGAACCAAGGCAGTTTACTGGTCGCTAAGGGTGCCTGTGAAAGGCCACATTTCCAAAAATAAACATTGGCAGAGATTGGACTTGTGTGTCAAAGCCCAAGCAGAGGGACTCTGCCAGGAGTCAAGGGGGTGAACAGTGTACCCAATAGATTAGTCAAAGACAGGCCTGGGCCTGGGCCCACCTCCTGCGGCTCCCACCTCCCGCTGCCTTGATGCCTGAACCCGACTAGCCCTGGGCCTCTCCTTCATGGCCCAGAAAAGCAGCAGCAGCCGCAGGCCTCCCAGGGCCCATGTTCCCCTCTCTTGGCTGAAGGAAGGTGTCCTATAATGCAGCTGTAGGCTGGACACACCCCAGCGCAGCCACCCAGAGGCCTCCAGAGACAGCTTGCTGCCCTCAGATTTCACATAGTGTTGGAGAAGACAGGACTAAACATGATGCTGCTCTTAGTTTGGACCTGAAAGACCCAGAAGTCAGGGCCACCTGGTCCCCACTTTCCCCTGAGACCTACAGGAGGTACTCAACACCACCAGGAGGCAGCAGAGACACCAAAGGGCTGGAGGGTCTGTAGTGAGGGGAGGCAAGATTGCCTCTAGCTGGAGGATCAGGGTTAGGGCTCCCCGCCCTGTCTGAGACCCTTCCGCAGCTCCACCTACCTATTTGTCAGCATCTCATCACACCCTTGAGTTAAAATGGCCTCAAACATCCTGGCAATCAGTGTGTTCTATTTCTGCTCCAATATCTTCCCCTAACAGTCTCTCAAAATTTTCTTTATGCCATCCAGGAATCTGAAGTGATGCTCTACCTCTGCAAAGATGTCCAGTCACTTCCACGGCACTTCAGCAGCTGTGCCGGGCTCACCCCAGGCACTCACAGTGCTAATGCAGAAAACCTAGTACGGTCATTCAAGTACTTTTGCCTGTTAAGATACTAACACAGAGTTCCTATTTCTCATGTTTAACTGAAATCCAGGAGGTATTTTTAATTGAATTACATTTCACTGACAATGTTGTTTTACACTGAAGTATAGAAACAATTTCCCACATGTTGATGATTTTTCTATAAGCTTTCAAGCAGAGCACAGCCTTTCGTTGCATGTTCCCCAGAAGACGTTCGAAGAACAGATGATCAAATCCACACAACCCTCTAGAGTTCATCTCCAGCATGAGGTTTTAGGTCAGGCGCACCAAGCGCCTGGGATTTTCATAACTCTCTCAAGTTCCTCAAAGATTAAAAAACAAGCAAACCTGGGGTGGCACCTGGTTGGCACAGTGGGTTAAGTGTCTGCTTTTGGCTCAGGTCATGATCCCAAGATCCTGGGATGGAGCCCTGCATGGGGCTCCCTGCTCAGTGGAAAGTCTGCTTCTCCCTCTCCCCCTTTCCCTTATGTGCTCCTGTATGCTCATGCACACACACTCCCTCTCAAATAACTCTTTAACAAAACAAAACAAAAAGCTAGAACAAAAACCTGGCCATTCAGACCCTCTTCACACTGTGCTTCTCCATTCTGTCTCTGTGTTAGAACTATCTGGAACTTTCTGACCACCTGAGGCTCAGGCCCCACCTGGATCATTATGTGAGAATCTCTGGAGTAAGGACGCTCAACATGTTGTGAAGCTGTGAACATCTCTCTGGGTCATTTTAACACACAGCCCAGGTTAGACTCAGTTATGCAAGTCTCTACCTCCCTGGAGCATGGTCTGGGAGGTGGGGAAGCACCTAAGGTGGCCCTGCTCTTGGGGGCAGCTCATGGCAAGGTGCACGATGCTCCTCTGAAGGAAGAGAGCTCTACCCAGGCTGCAGGTTTGAAAAGCTAGACAGTTTTACAAACACAAAGTTGTGGGCCTCACTGGGACTTCCCTGAGCTCAGATACAAACGGAAGAGCTAGACTTACCCAAGAAGGTACAGAGACCATACCAGCTGTCTCGTTTGAGGACTGAATAATGGACAGCACCTGCAAACAAAGCCACCTCTGACTAGGATCTGATACTCAACCTGCAATTTAACCTGGTTCCCAGTCCCATTTGAGGGGCAAGGGAGGTCAGGAGTCCTTCTCTTCCTCAAGCCCAGTAGAATGACAAGTAAAATGTGAAATGAACTGGAGGATCCTTTAGCTCTGCCATGTGGCCAGGGTGTAGAGGGACACCTCCCACCCCACCCCCAACCCTGCCAAAAAAAAAAAAAAAAAAAAAAAAGGCAGGAAGAGTCAAGGGGCAGGGAGGGAGCTCAGCTTCGGGATGTCTCAGCTCACGCAGGTTGAAAGAAGAAAAAAACTAAAAACCAAAACTTTCAGGAATCAGGGGTCTGCATCTGGAGAGAAGAGAACTTTCTATGTTACAAGTGGGGATCTAAGCCCTGAATCCTTTTGAATCACTGGCCTAGTTGAGCCCATGCACATGGTCTCTCAGTGACCCAATGGGATGCTAGTCTAGGTGCCGCTGAAAGGATCTGGCGATGTAATCCATGTTCCAGTCTCAATGGGCTCAAGGGCTAAACTCTGGATTAGCTGGCCTCAGTCACAGGTAAGGTTTTTTAAAAGGAGAGTGCGGGGACTTAGGATTTAGAGAGAAAGTCTAGGAGGCAGTGGATGGAAAGAGGGCCAGAGGGAGGAGACCATCTCCAGCCGACGCCTGCTGAACAGGGAGCCCGACCTGGGGGCCCTGATCCCGCCATCTGGGCTGAAATCAAGAGTCAGATGCTTAACCCATTGATCCACCCAGGCTCACCGCCCCCACCCGAGCCTCCCTCCCCCCGTCCCAGGACCGCAGCCCGCGGGAGCGCCGGATCTCCCTCCCGACTCGGGCTTGCGCGGAGGACCGGGGCTCGGCACCCGGCGCCCACCGTGGCGGCAGCCAGCTCCCACCAGGGGACCCGGGGACCAGGGGACCAGGGGACCCGGGGCCCCTCCTCTCCCGCGTCAGCCCTGTCTCACCCCCTCCATCCGCCCCTCCTCTCGGGCTCCTAAGCTCTCCCAGCTCATTCCCTGCTCCTGACACCCGGACGTCCTCCTGAACTGCTTGTCGCTAAGACCCTTCCACGACTCCCCGGTAGTCATGAAAAAATTTTTTAATTGGTGATTTTCTATCAGTTCATAGTCCCCTTCCTATTTTTAAAGAGAGAACCAGGAGTGCGTGGGTGGCTCAGTAGGTTAGATGTAGGTGTCCAGGCTGGGGGTGGTGGAGGTCCCCGGCTGTGGGCCAGGTGGGGAGGTCGCGGGCTTTCAGTCCCTGCTCAGCGGGGGGTCTACTTCTCTCCCTCCTTATGTACTCTCTCAAATAAATGTTAAAAAAAAAAAAAGCAGCAGCTCTAAATTATAATGAGGTGCACCTCTCTTTTTACAAGATTCCTATTGACCTTTATGAGGGAAAAATCAGGGGCCAGGGTGGGAAGCTTTGTTTACAGAGAGGCCCTACAGATAATCCTGGGCTGTTACTACAAGGGCCACAGTTCTTTAGGGGTTTCTCTATTTTCCAGGTCCTAGTGGTTAAGGGAGGGACTTCAAGCCAAGCCCTGCCCATTGTGTCCTGAGTTGGGCAAAGAATTCTGAGCCAGGTGAGCCCATAGGTTCCTTCCACCCACCAGGAAGAGGGGGCCTTTCCAGCATGTCACCTGCTTCTCTCTCCTGTTCACTCCTCATAACTGGGGGACCCAGCAGTGCCCTTGAGGGACACTGTCTTGGCCTCAAAACAGACATGGCCTCTTCATTTAGGCAGATTTCCCACAGAGACCCGATGGCCTCCTAAATTTGTTCTTTATTCCCCCTCCCTGCTCCCTCCCCACCATCACCACCTCCTCTCTCTCACTTGCTCTCTTGTGCTGACTGTCTTTAGCCTGGAAGGCTTGGTTCCCCAACACAGTGGCCATCACAGTATGCCTTTGCCCCCAGGATCAACTCACCTCCAGCCTCTGGAGAGAAACATACTTCAGCTTCTTCGGACACCATTAGGATGGAATGGCCATAGATTCTCTCACATTTTTCTTGTTCACTCATATTCCCTTTTTTCAGTATGCTTGATCTTTCTTAGTTTTCCCTCTTTCACTCAGAAGACTCCATTTTCCCTTTGAAATTAAAATCCTTCCTCATCACGTCCTGGCACATCAGAAACCACCACTGGCTCACAGTTCTGCAGGTTTCTGATCTGTGAAGACTGTCCTTCACACAGCAACCCCCACTGTCTCCCTGTACTTGCCTCAATGTGAACTACTTTTCCCCCTATTTTAGCCCAACAAGAAGTGCCCTTCTTTAAAAAATTCACCCTAAAAACATCATAGTTGGGTTTTTGTTGTTTTACAATGAAATCTTGAAAATTTTCCCTAAATGAGAAAATTTTCCCCAAGGCTTAGAACTTAATACCTGTATGTTCCCTCATCCACAGGAAGACAAGCAGCCCTAAGATTGGCATCCTCACTTCCTTGAAATGCACATGCTCCATCTAGAATAAACCTGAAATCTCAGGAAGGCTTTCCTAGATCAGGCTTCTGCCCCCAAAGAGCCTCTGAGAGCACTCTCATTCCTCAAAGAAAAAGACCCATTTTAACAGGAGCTTCTTGGCCCCAAAGTGCATTAGTACCACCTGAGACCTTCTGGAGTCTACCCTGCCTGGAGCCCCCGCAGGTGGCAAGTCCCAAGGAGGTCCCCAGGCACTCCCCCTCTTCCCCCACCCCCCACCCCCTGCCACGGCCCTGGTCAAGTGCAGCTCAGGGCAGAGTGCACGATGTTCCTCCTGGGGGCAGCAGATCTCAACCCAGGCTGCAGGTGAGACACCCCCCAGACAGCTCTCCACAAACACCCAATGCCTGGGCCCCAGCCCAGGGTAATTAACTCTTAGCCACAGGGATTGACCTTTGAATGCCTTCCAGTTGATTCCATGGTTGAGTTAGGCCTGGGAAGCTGTTCTACAGCTGAATTCACTTGAAAACAGGATCCATGATTTTGCTGAATTTCCAGACCAGTGGCTGAGCTAGACTTGACCAGGAAGTTCCATTCAACTGTACAAAGTGGTAGTCAAGAATATCAGAGAAGTGTGACTGGAGCTCCAATATTAGGAGGAAATTGAGCTTGACCTGAAGCTGTGCAGTGGACAAGGAATGAAGAATGTCCTGAAAAGTCAGAACATGTTGGCTGCACACAGAGGCAGATATAAGCAGGATAGTCCCTGTTAGATATCATACCTGCTGTTCCTGGAAATCCTCTGAGTGCCTGGACTGCTTTAATTCCCGCGCTGGAAACTGGAACAGTTAGTGGCACATATATTTAGAAGATAAGATATTGGGGTGCCTAGGTGGCTCAGTTGGTTAAGCGTCTGCCTTCAGCTAAGGGTCCTGGGTGGAGCCCAAGGTCAGGCTCCCTGCGCAGCGGGGAGTCTGCTTCTGACTCTGCCCCACACCCCACTTGTGCACGCATGTGCTCTCTCTCTCTCTCTCAAATGAATAAATAAAATCTTTCAAAAGAATAAGATAGGATGTCAATAATTCTGCTTGAGAAGACCGTTCAGTATGGTGATTAAAAGGATCTATGAGTTGTTTCTGCATTTCTTCTCTGGAAACAGCCTGGAAGAAGCCCCCACTTACCCAAAGGGAGAGGCCCAGACAGGGGTTAGATTGAGGGGGATGCTGGGTGAGGATACTCTGAGTGGGACCCTGCTGAGCATGGAGAGTCCTGAAGCTTAGCTTTGCTATGAGGACGCTAACCTGGAGAGGGAAACTTGGTTTTTAGTAGTATCTGGAGAGGGATGAGGAGGGCAGGTAACAAGGACAGACTTTTGTCTAACACGCTTCCTTAGGCATCAGAGTGGGGTGTATAGGACAGGCCCAGATTGGGAAGCCCAGTGTCTCGTTAGGGGATTTCCTGGGTGTATGGGCATCAGGAAATGGAAGCCCAGAATCTCTATGGAAATGAAGGGCCTGTGTTGTTTTTAAGGATTCCCCCTTAGCTGCTGGATAACTGAGCCTGAGTTGACTTAAGAAGTTACCACTCCCTGGAGTGCCTGGGTGACTCAGTCGGTTAAGTATTTGCCTTCGGCTCAGGTCATGATCCCAAAATCCTTAGGATCAAGTCCCAAATCCATGGGATGCCTGGGTTGCTCAGTGGTTGGGTCCATCTGCCTTCAGCTCAGGGCATGATCTTGGAGTCCCAGGATCAAGTCCCACATCTGGCTTTCTGCGTGGAGCCTGCTTCTCCCTCTGCCTATGTCTCTGCCTCTCTGTGTGTCTCTCATGAATAAATAGATAAACTCTTTTTAAAAAGTCCCAAATCCGGGTCCCTGCTCAGTGGGCAGTCTGCTACTCCCTCTGTCCCTCCCCTCCCCTCCACTTGTGCACTCTCATGCTCTCTCTCTCAAATAAATAAATAAAATCTTTAAAAAAAAAAAAAGTTACCACTTCTTTCAAAGCCCCTTTCCCTGCCTTCTCAGATACCACCTGAGATAGATGCCATAAATCTGAAGGATGGGGTAGAAATGGGGAGGATGGTCGCCAAGACTCGAGTTTTATTCTGTGTAGGGTCCAGACTCCTGACCTGTAGCTGAGTTCCTGAAGTCAAAAGACAAGCCAAGGATCATATTCCTGTGTGTTTGTGGGAGGATGACTGGATTATTTGTCTTTCATTTCATTAGCATTTTTATATCCATTAAAGTAGGAGCCCTGCATGTTTCTATGAACTTTTCCAATACTAAACTCATCCAAACCTCTGGGCATGTCATGGAAGGTGTTAACCATACTCATTTGGCACAGCGGAATGGGAGCTACCTGGACCAGCTGCACTTCTCAGAGCTGGAAACAGACACCCAACACCACGGCTCTAGAGTGCATGATGCTGTTAATGCTGCTTCTGAAATATTTCCTGGGGCAATCCTTCACAATTCCTGATTTTACATTTATTCTTCCTTTTTTTTTTTTATTTTTTAGGAGGGAGAGTGCTCTGATGAGAGGGGTGGGGCAGAGGGAGAAGGAGAGAATCTCGAGCAGACTCCATGCTCAGCATGGAGCCCGATATGGGGCTTAATCTCACCACCCTGAGATCCAGACCTGAGCTGAAATAAAGAGTTGGATGTTTAACCAACTGAGCCACCCAGGTGCCCCTCAAAATTCCTGATTTTAATGGAACTGTGTGTCTGTTTTGATTTTTTCGTCTGACTCACTCCATTTTGCATCTCCAAAGTTCCATTTAGGTCCTTTTGATGTTCTTCAGTGACCTGTGCTCGTGCTCTCCCTACATGCTTAACCATGAATAGCCTGCAACAGGCTCTTCATAACAGCTGTTTTGAAGTTCTTCTCTAGTAACTTCACCCTCTATCATTTCAGAGCGATTTTCCTGTTGCGGTGAATATCATACCTGATCATTTTATTACTTTTCCTTTCTCCTTCTTTAAATAGCATTTGGTAATTTTAGACAGAGGTCTGCATTGGGCATTTTACATGGTTATGTATTGGATATTTTCTATTCCTTTAATAATATTGACTTTGTTCTGTGTGCAATTAAAAATTGTGAATCAGGCTAACTTGACAATTTTTTGAGAGGTTTGTATTTTACTTTACTGAATTCAGAAGGTCCAAGCTCAGGACGCCTGGGTGGCTCAGGGGTTGAGAGTCTGTCTGCCTTCAGCTCAGGGCATGATCCTGGAGTCCCAGGATCAAGTCCCACATCTGGCTTCCTGCATGGAGCCTGCTTCTCCCTCTGCCTGTGTCTCTGCCTCTCTCTCTGTGTCTCTCATGAATAAATAAATAAAATCGTAAAAAAAAAAAGAAGGTCCAAGCTCTGATGTTCCAGAAAGCACAAGAGAAAGGGGAACTGGTGGAAAATCCACAGAAGGAGGCCCATAAAAATGAAGATCCTGAGATTAAGAGGAATTTAAAACATTTCTGGGTCCCAGTATTTACCACAGTCTCTTCAGGAGTCACACCCAATACAGGAGGGAGCTGGTCCCACCAGGCCATGTGGTCCAGGTGACAGGCCTAGCGGTTGCAATACTCACACAGATATCCCTCCTGCTCCATCCACAGCAAAACCACTTACCCCACCACGGAGGCCCAGTCCACACTGACCAAGGTGACATTGTTATCAGCAAGCTCACCCAGATCCTTTCCTCCTGGAGGCAGCATCCTTGCAACAGGAAACATCATGATGAAGGGTAAAGAGGAGGCAGAAAAAAAGAAATCTTCAGAGCTGTCATATTTGAAGGCATTGCAGATGATACACCCTCTGTGACCGGGACACAAGGACACAGAACAGGACAGATGTCAGGGAAGGGAGCTAGACCCAGGCTGAGAGCTGGACCAAGAGACAAAAAGAGGTGGCACAGCTACTTGGAGAAGCAGAAAGTGGCAGTGAGCCCACAAACATGGACAAAGGACCTGGGTCTGCCAAGGAGTTGATCAAGCTTATCAAAGAGGAGTTTGCCATATTCCTGACTGGAAAGGCACTGGTTTCTCTGAAGAAGCCAGAGGACAAGAAGAGGCTGAGAGGTTTCTTTCACATGTCCAACAGTGACGCAGCATGCTAACCTGACAGGAGGGATGAATGGCTGTGGGGAATGTTGGGCGGTGGGTTATAGCAGCTGAACCAGGGGCACGATACCAGGGGGAATGTTGTGAGTATATGAACACCCAGGAGGCTCTCTGACCAAGGCTGCATTCCAGGCTGGCATCAAGATGTCTGGAGGGTAGGGGCACCTGGGTGGCTCAGGGATTGAGCATCTGCCTTCGGCTCAGGGCGTGATCCCAGAGTCCAGGAATCGAGTCCCACATTGGGCTCTCTGCAGGGAGCCTGCTTCTCCTCCCTCTGCCTATGTCTCTGCCTCTCTTTGTGTGTCTCTTGTGAATAAATAAATAAAATCCTTAAAAAAAAAAAAAAGATGTCTGGAGGGTGGAGAACCAGGCATTTCATTTCAAAGAAACCAAGGACAAACTAGAGCTTTGATTGCCAGTAGAGGAAGATTAAGGCGCTTATTGACAGGAGGACAATAATGGAAGCCAATGGAGTTGAAGTCAAAGGACCGAAATGCTAATCTCCAGTTCTAACCCCAAGAAGAAGAATGTCCACAGGAATATGTTCCTACAGGGCAGCCCCGGTGGCGCAGCGGTTTAGCACCGCCTGCAGCCCAGGGTGTGATTTTGGAGACCCTGGATCAAGTCCCACATCAGGCTCTCTACATGGAGCCTGCTTCTCCCTCTAAGGCCTGTGTCTCTGCCTCTCTCTCTGTCTACAAATAAATGAATAAAATCTTAAAAAAAAAAAAAGGAATATGTTCCTATGGCTTTCTCTGTGATACCTAGAAGGCTGCCAGGGTTGTCTTGTGAGTGTGTATAACATTTTACTGTACAATCATTTTGCTTCATTAAAACTGGTTGTCCTGCCAATAGGGCAATGGTCCTGGGCTTTCCTAGAGTGGACATGGCCCCTAGACATGGCTAGGTCATAGGCAGAGATCCAGGGAGAGGGTGGGTGACATCCTCATGAGCTCTCCATGTGCCTTTCTCTCTCTCAAGTCCTCCCTGTGCTGACATGGCTGACGTGCCATTTCACCAAGTACCAGATCCAGGCCTGGACCAGCACCCAACTTCCATTTGGGACCCCCAAATCCATGGTCTATGCAGAGAATTCTCAGAAACCATAAAAGAAGGCCTAGAACATGAACCTTCCATGGTCAAGTCCATGCCCATTTCCTGTCTTTCTCCCCTGCAGAGTCCTCAGCCCCCAGCAGCACTGATTGATCCCCCTCTGATTGTGATCCAGATCTTGAACTTTAAGAAAATTTGAACCTGGACCCCGTGCCATTTGAGAGATAAGAGATATCCTGACTCCTTTCCTTCCCCAAACATTTCAAATGTGAAATAGAACTAAATGATGCTCTAGTTCTGCCTTGCGACCAGGGCTTGGATTCAACCCTAAAACAGAGCAAGGGGCAGGGGGAAGGTGCTCAGCTTCCTGGGAAACCTGAGACCTGTCTTCCTATTCATCACCTCTCCCAGGATCCTGGGGCATCCTTCATGACCTGAACCAAATCCAGGACTTATAGTTTGAAACTTGATCTTGATTCCTTTTGAGGGACAAAGGAACATCACAGTCCATGTTCTCATGACAGTCCATGTTCCTCTTCCTCAAACTCATTGTCAAATTAAAAATTGAAACTCATTGTCAATCCTTCTCTCTTTCTACCTGGGGGCCAGAATTGGAGAGGTCCCAATATAATGAAGACAAAACCCAAGGGACAACTTGGAACTCAAGATTCCTAGGTGACTTGGGATATGTCACTCTCCTCACTCTCCTCTCCCCAACATTCCTGCTGTACGGTGGGTCCTTTATATAGGGGGCACTTATAGATAAAGGAGTCTGTTGGTTACTTACAGGCAGCCATGGGTTCAATGGACCTTACTGAGATTGGAGTGCCACAGTCTGAGCTCAGCTGCCCTTCTTCCATTCTCCAGGCTGGCTGGGGACTCTGTGCAGTGAAGCAGATGCCCACAGGCTTTAAGGCCCTGAATATGCTCAATCCTCTGAGGCTCTCCTCCATGAGGTGGTTAAAAGCAGAGGCCCCAGGCATTCCAAGGGATCTAGACACTTTCCCCTTGGGTTCCCATCTGTAGACTGGGGGCGTCCTGCCCTAGGGCCTCATGACCCAAACACCCACCAGCTCCCTCTTCTTCATTTGCCACAGGACTCCAGGGACAAGTCCATACCATATGACAGCATGGAGCATACCAAGATTATCATGGGAACATCATGGTGCTGTGTTCCTTTGATGACTCAGAAGTCAAGGTTACTTCTTACTCCATGGTCCCCCAGAAACCAGTGTGGATGGCAAGATATCCTGGAGTACAGATTTGGCCCAGGAGCACCTGTTGCCTGTGAGTGGCTGCATCTGGGGCTCCGCATTTCCAAACAAAGGGCCAGGGTCATATAATGCTTCCCTGATGTTTGTGAACCACACTATGCTATCAAGAGGCTGATCATCAGGTTACCCATGGCTTTCCATCATCTTCTCAGAGTACAGGACAAAGAGTGATTTACCACTTGAAGCAGAACATCTCAACCTTGAATACCCCTGAGAACCATCTGGGCCTATAGAATACAGGGTGGTTAGACTTATCTGGGGCCTAATCAAGTCTGATGGGCAAGAGCTGGCCAAATCTACTTAGAAAGTCTGCAGGATTTCAGCTCAGGTCATGAACTCGTGGATCCTAGGATTGAGCCCAGGGTCCATTGGACTTCCTGCTCAGTGGGAAGTCAGCTTGAGGATTTATCCTCCCCCTTTACATTTTTTTTAAAGAAAGGTTTAGAGGGGCGCCTGGGTAGCTCAGTTGGTTGTGTCTGCCTTCAGCTCAGGTCATGATTCTGGGGTCCTGGGATCAAGAGCCACTGCTCAGTGGGGAATCTGCTTCTCCTTCTCTGTGCTTTCTCTCTCTCGAGTAAATAAACAGAAAAAAATTTTTAATATTTTTAAAAAGGTTTGGAAAGTCTCCAGGAGGCTCTCCTGTATTATCACATTGTGCTGGGAAGCTAATAAAGTCCCTGCTTCTCTGATTGTTAAATGCTAATCTTAGGCAGAGCCCACTGAAAATCCCCTCTTGGTGACTCTGAGGCCATAGTTCTCAAATCTGCTTGTCAATTAGAACCACCTGCAAAAACTTTTTTCACAAAAGGCCTACATCCCACCATAGGCTAATAACTCACAAGGCTGAAGCGTACAGAATTCTAATTTTGGGGAACCCCTGATGGCTCAGTATTGAGTACCTGCCTTCAGCTCAGGGCATGATCCAGGGTTTCTCAGATCAAGTCCAGTATCAGGGTCCCCATGGGGAGTCTGCTTCTCCCTTCTACTTATGTCTCTGCCTGTCTCTCAGTGTCTCTCATGAATAAAAATAAAATCTTTTTTAAAAAAGAAAAAGAATTCTAACTTTGGAAATTCTGAAATGCCCTCCAGGGACTTCAGTGCTCATTGTGAGAAGCATGGCTCTCACGGTACATTCACTGTGCCCACAAGACCCTTGGTGTCAGCAAGTTTGCAGAACAACAGGAGACGAGGCACCACAGACTTGTCAAGTTCTCAAAGAGGTAAAGGGCGGAACACCTCACGTCGTCTGTGGGCAAGTCTCAGAGTCAGCGAAGACCTCCCAGGGAGGCCATAATTTCTCATCAAACCTAAGAGCTGATAAGAGGTAACTAGGAGTATGGGAAAAGAGGCACTCTGGCAAAGAGAGCAGAACCATGGGCCATGAGCCAAAGATACTGCCTGCCATATTGGAAATGAGCAAAGGTCAGCGTGGCTGCAGCATGCATACTGAGCAGGAGCCTAATGAGATGTGGGGATGTCAAGGAACAAGCCACAGGAACTGGGATTACAGGCAGTAACCAGGTAGTTCGGATTTTATCTTTGGAAAAGTGCAAGCAGAGTCGGTAATACAACTGCCATTGTCCATTGAGAAGCCCAGAATGCATGTATGTTAATGCCAGGAATGGAAATAAGTCCATACATTCCCCAGACATTTCAGGACTTTCTGTTTGTATGAAAGCCATAACTAAGGGCCTTTGAACTTGGAATAGAGCTAGCCATCGGCTTTCCCTGGACTCTAGCTTCCTGATTCACCCTGCAGATTTTGGAACTTGCCACCTTCCATAATCACATGAACCAGTTCTTATAAAAATATGTTTTTATATAAATCATACACCTACACACACACACACACAAATCTATTGATTCTGTTTCTCTGAAGAACTCTAATACAATCACTTTATGCTCCTAATTTTTCCTTTACTGTCTTGAAAAAAAGTGAGTATAATATAATTACGTTGAAGGCCCTTGTCTACAAATTCTATTATCCATGTTCTTCCTAGAACTGTTTTTATTGATTAATTTTAATCTTGTTGTGAGTTATATTTTCCTGTTTCTTTCCGGGTTTTAAAAATATATATATTTTATTATATGCCAGTGTCAATTTTATGTTGTTTGTGCTGGAATTTGTTATATACCTTTAAAGATTTGAGCTCTTTTTTGGTGATGCATTTAGGTGGCCTCAAAATCATTGGACTTTTCTAAGGCTGACTTTTAAGCTTCTGTGATATTGTGATTTATAATAAGAAATATATAATCTTCATCCCCATTTCTGGTGCAGAACTCCAAAAACCTAAGTGATAAATAAGGTTTCTTAAGTAAAGAGAGCCATAGTGGTGTCTTTTGTTATGTTAATGAAGTGACTTGGGATTCCCACTGAAGGGTACCAGCTGGTTGCCAAAAAACCAAATCTATGATTAGAGGGTTGAACTTTCAGTCCCACCCCCTGGCCCCTGGAGAGAGGAGAGGGGCCAGAAGTTGAATCATTGACCAATGGCCAATAATTTAATCAATCATGCCTATGCAATGACATGTGCATAAAAACCCCAAAGTTTCAGGGATCCCTGGGTGGCTCAGCAGTTTAGTGCCTGCCTTCAGCCCGGTGCATGATCCTGGAGTCCTGGGATAGAGTCCCACATCAGGCTCCCTGTGTGGAGCCTGCTTCTCCCTCTCCCTGTGTCTGCCTCTCTCTCTCATGAATAAATAAATAAAATCTTTAATTAAAAAAAAAAAGTTTCAGAGAGCTTCCCAGGTGGTGAACACGTGGAGATCTGGGGATACTGGTGCACCCAGAGAGGGCATGGAAGCTCTTGGCCCTTTCCCCTGAACATTGCCTATGTCTCTCTTCCATCTAGCTGTCCCTGAGTCACTTCCTTTTGTAATAAACTAGCGATCTAGTAAGTAAAATGTTTCTCTGAGTTCTGTGAGCCACTCTAGCACATTAATCAAACCCAAGGGAGGAAGGCACCTCTGATTTATAGCCAGTTGGTCAGATGTACAGGTAGCAACCTGGACTTGTAGCTGACATCTGAAGTCCAAGGAGGGGGTTGTGGGAACCCCCATTTGTAGCCAGTTGCTCAGAAGCACAGGCAGTAACTTGGCCTTGCAACTGATATTTGAAAGGGGATGAAAGGCCAGTCCTATAGGATTTGTGGAATATGATTCTGTCTCCAGATAGATAGTGTCAGAATTGAAATAAATTATAGAACATCCAGGTAAACCAGTTATGAGAACTTCTGGTAGCCTAGGGGAGAGACAATGGGGAGTAAGACTAGATGATCAGCCATGGGAGGACATCTAGCAGGTGTGCTGATGGCACAGGTGAGAGACATGAAAAGAAGAGACTGCTCCTTGAGCATCCAGGTGGACAGTTGTGCCATTATGGATACAGGGAGACTGAGATTTAACATGCATGGCAGATTTAGTTCCAACAGTATCTTGAAGGATGTGAACACCCATTCTGACATCACTATTCTGAATCTTCAAAAGAAAGAGGGCCAAGGATTTGTGCTATGAGATCTGGTGTCCCTCTGATAGGTCATCAGTTCTTTGCGGTCAGGATCCAATGTTTTATGCAAAAGAAGGCTTCATCTGGGAGGTAGAGGGCTGAAGAGTGGCTTGAAAGGACTTTGGCTGGCTCTATTCCTAGTTGCAGGGAGAGCTGGTCTTGGGTATGTGTGCCTTGGAAAGATGTCAACTCAAAAGGTCCAGCTTGGGTTAAGATATTATAAATTTGGTATTTGCTGATCAGGAATTTGGAAACTGATTTAAATGTATACTTTCATCCATGTAGAAATGTAATTTCCAAATACACTGAAATCTGAGGTAACACAAATATCCATCAATAGGAATCTGGTTAGATTAACTATGGTACATTTACACAAAGCAATTCTATTCTATGCAGCTTTAAAAAGGAATAAGAAAAGCTCTATAAATTCCACAGTGGAGTGATCCATAGGATATGTGACTTTATTAGGAAAAAGGTGTAGAACGTGTATATTGCAATTTCATCAGAGAAAGGAGATAGAATGAAATATTATAATGTATATAAAATATATACCAATTAAACAAATATATATAATATTTGTATATTTCATAAAAGAAAAGATAAAGCCAACAAAATGACAAAGCCCCAATAAAATAGAGCAGTTATCTGTATGACAGTGGAAGAAAAATAATGGAGGGAATAGGCACAGAATCAGATATCTTCTAAGGTACCTTGTTTTGGGGCACCTGGATGGCTCAGTCAGTTAAGTGGCTGCCTTTGACTCAGGGCATGATCCCAGAGTCCTGGGATGGAGCACCACATCAGGCTCCCTGCTTGACTGGGAGCCTGCTTCTCCCTCTCCCTTGGCTGCTCCCCCTGCTTGTGCTTTCTCTCTGTCAAATAAATAAATAAAAATCTTTAAAAAAAAAGTACCTTGTTTTACAATTTCAATAGTGGAATTATATAATTATAAAACTGGCAAGTAAAAATGAAAAAATCCCTAAAAACTGAGAGGACAGTGACACGAGTGAACCTCCTTGTATTTCTATGTAGTGGCCAGCTCTTCATGCATTCTCCCAAGTACAGCAGTGAGAACAAGTCTGGTAAATTGAGTGCCTTCCGAAAACAGGACAGGATCTTTCCCTCCTTCTATGGGCAAGGGAAAAGCCACAAGCTTGAGTTTTGGCACTACCTTCTGGAAAACAAAAGAAAGGCAGTCAGGTGAGAACCAGAGAAGACATAAAAGCCTAAGTAAGAATTAGATCAAAAGAGGAAGCAAGAAGTGTGGAGCAGGTGTATCCAAAGAAGATTGGAGAAAACCCCATCAACAAACAATATGCCCCTGTATAAAAGCAACCAGTATAGATTTGAGAAAGCATCGGCTTCTTCAAATGTGAAAACAGCAATGTAAAACTACAAAGACTATAAGGAATCAAGGAAACCTGTCCTTTAACATAATGGTAATCCTCCAATAACCAAGCCCAAAGTCACAGAATTTTGTGATCTAGCTGATAAGGGATTTGAAATAGCTGTTTTGAGAAAACTCAACAAACTACGAGAAAACACAGACAATATCCTTGATGAATATAGATGCAAAAACTCTCAACATAAGTATTAGCAAACCAAATTGAACAACGCAATAAACAAATTATATGCACTTTGATCACATGGGATTTATCCCTGAGATGCAAAGATGGTTCAACATATGCAAATCTGTAAATGTGATATACCACATTAATAGAATGAAGATAAAAAGCATATGATCATTTCAATAGATTCAGAAAGGCATTTGACAAAATGCAACATCCTTTCATGATAAAACCCTCAACAAAGTGAAGAAGGAACCTATTTCAACATAATAGGAGGTCATATACAACAAACTCATAGGTAATATTAAACCCAATAGTGAAAAAATAAAGGCTTTTCTCCTATGATCAGGAAAAAGACAAAGATGCCCACTCTCACCACTTCAATTCAGTATAGTACTGGAAGTCCTAGCCACAGCAATTAGGCAAGACAAAGAAATAAAAGGCATCCAAATTGGAATGGAAGAAATAAAAGAGTCTCTGCTAGATAACGTAATCTTATTCATAGAAAATCCTAAAGAATCATCCAAAAAACTGTTGGAACTAATCAACAAGATTTAGTCAAGCCGCAGGATATAAAATCAAAATACAGACATCGGTTTTGTTTCTATACACTAAGAATGAAACATCTAAAAAGAAATAAAGGAAACTACTATGTTTACAATAGTATCCAAAAGAATAAAATGCTTAGGAATATGTTTAATGAAGTAAAAGATATGTACACTGAAAACTATGAGACATTGTTGAAAGAAATCGAAGAAGACATGCCAATGGAAAAATATCCTGTGTTCAGGGATCAGAAGAATTGATATTGTTAAGAATTGATAGGGCAGCCCCGGTGGCCCAGCGGTTTAGCGCCTCCTTCAGCCCAGGGCATGATCCTGGAGACCCGGGATTGAGTCCCACACCCACATCGGGCTCCCTGCACGGAGCCTGCTTCTCCCTCTCTGCTTGTGTCTCTGCCTCTCTCTCTTTCTCTCTCTCTCGAATAAATAAATAAAATCTTTAAAAAAGAATTGATATTGTTAAATTATCCACAGACCCAAAGACATCTAGAAGTTCAGTGCAATCCCTATCGAAATTCCAATGATATATTTCACAGAAATGGAAAAAACGATCCTAAAATTTGTATGGAAACTCAAAAGACCCCAAATATCCAAGGCAATCCTGAGAAAGAACAAAGACAGTGATATCACATGCCTGATTTCAAACTACCCTGCAAAGCTATAGTAATTAAAACAATATGGTCCTGGCATGAAAACAGTCACAGAGCCTAATGAAGCAGACTAGGGAACCCAGGAATAAACCCGCCATAGATAGTCAGCTAGTATTTGACAAGGGAAGCAAGAGCATTCAATGGAGAAAGAATAGTCTCCTCAACAAATGATATTGAGAAAACTGGATAGCCACATGCAGAAAAATGAAATGCAGAAAATTAATCTTATCCTCCAAAAATTCGCTCAAAATATTTTAAAGACTTACAGGTAAGACCTGAGACCATAAACCTCCTAGAAGAAAACATAGGAAGAAGCTCCTTAACATCGGTTTTGGCAATGATTTTTTTGTACAGGCATACTTCATCTTATTACACCTCACAAATATTTTTATTTTTTTGTTTGTTTCACAAATTGAAGGTTTGTGGTAACCCTGCACTGAGCAAGTCTATCAGCATTATTTTTCCAGTAGCATTTTGTCACTTCATGTCTATGCATCACATTTTGGTAATTCTTACAATATTTCAAACTTCTCCATCATTATATGTCTTATGGGGATCTGTGATCAGTGATCTTCAATGTTATCATTGTGATTGTTTTGGGGCACTGCAGACCATACTCATATAATGTATTTGATAAATGCTATGTTCTGACTTCAGCGAGTTCTGATTCCAGAAGATCTAGCTAAGATCATTAATAAATGTGGCTACACTAAACAGCAGATCTTCAATGTGAATGAAATTGCCTTCTTTTGGAAGAGCCATCTAGGACTTTAATAGCTAGTGAGGAGAAGTCGGTGCCTGGCTTCAAAGGACAGGCTGACTTTTGTTCGAGGCTAATGCAGCAGATGACTCTAAGTTGAAGCTAGTGTTCATTCACCATCTCTGAAAATCCTAAGACCCTGAAGAATTCTGCTAAATCTACTCTGCCCATGCTCTATAAATGGAACAACAAAGCTTGGATGACAGCATATCTGTTTACAATATGGTTTGCTAGTTATGTTAAGCCCCTTGTTGAGATCTACTACTCAGAAAAAGATCCCTTTCAAAATATTACTGTTCATTGACAATGCTCCTGGTCACCCAAGAGCTCTGATGAAGAAGTACAAGGAGATTGATATTATTTTCATGTCTGCTAACACAACACCCACTCTGCAGCCCATGGATTAAGGAGTGATTTTGACTTTTAGGTCTTATTATTTAAGAAATAGATTTCATAAGGCTACCACTGCCATAGATAGTGATTCTTCTGATGGGTATGGATCAAGTAAGATGAAAACCTCCTGGAAAGTATTTACCAGTCTAGATGCCATTGAGAACATTTGTGATTCATAAGAAGAGGTCAAAATATCAGCATTTGTAAATGCTGGAGTTTGGAAGAGGTAGATTCCAACACACACAAATGTCTGTGAGGGGTTCTAGACTTCAGTGGAGGAAGTAACTGCAGATGCGGTGGAAATAACAGAACTAGAATTAGAAGTAGAGTCCAAAGATATGACTGAATTGTTGCAATCTCATGGTAAAACTTTAGTTGCTTCTTATGGATGAGCAAAGTGGTTCTTGAGATATGATCTATTCCTGGTGAAGATGCCAGCGAAGACTGTTTAAATAACAACAAAGCATTTAGACTATTACATAAACTTAGTTTGTAAAACAGCAGAAGAGTTTAAGAGGATTGACTCCAATTTTGAAAGAAGTTCTACTGTGGGTAAAATGATATCAAACAGCATCTCATGCTAAAGAGAAATCATTCATGAAGGATGAGTCAATCAATGATCAACACTGAGGAAAGACCCTCTACCAGCAAAAAGATTATGACTCACTGAAAGCTCAGACAGTTGTTAGCAAACCTTAGCACTAAGTATTTCTTTTAAGATTTTATTTATTTATTCATGAGAGACACAGAGAGAGACAAAGACATAGGCAAAGGAAGAAGCAGGCTCCCCCAGGGGAGCGGGATGTGGAACTCGATCCCCTGATCTCTGGATCAGGCCCTGAGCTGAAGGCAGACACTCAACCACTGAGCCACCCTGGCGTCCCAGCACTAAAGTATTTTTAAATTAAGGTATGTACATTATTTTGGGGGACATAATGCTATTGCATCTTAATAGACTACAGTATAGGGTAAACATGACTTTTGTGTGCACTGGGAAACAAAAAAAAAAATTTCATTTGACTCATTTGATTGTAGTGATCTGGAACTGAACCGGCAATATCTCCAAGGTATGCCTCATATCCTGCAACCTTGTTGAATTCATTTATCAGTTCTAACAATGTTTTTATGTGTTCCTTGGGTTTTTTCTGTATATATTTTCATGTCATCTGTGAATATAATTGTGCATCTTCCTTTTCAATATGGTTGCCTTTTATATCTTTTTCTTCCCTAAAATACCCTGGCTAAAACATTTAGTACAATGTTGAATAGCAATGATGAAAACAGACTTCCTTGTCTTGTTCCTGGAATTAGAGGGAGAGCATCCAATCACTCACCAGTGAGTATGATGTTAACTATGAATTTTCATGGATGATCTTTATCAGGTTGAGGATGTTCCCTTCTATCCATAGTTTGTTGAGTGTTTTTATCATGTTGGATTTTGTCAAATGTTTGCATCTACTGAAATGATTGTGAGGGTTTTGTTCTTTATTCTGTTGATATGATACATAGTCTTTTCTTCTCTTAAATAAGTTAAAAGACAACTACATAAAACCATAATTATAAAACTACTATTAGGGGTGCCTGGGTGGCTCAGTCAGTTAAGCGTCTACCTTCAGCTCAGGTCATGATCCCAGGGTCCTGGGATCAAGCCCTACTTTTGGCTCCTTGCTCAGCAGAGAGTCTGCTCTCCCTCTTCCTCTGCCTGCTGCTCCCCCTGCTTGTGCTGTCAAATAAATGAATTTTTAAAATCTTAAAACGAAAAAACTACTGTTGGGCTCATAATGTATGAGAATGGAATATGCATGACAATATCACAAAGGAGGAGGTAGGAAGAGAACCATATTTGAGTAGTTTTTGTATACTATCGGAATTAAGTTAATATTCACTTGAAATTGTATAAGTTGAAATGCATATTGTTTTCTCCAGAGCAACAACTAAAAATAACTCCAAATATAGAAGTTTTTTTTTTAACAAAAAGGAAAATGGCACACCTGAAAATATCTATTTAACACAAAAGAAGGCAATAAGAGGACAGAGGCACAAAAAAGCTATATAGACAAAACAAATGACAAAATGCTAGATGTCATGGGACACCAGGATGGCTCAGCGGTTGAGTGTCTGCCTTTGGCTCAGGGCGTGATCCTGGAGTCCCAGGATCGAGTCCCACATCAGGCATCCTGCATGGAGCCTGCTTCTCCCACTGCCTATGTCTCGCCTCTCAATGTGTCTTTCATGAATGAATAAATAAAATCTTTTTTTAAAAAATGCCAGATGTAAATCCAATGGTATCAATATGTAAATAGATTAAACACTTCAATAAAAAGGCAGAGATTGACAGGCAGGTTTGCAAAAACGCACAATCTGTGTGCCATCTAAGAGACACTCTAAATTCAAATATACAAATAGGTCGAAATTAAAAGGATGGAAAAAGATAGACAATGTAGTTACCAAAAAAGAGCTAGAGTGGCTATATTAATGGCAGACAAAATTAAGGGAGCAAAGGTTACTAGGGATGAAAAGAAATGTTTTATAATATTAAAAGAGATAATTTATCAGGAAGATAAAACATTCATAAACATATATGCATCTAACAACAGAGCCTAAAATATATGACACAAAAAGTGAATGAGTCACTTATGGAAGACTGCCATATTATCAATCTACTTGACTCAATTGGCACTTATAGAAAATTCCAGCCAACAGCAGGGGAATATACATTTTTTTCAATTGCACAGAAAACATTCTTGATAATAGACCATGATCTATCTACTATGTATCTAATTTATGGTTGGCCATAAAACTAGTCTCAATAAATTTAAAGAATTGAAATCATATAAAGTATATTGTCTGGCTACAAGGGAATGAAATTAGAAAGCAATAATTTCGAGGACATCTGAGTGGCTCAGTCAGCTAAGTGTCTGCCTTCAGCTCAGGTCATGATTTTGGGGTCCTAGGATCAAGCCCCATATCTAGCTCCTTGCTCAGCAGGAGACCTGCTTCTCTCTCCCTCTGCCCCTTCCCCTAGCTCATGCTCTCTCTCTCTCTCTCAGTCTTGCTGTCTCTCAAATAAATGATCTTTTTAAAAAAGAAAACAACAATTTTTTAAAAATGGAAAATCCATAAGCATTTGCAAATTAAACAACACATTTCTAAATAATCTGTGGGTCAAAAAGAAATCACAAGTTAAATTAGAAAGTCTTTAGAACTGAATGAAAATGAAATCACAATATATCTAACTTTATGGGATGCACCTAAAGCAGTTCTTAGAGGGAAATTTTTAGCTTTAAACACATATTAGTAAAGAAGATCACAAATCAAAAATCTAAGCTTTTGTCTTCAGAATCCAGATACAGAAGAGAAAACTGAACGCGAAGTAACTCCCACTAGAGTGGAAGTTCATGAAATAGAAAATAGGAAAATAATAGAGAAAATGAATTAAACCAAAAGTTGGTTCTCTGAAAGGAGCAACAAAATTGTCAAACCTTAACTAGACCAATACAGAGAGAGAAAAAACAGATCACCAAAATCAGGAATGAAGGGATGACGCTGTTAGGCCTGGAAAAATTAGAAGAATACGTTTAAAAAAATACAGTGAACATTTTTATGCCAACAAATTAAACAACTGAGATAAAATGGGCAAATTCTTAGAAATTACTGAAACTGACTCAAGAAGAAGAGGATAATCAAAATAGACCTCCAATAAGTAAGGAAATGAAACTAATAATTAAAAAAAAATCTTTCTACAGGGGCACCTGGGTGGCTCAGTTGGTTAAGTGTCTGCCTTCAGCTCAGGTCATTATCCTGGGGTGCTGGGATCAAGTCCCACATTGGCTCCCTGCTCCACGGGGGCCTGCTTCTCCTTCTGCCTGCTATTCCCCCTGCTTATGCTCCCTCTGTCAAATAAATGAATAAAATCTTTTTTAAAAACCCAAAACTTTCTATAAAGAAAAGGAAAGGCCCAGATGGCTTCACTGGTACATTTTATTAAACACTTAAAGAAGAAATAGTTCCAACACTTCACAAACTCTTCTAAGAAATAGAGGAGGAAGGAATGCTTCCTGGTTATTAGGCCATAATTACCTTAATAGCAAAGCCAAAGATATTACAAGAATAGGGATGCTTGGGTGGCTCAGCGGTTGAGCATCTGCCTTCGGCTCAGGGCGTGATCCCTGGTTTCTGGAATTGAGTCCATGTTGGGCTCCCTGCATGGAGCCTGCTTCTCCCTCTGCCTGTGTCTCTGCCTCTCTGTGTGTCTCTCATGAATAAATAAATAAAACCTTTTTTAAAAATGACAAGAATAGGGGATCCCTGGGTGGCGCAGCGGTTTGGCGCCTGCCTTTGGCCCAGGGCGCGATCCTGGAGACCCGGGATCGAATCCCACGTCGGGCTTCCGGTGCATGGAGCCTGCTTCTCCCTCTGCCTATGTCTCTGCCTCTCTCTCTCTGTGACTATCATAAATAAATAAAAATTAAAAAAAAAAAAAAAATGACAAGAATAGACAATCATTGCAGCCTTACATCAGTAACCACACTAGCACCTTTGAATGTCCATCAATTCCTAAATACCTCTGCTTCTGAAACCCACCAATGTCTAAATGCAAGGTTCCCAAAACCTTATGTAAGATCAGTTCTGGCTGCGTTTGGGAAGACTGTCCCTTGCAAGCAAACAGGAATTCACCTTTTTTGCATCAGATAACAAGTTCAATTTATGTTGAATTCATAACCTTTTTGCTGGATTAATTCCAAATTACAATCTGTTATTAGTTCAGACTTATGGGTGGCAGATGCACTAACACAGCTTTGAAATGATCAAACTAAATTTTTCTAATTTTTGTTTAAGGGTGATTGCTATCACCCTCTTTTTTATTTGTATATATATGAACTCCAAAATGCCAAAATGCAAATGCAAATTTTGTGATGAATTTTCTAAACACTGGCATTTGTTAAACAAAGGAAAATTCTTCATAGCTTTTTGTAATGTGTGCAATTATTCATTTAATATAAAAAATGATGGAAACTCAGATATAACCCAGCATATTCTAAGCATTGAGCATAAGGGATACATGATTTCTTCAACTAGCATCAAAGAAAGCAATAACACATTTTTTGATTAATGAAGATAAAATAATCACAGAAAAAGTTGTAACAGATGGCCTTCTATGCTGTATAGATAAGACTTTCAGCTCAAATCACTGGCTTTAGTGCTTCTGGAATATTTTCTAATTCTAAAATTCCAAGTACGTTTTCACATGTAGAAATTTTTTTCTCATTAAAAGGTCTTGCTTATAAAACGGAGAGAAATCCATCCCAGATAAGAAGCTTAGAAAGAAGAGCAAATTTTTGCAGAGATGAGTTTGAGTTAGGAGTTAATAGGAGAAAAAACTTAGTGTGGAATACAAATACAACTTTCAGGGATCCCTGGGTGGCGCAGCGGTTTGGCGCCTGCCTTTGGCCCAGGGCGCGATCCTGGAGACCCGGGATCGAGTTCCACGTCAGGTTCCCGGTGCATGGAGCCTGCTTCTCCCTCTGCCTATGTCTCTGCCTCTCTCTCTGTGTGACTATCATAAAAAATAAAAAAAAAAACGAATACAACTTTCAATGGATATTTACATAAAGGTGCAGACAATATTGGTCCAGAAGTGAAGCAGCACACGATTCTCTCCAAGGTGCTGGCTGTTTGTTGGCCATGTTCTGCAAAATGCTGCTCAAACGGCATCTATTGTCATTCTACTGACATTAAAGCAATTGTCATTGTTTTACTCTTTTATACTGTTTTAACTCAGCGACTAAGATTTTTTGAGTTTGTTGGCATTCAGTATTCTTCAATTCTCTTGAACTCAAAAACCCATTGGTTCTCTTTAACAAATACAGTTGGGAGAATCCCTGGTTTATTTAGAAAGCACTGAAAATCACACTTTAATTCTGAAGAAAAAAGTCTCCAAATTTTTGTTGACTTTTTAAATAGTCCACTAAGTGAAGCCTCTTTATTGCTTGTTTATAGTTGTTAATACCTCATTATCAATAGCATTATTCAAATTGAAAGAAAAGCAAATAGTTCCTCCGAAGTGCGATTATAGTTTAAAGGAAGTTGTTGAGGCAGCCTAGGTGGCTCAGCGGTTTAGCGCCGCCTTCAGCCCAGGGCATGATCCTGGATTGAGTCCCCTGTCAGGCTTCCATGAATGGGGCCTTCTCCTTCCTCTGCCTGTGTCTCTGCCTCTCTTTTTCTCTGTGTCTCTCATGAATAAATAAACAAAATCTTAAAAAAAATAAAAAATAAAGGAAGTTGTTGAATGTGTTAAACAATTGATGAAAAGTTTATCCCTTTGTCAAGACAATTCTCAAAAAGGAGAGCTTTGCTTATGAAAATGAAAAATTCTGAAGTGGATCCTTTTTATGACATTTGCCATGACCATCTTTTAAAGTGGATTACATTTCTTGAAGAAAGTGTTTCTTTTGCATAGATGTTGATGAAGAGATGCAAAATAATGTAGAAATATCGGAAAGTTATGCCATGAAAGGTGGTATTATATGCTTCGACAAATTAAATGGGGAGGTCCGCTTTCAGAGTTATTAATTTTATACCAATCCATGTTCAGGATATGGACTCCTAACGTTAATGTTGAGGGTGCTTTTTCATTAGTGAGAATTAGTGGACAAAAGAGTGAAATGAGTTGGTGTGACCCCTGTGGAAGCCATGTAACAATGTAAATGGAACAACAGAACAGTGTAGATAGGTTATAACTTTAAGAAATTTTACAAGCAAATTCTACAAAACAAGGAACTGTTGTTAAGAAGACCCAAATAATCAGGGAAATATAATTAGTTCATGAAACTAATAACTAATTAATTAACTCTGAAAATGAGCTCCCCATTTAACAATTTCTCTTCTGCTTTTGTTTCCCACATCAATGAGTACTTTTTTAGGACAAGTATATCCCATGCAATGTTTCTTGTATCTTAATGTATGCAGTTGATTCTCATCATTTGCAGTAATTCTTTAAAGGTTACATAAAGTTGCTAAGAACGCTTAGTGACTAAATTATTGCTCCTGGGGGAAATAAAATTAGTTTCCTCAGAGTCTCTAATTTTTTGTCAAGTAATCAGTACATAATCTTTGAAATGTGTGTTTCTCCTTATTTAACAAACACATATTGAATCATTAACATTCAACTCCTGACAAAAGCACCAGAACTCATACATGAATGAAGCTTACCTAACGCTCACATTTTCTCCATATAGCACAGGACGGCCTTCCTGCTTTTAGGAACACTACAAAGCATTTCAGCACTATACTTAGGGGCCATTTTAAATAGTGATATTACCAACAAAAAGCACAGATATGTAGAAAACATAGCAGTAAATACACTGACAAGGGCACTTGTTTACAGTGTGAGAGCTGAAGCAAGAAGACATAACATTGCCTTGCTACCTCAGCTAATATTCATTGATAAAAAAAGCACCCTCAACATGAACACTATGACCAAGTGTACTAAACATATGTTGGCATAAAATTAATAACCCTGGGAACGGATTTTCCAGTTTGATTTGTTAAAGTACATAATATGCGTTGGGCAACAAATTTTTTGCCGCTCTGCTCATGTCCATGAATGACCGTGCAGTGCCATGAGTATTGATTTTAAGGTTGCAAATAAATGTTAATGGGTAAATGAATTTGTAAATACAAAATCTGCCAATAACGAGGATTGGCTGTATATAAATAGTTATTGGTATGGACATACTTTCATAATATACTGAGAGAAAAGTTTACAACATGAAACCTAATAAAAACTTTGGAAGCATTCACTTTACAAACAGGAATAGGGCAAAGATGTCCCTTTAACACCGCTTCTAGTGGAGACAAAGGTGATGAACTAGAAAAAAAAAGGATACTGCCTTTGGATCTAGGAAAAAACTCTCACTGGTGGTGAACTGGGATGAGGTTCAGGTTGAGGTGAAACATTGGCTTATGCAGTAGCTGGAGGCACTTGAATGGTAATTGTAAGAATTGCTAAGTGATCTGCCTTTGGGTAACTGTTTTATTGGGAAGGGGAGGGACAGAGGGTGATGAAAGAATCTTAAGCAGGCTCCATGCCCAGCATAGAGCCCAATGTGGGCTCAGTCTCACAACCCTAAGATCATAACTGGAGCTGAAAAAAAGGATCAGACACTTAAACAACTGAGCCACCCAAGCATCCCTGGCTAACTCTGTTAAAAGGCTTGAAGAAGTGGAAGTATTTGGGGGCACCAGGCTGGCTCAGTCAGTTAAGCATCCATCTCTTGGTTTCAGCTCAGGGTCCTGAGATCAAGCCCTGTGCCAGGCTGCACACTCAGCAGGGAGTCTGCTTGAAGATTCTTTCTCCCTCTCCCTTTGTCCCCCACCCTTGATCTCACTCTCTAAAATAAATAAATCTAAAAAAAAAAAAAAAGTTGAAATATTTTATTCTAGTTTCTTTCTCTCTCCCCCACTGGAATCTAAGCTGTATAAGGGCAGGTACTTTGTCTTGTATACTTTTGTATCCTTAGTACTTAGGTCAGTGTGTGGCATAAGTACATGACATAGGAACTTGACGATTATACATTAAAAGAAAGGGTTAACTCCAGAAGACTTGAAGACGAATATGTATTACACATTTTACGTAGGGTTCTACAATGTTTGCAAGATATTTAGGATTTAGGTAAATATATTTTCCCTGCAATGGCTTACTGGATGGTTGACAGTTGAGACTATTGGCAAGTGGGGGTTGAGAAAGTAATTTATTAACCTGGCTCCAAAGCCTTTTCATTGGAAGCAGTGAAAATTTACAAGGAGATTGGAAATACCAGCCTATCCTAGTCCCTCTAGCACCTTCCAGCACCCTTTTACGCCCCTCCTCATATACACTAGGCCAAGTGTTTTGTGTAGCAGGGAACTCTTCTAGCATTTTCTGATGGGACTGAATCCTGCTTAATAATCCTGTGCTGTGTGAATCTCCTCACAACCAGCATCAGGAGACACTGGAGGAACGTGGGATGCAGGAGAGTCCTTTGTGACTTCCTATTGAACAGTGAATGAGGCACACTGAGGCCTTTCATGATCCTGATGTGCTGGAGATAAAACTGACCCATTGTTTCATCATGAGCAGCTCTCGATGATATATCACTGTGGAAAGTGGCTTGGCTTTTTTTTTTTTTTTTTTTTTAAGACAAACTCCTTTGGTGTTGCTGAATGATGGACTCGGCATATTTTCCATAAGGACTAAGTAAAGTAAGTTGCTATGTACTTTGTTGTAAGGAGTTGAAGCAGTTAGCAGAATGGTTAAATGCAAAGTACTTCAGAGCAAGCAAAGCCTAAGACTAAATCTTAGTTCTAATACTTGATAACTGTGACCTAGAGCAAATACCAAAGATCAATCACTTTACAGGGTATTGTTTAGATGATTAAATTAGGACATTATGGATATACGGTGGTTATTTAATTACTTAGTGGATATTTGATAGCTAAACATGAATGAAAAATTTGAGTACACAATGGTAATTATCAGTAATAGGCAACTTAAACCAGAGGTTATAACTGTAAAGGATTGTTTATGTCTTCACATTTCTCTATAGAGACACTAAGATTTTGTTAAAATTAATTTATGCAACAGTTTAGACTTTTTCTCTGGAGCTCTGTTCTCAGAGATGACTGTTTCCTATGTCTGAGGTTAAGCACATAGAATATCTGTGCCAGACTATACAAGAATATTCCTCTGGTTGCTTTTCAAAACTAAGATTTTCTTCATTTCTATGCAAGAACACGTATGCAAGTTAACTTAAGGTTTTCTTGGGCATATGTGTTCTTGCATTGAAATGAAGCTACTGGATTAGGCAGTTTTTCCAGTGTTGGTAGTAGATTCACAGAAATTTAGACTTCATTAAGTCTTCTGACCAAAGGGTGTTTATTTTCAGGTAACTGACTTAATAGTAACTAAATAGAAAGAGGTTGAGGTACCATGTAAGATTATTATACTAACTGGCAGTTAGATGGGTGTCTGAGAGTAAATTCCTACTTTTATTTAATCCAATTTAAACCAACTGAGTAAAATGGCCAAAAGCAGCTTATGTAAATAACCTACAAATAGGCATTGGGTTTGGAGCACTGAAATACCAAAGACAATATAAATCAAATCCTTGTCTCCAGTCAAAGCACATAAGCCATAGAGAGCAATTGGGAACACCATCGTGCTGTATTACATGTAATAGAGACACTAGTCACAGGATGTTCTCAACCTTATCTGATCACTCTATACTGTCAAGTATGAGTCTCCTTGGTGGCACTCTGGAGTTTAAAAACTCAAAATGACACTAAAACAAATAGTGGCAAGTACAAAGCAGACCCTGCTATTGGGTAACACTATTCTGTGATGTCTATAAATGCCTCTGTAGGTGCCTTTCCACTTAGCTGACTTTTCTTTTAAGATTTTGAGAGAGAGCATGAATGCAATTGGGAGAGGGGCTAGGGGAGAAGGACAAGCGGACTCCACGCTCAGTGTGGAGCACTAAGCGGGGCTGGATCCCACAACCCTGAGATCATGACCTGAGCTGAAATCAAGAGTCAGACACCCAACTGACCCAGCTACCCAGATGCCCCTCTACTAGGCTACCTTGCAACACTGTTGCTGTTGCTGTTTGAACACAACGGTGCACTATCCTGACCACATTCTCTTATAGTCTCTTGAGACAAAGATGCCTCATATGCCTCATGCTACAGCAAAAAGAAAAAAAAAAAAAAAAAGCAACTTTTCTTTGGTGCCAGCTTCAATTTATGCCTTTATATATGCAGCAAGCCGAGCCCCACTTTACCTTGCAAGATGGCCCAGTCCACTCAGTTCAACATTTCATCTGATAAATGTCCCTGAAACAGTATGTGCAATCAGTTGTAGAACCAGTAAATTCCAATTTTTTCCAAAATTGGCTGATATACCTTGATGGCTCCAGGCACATCAGTAGGCTGTGGCCACCTGTTTTAGGACCTTATCTCTAACTGGAGTAGTCAAGAGCAGGGTAATGGCTGGGAAATGATCTAGTCAAGGACAGAATTTTAGAGATGGATGTGGAAGGATGGGCAAGATTTAAACTTGTAGATACAGAAATGTTGGCTCTTTTAGATTTGAATAATATTGTCTGTTTCATTCTAAAGCATCAAGAATTTTCACCTCCAATTTTCCAATTATCTTTTCAATTTCTTCACTTCCTTGAAGTGTGGCACAATCTTCGTGAGAATTGATGTATTTTCAACTTCACTTCTTGAAGGCTGTGGTACAATCTCCATTACAACTCAATTTATTTTAAGTAGGTGACACAAGTTTCCAAGGATATCAGATCATGAAATTACAGTGATTTCCTTTCACCTAACAATATACAAGAGTTCAGATCTTCCACACACTATTGAGTTTATGCCCATAACCATCCAACTTCGCTCTCCTAAATTTGATTTCCGGCTCTCCTTTTTACCCAGTGAATCCTTGTCAGAGTATAGAATCCCCTTGACACTTTCCAGTACTTAGGGTACCTGACCCCTTCCCTGCATTTGGCGCTGAAAGCTTTTCCTTCATTCAAGCCCTTCTCCCCCGTGCTTTCTCTGACACCATGCTCTTGGTTCTCCTCTCCTGATCATTCCTTCTCAGGCTCTTCTTCCCTTTGAAATGTTTCTTAGGGCTTAGACTGGTTCTCTTTTCTCTACCCACTCAGAGTTGGAAACGGTCTAGGGATTCTCAGAACTGCAAAATACTTCGAGATAAGCCCTTTAAGAGATGCTCACTAGCTCTCAAACGTTACTCTGCCTCGGTTAAATGAAACTCGCGAAAATGGGGGCATCGTTAGGGAACTTTTCCAGCTACCATCTGCCCAGGAGGCAGGGGCCCTAACAGGAAGAACGCTGTACGGAGTCTCCGTTGAAGCTTCCTCATTCTTTGTTGTGTTCTTCTGATTAGAAGCATGGGCCTCAAAAGGAGAAGGCACCCTGAGCTTGTTTTCGGAGACATCCTCTTTCTCGGCCCTACTCCATTGTAGGAAGCTCCAGGGAGGCTGGACTCCTCGTCTCCTGTTCTCTGAACTGCCCCTAGCACCTGCACAGAGCAGGTTTGGGGCTTAGCTGTTGCTTGTTGGCACTTTCTAGGGATGGAGGGACGGCAGCCCGAGAGCCACGGCGCGGTCCGCCCCAGAGAGCGAACGGGAAACGGGGCCGCGGCTGGCTCTGGCTCTGGCTCTGGCTCTGGCTCCGCCTCTGCGGAGGGGGAAGCCGCCCTCAATTCCACCTGAAGGAGCAGACGCGTGCTACCGGGTTAGTGCCGGGCACAGGTATTTCCTCCGGATTTCCTCCATACTCCGCCCCTCTGCCCGCGTCCCCACCCCCACCCCCACCCCCACCCCGGCGCGATGAAAACAACCGAAGGTTCCCCGCACCCCACCCCCACCCCCGCCAGGCGTCGGGGCGGGGCCTCGCCTGAGCCGCGCAGCCGCAGTGCGGAAGGCCGGCCCGGCCCTGGACGCCACAGGGGCCCCGCCCCTTACGCGAGCGGCGGGAGCGCGCGAGCCTCTGTCACGCAGGCGCGTTCGCGCGACGTAGGTGGCGCTAGAGGCCGCCTGGGGGTTGTGAGGAGACGGCGCTGCCGCCATTTTGTAGGGTGTTTGTCGCAGTGGCTGCGGAGAGAAGACGGCGGTTTGGCGACGTTTCTCGGCCAGAGGGCCTTTTGGTTTTGCGGAGGTGAGGCTTTGGGTGGGTTGGGCTGGGCCGTGTTCAGTCTGAAGTCTCGAAGCCAGGTGTCGGAGAGACGACCCGGTGCGGAGCCTTGGGCGGTCGGGGTGTCTGGGGCGCACAGCCCCGCTGGTGGCCTTTACAGCCTCGGGCTGTTTAGGTGCCCTGTAGGTTTGAAGCGCTGAGGCGGCGGGGCCGCGGTCCTGCCGCTGACTGGTCTCCGGGGGCCCCGGCCGCTCGCGCCGCCGGCGACAGCGCGGACCCGTGAGGAAGACCCTTGGCGAGCGGTCCGTAGGGCTTGTGTAGCCGGCGATCGAGGCGAGCCTCCTTGTGCCCGGTGGCTGCCGCGCGCGGGTAGCGACCCGGGGGCTTCCCGGAGTCCGGACCGCCGGCCTTGACTGCCAGTGCGCCGAAGGCCCTGGCCGGGTGCCTGGGGCGGGGCGGAGGGGGTGGGGACTGCCCGTGAGCCCAGGTGGTGGCCCTGAGCTCGTGCTCGGGAGCGGTGGAGACTGGGAGGGGCTGTGCCGGCCCCGCCCCGCCCCCGCCCCGCCCCCGCCCCCGCCCCCGCCCCGGCCCTCCTGTCGCTGCGCCGCTCTCGGCGTTTCTGATACTTCCGCGTCACGTTATCCTTGAGCGCAAGCTGACCTGGCCACCCTGCCCGGTGTTGCTTCACAGCCGTCCTGGTGTGATTGTGCCCCGTGCACACCCCCCCGTTACCCACCTAGTGCAGGCCTGGAGCCGTCTAATCGTAACTGTAACCTGTTTGGATGTTTACAAGCCATAGTTATAACGTAAAATTGTGGGGTATGAAAGGCAGAGAGTCATTTCTAAGGTGGATCCATTGTGTCCGAGGTTTCCAGTGAAAGATAATGCGGTGATTCTGACATAAAAGGTTTTTTATTAATTGAAGGTAGTGTAATAATTACAGTTGTTTTTTTTTTTTCCTTCTTGTGTGTGGATGTGAAGGAACTTTAGCTGTAACATACAGGCCTGGGATTCTTTGCCGCCTCAGACGGTGTTTCTGAACATTAGGAGGGGAAAACTTCCTAACACCTGAATTAAATTTAAAGTAGTAGACCTTAACTGGAGAAATGAAAAAATCGGGACGCCTGGGTGGTTCAGTAGTTGAGCATCTGCCTTTGGCTCAGGGCGTGATCCCAGGGTCCTCCCCCTGGGGAGCCTGCTTCTTCCTCTGCGATTGTACAATTCTCCCTTGTTAGCGGTGAGCTGGTTTTAGCAGACTGACAGAAGGGGGGGAGGCACTCCCACAAACTAGAGTAGATATGTCTTGTAAAAACTGCAGTAATAATGGAGAGTCATAATAATAATCCTCAGTCATCAAATGTAATTTTGCTGGCTGGGATTTAAGAATGCTTAACTAAGCTATTTTAAAGAGTTGCTGATGTGGTTAAAAGACAATTGGGGTGATTAAAGGAAGGTCTGGAAGAATTCCACTAGAAATACAAATTTTTTTAGATGGCTTTTCTGTTGTCCTTTGCCTCAAGTTAATTTGTACTGTCATTTCAGTTTCCCATTTTGAGGTAATTGTATCAAACTGGAATGCTCACTTAATAATTCGATTTACCTGACCAGTGCCCTCTCTTCTCTTTTTTTTTTTTTTTTAAGCAAAAAGCATGATACAAATATTTTCTTAGGGAATACTTCCCAGGAGAATTGCAGCTGCCTTTCAAGTCTTATTTTAATCCATTTGAAATCATTTAAATTTTTCCTTGATTTGTTTGCTTGTTACTTAAGTCATTTGGAAGTTAAAGGCATAAACAAAGCTGGTTTTGCTCTGTTTTACCTTTTTTTTTTTTTTTTAGCTCTTGAGTTGTGAAACTCATCCTTTCAGCAGTTTGGATGTCACTGTTAAAAACTTAACTGCTTTGTAAAAGAATTCAGATGGGGAGCAGCAGATAGTGATTACATTGTTGGAACACCCAATGAGGTGTCTCAGGTCCTTCACCCTGAGCCTGAAAGGAACCTATGCATTAGAAGTTGTAGATTGAGGCAGGAAATCAGGGAATTGCACTGTCCTCATCTGATTTCACCGTGACCATATGCATCCTTGTAGATTGGTTTCTTCAGTCATCCCGGATGTATGTACAGCAATTATGTTTTCATTTTAGGACTAATTGCGAGATGATATGAAGATAAAGTTCTTGGATAGAGAAAATGAGTTTATAAAAAAATCTTTGTTTTGCTTTTCAGTTTCTCCGTTTGAATTCTGTGTTCTATTCACGTCCTAGTTTTTTCCCTGTAGCTTGGAGCCATTCTGAGATTAAAAAAAGGAACTCTCTTAGTGTTTTGTTTTTTTTTTAATAATGTTTACCTTTAAAACAATGTCATCACCTATATTTAATGTCCCTAAGTGTTTCTCTGACTTCAGTTGTCTGGATTACAGAATTTTTCCAAAGCTGTACGACACTTAACATAGTTCTCTTTTTTAAATTTTTTAACGTATTTTTAAAATAGCTCATAGAAGTTAATGTTTTCTTAAACCATATTAATAACTTAATTAGGAGATCACTTATTATAAAAAGGTAAGGGACACCTGGCTGGCTCAGTCGATGGAATTTGTGACTCTTGGTCTCAGAGTTGAGAGTTCAAACCCCAAGTTCGATGTGGAGATTACTTAAAATCTTAAAGGTAATAAAAATGAGTTAAAACTCCCCAGATTATTAATTTCTAGCTAGATATTGTTGTCTACTGGAGGTTCTAAGCCTGAATCCTGGCTCTTTAACTATTTTTACAGTGGCAGTTAGGAAGTTGAAGATAAACACCAAACTGAGTATTTACTTAGAAAAATTGAAAGAAGAGGGGATCCCTGGGTGGCTCAGTGGTTTGGCATCTGCCTTTGGCCCAGGGCATGATCCTGGAGTCCCGCATCAGGCTCCCTGCATGGAGCCTGCTTCTCCCCTGCCTGTGTCTCTGCCTTTCTCAAGTAAATAAATAAAATCTTTAAAAAAAAAAAAAAAAAAAAAAAGAAAGAAAGAAAGAAAGAAAGAAAGAAAGAAAGAAAGAAAGAAAGAAAGAGAAAGAAAGAAAAATTGAAAGAAGATGTATTATTAAGGTCTCTCAGTGTTCTGCATCATTTGGTACTAGATCTGTATGCTATTTACAGTCATCTGACATACCATAGAATGGTGCCCCATGCCTTAGGAAACATCAGTTACAAAGATTTTATTTACTTATTTATTTTTTTACTTACAAAGATTTTAGAACCTGTGTGAGCCCATGTGTTGAGTGTTTGTATTTAAATACCGTGTAATGTTTTATTTACTAAACATAGCCATTTATAGTCTCCACTCACTTTTCCCTTCTGTTAACAGATGCGGCATTCCAAAAGAACTCACTGCCCTGACTGGGATAGCAGAGAAAGCTGGGGACATGAAAGCTACAGTGGGAGTCACAAACGGAAGAGGAGGTCCCACAGTAGTACTCAAGAGAACAGACATTGTAAACCCCATCACCAGTTTAAAGAATCTGATTGGTAAATTACTTTTGAATTAGTAATATCTTAAAACTAGTTTTAATGATTTCTTATTAGATTAAGTAGCTTTATTCTGTCAGATTGTTGTATAATTCCATCAACAAATATTCAGAAAATGCTTATCAAGGTCCTTTTATAAACTAGACAGTGTGTAGGTGCTGAGGCTACAGTGGTGAACAAAACAGTTCTTACTCTTATTTATCGATGTCTATCTGGGAGTGGTGGGAGATGGTTGAGTCCCAGTTGCCAATAATGTAGTTGGGGCTGTAAGACACACAAACGGGTTAGTAGTAGTGACGATAGGATGTCCAGTGGGTGCTTTTAACTTGTATGCAGGAGGAGATAGGTATTTTTGGGTGCTCATTTAGGGTTCTACAAATGAGAGACGATGAGGGCTTGGGAGAGTTCATCCAGATGAGAAGAAAACCAGCATGTGCTGTTTGGGAATGGTAAAGTGCATGGGGGATCAGTCACGGACACTGTTCCATGGGTTATATTTGTAGATATAGCCACTGGGGGTGTGTAGGATTTTTAGGAGCTTGTTTATTGTAAGAACCAGTAATTTAGGAAAGGGTCTCAATAAAAATTTTTCAATGGCATGTGTCCTGTTTAATTATGCTTACTGTGTAAAATTTGGAGGTAATATTTATATAGAAATAAAGGAATTTTAAAGTTCCCAAAGGATTAAAGAAAGGCTAGGTGAGTAGCATTTCCTCCAGTCCGTCTTCCATTAACTTCCCTTTCTCATTTGTTTTGTTGGTTCTATGTTTTCTCGTTTTGTACAGATGTTCCATTGAGACTGTTTACCAGATTGCTTTCTAAATTAGCCAGCTGGGGTTACTTTAAAAAAGAGTATGTAATATTTTTCCTTCTCCATGCTAAAACAGACTTGTTCTGTGGAACAGTGAGTTTATTGGTAGTCATTGCAGACTAATCTTTCTTCATCACATACTGTCACAGGGGGAAGAGGGAGGATTTATGCCAGGATTTCAGTGACCTGAGCTAATTAAAACACTGTAGAGAAACATCTGTACTCTTCTGTTACAAATACAAAATGCCCTGTAAGCTTAACGTCATGGTAAATAATGGATAGATTATTATTCATTGTATATGTAGGAAGGAAGTGACTTAAGTAATGAACAGTTTTCATGTTCACAATTAACTACGTAAACATGATACTATATCAGTCCAGTTAACCAGGCCAACAGCTGTTTTGACATTGGCACCAGAGGTGTCTCATGGTAATTGCTCTCTATAATCTGGAATATTCTAATATTTGAAGGTTTAAAATCTTTACAGTAGTGTTTTTTATAAAATTATTGAAAAAAAATGAAAACCGTAAACTGTAGAGAAGGTTTACAACCTTCTTTACAACCTTTAGGTTGTAAGTCAACCTAAATAGGTTGCTAGTCCCCATTATTTCTATTTGTTCTTAAAAAATCTTTCTTTATAAGTCTTTGGCTCTGGTTATTTCCTGGAAATAGATTCTAAGAAGGATATTTTTAAGTTAAAGTGTGTGAACTCATAAAGCTCTTGCTGCATAGTCATATCTTTTTCTAGAAAGTTTGTACCAAGTTCTACAACTCTTTGCTCTTTCGTGATCTACATGCTCTTTCATGCTCCTACCACTCTGGCGTTTTGAAATGCCAGGAATGGTATTTTGTCTTAATTTGAATTTTTTAAGTTTTTAGTTAGTTTGTCCAATACCTATTTTATCTATTTCAGTATCTTACTGATTTTATTGTATATCAACTTTTTTAACCTTTTCATACATATTGCAAAGGGTTTTCTTCCCAATTTGTCTTTTGCCCGTAGCCTATAATTGGTCTCCTTTGCTACAGGCTTAATTAGTTCTGTACAGTATATTACGAAGACTGGTGTGGCTATAACAATGCTTTTATATATTGAGGTAAAAGTTCTTAAGTGTCTCCTCATGTAACCTAGAGTATGAATTCTTAAACTGATAATTCTCAAACTTGAGTATGAATAGAATCGCCTCAGAGGTATGTTTAAAATGCATATTACCAGATATAGATTCATTCAGTATAACCTGAGGCCTAGGGATCTTCAGTTTTAATAATTCCCTATTTTGATATTACTGTTATAAGCAGACCACCCTTTGTGAAACACTATTTCTTAAACTCAGCCTGGCATGCCAGATTTGCATGATCTGTTCCCAGCTAACTTACTTGGCTCTGTTCATTCCCCTACATGGAAAATTGGTCTTGCTGTAATTGTGTACATACTGTTTCCTGGGTAATATGTAGACAGTTTATCTCCCGGGACGTTATGGCTGCAAGTGATCTGTAAATGTGAGATGGTAATATGCCATTCTTCTCCCCTGGCATTTCTTCTACTTTCTACTTTGTCTAAATCTTGACCTGCCTTTAAGATGCAATGCTGCTTTTTTATGAAGTCTTCCCTGACCGTTTTAAGCAGTTTGAGTTTTCCACCCACACTATGATCCTAAGTATTCATGTAACCTTTCAGCATTTCCTGCATTGTTGAGTTTTGTTTTTATGTGAATAATCTCAAATTGTTCATTTGTTGGCAAGGATTTTGCCTTATATATATTTTTTTATCTTCCACAGGACCTGTGTGGAAATAAAAACGAATGCCCGTAGCCTCATTAGTCTTGGCTAATTTGAAGGACAACAGTGAAATATTCACTGGACATTGAGTGAATATTTTGAGAATTTAAATCAATCTGTTCATCTTGTCCACTTTGTCCATACATAGCCTTTATAATTCTATAGACTTTGTTTATGTAATCTCTAAGGCTTGGTTGTTATAGATTGAAGAGGTTCCTCATCTTTCTAGTTTATCCTCATGGCTTTACTTCACCTCATGTTTGTTAGTCTGTATATTGTTTATGGGTTATCTGCAGCTCTAATTTGATGCACTATTCCAGCTAAAGATTATTAGTTTTTTTCTGATAGGTTTTGGACTTTTATGGAAAGGATGCCTTACAGAATTAAAAAGGATGCCTTTAAGAGTGTGGTAATTCCTAGCACATTGTATTGTAGATCTCTCGCTGACAGTTTGAAGCCAGGTGATCAGGTCCTTGACCTAGACCCACATCCTAATATTCTGAGTTGTTTCTAGAATTTAAGATTGAAATTGGGGAAAGGGAGAGGGGATGGGGGTCTCCATTTCCCTAGCCTGGATTTGATGCCAACTCTGTTGAGTAGGAGTTTAGAGATGCTTTCCCTTTTATTTCTGCCTAAACCAGCCCCTGGGAAAAAGAGCACAGCATATTCTGGGGAAAAATAATGAGGTTGGTGAGGGCAGCTAGTCAACATCTGTCACTCCATTGCTTGTCAGGATTCTTTTAGCCGATTTGTCTGACTGGGCAGGTGTCCCCTCTCTCCCTCAGTGCTCCATGTGCATCCCTCTTGAAGCTTCGCACTCTGTTGAAGAGGACACCATCCCAGGTAGAGAGGGGGACGGGAAACTGGGCCAATTGAATCTATGTCCTTTTCTTTCCATCAGACCAAGGCTACTTAACTGCGATCTGTTGACTTCCTGGGGTCCGTGACCTCTATGAAATTCCTTGCCAGAGTTTTGTTTATGCATTTGTGCATTTTTTAGGGGAGAGGGTCCCTAGCTCTTTCATCAGATTTTTAAAGAGATTGATAGATTCAGAAGTTAATAAGCACTGTGGCACTAGGATAAGGTTTCCCATGTAGATTTTTTTAGTATTTTGCAAGCAGGAATGACAGGAAATTAAAAATGGAAAGGGAAATAGGGTGGTGCGGGTGGATGTTTTGTAATCCTGGGCAAGCAATTACAAGATCCTTTTTTCATTTATGGGGAATATATTTTAATGTCTTTGACACATGAGGCAACCTTCAAAAGTGGTGTTTTCTATTTCTCAAAAAGGAAAAACAGGAAGCTAGGAATACAAAGAGAGGAGATGGGATGGGTGATATGTGTAGTAAAATTGGCCCATATAATAGCAGTTAGAAAGTGCTCTACAACTATGGCAAATTACTTTCCTTCTAGGGATCTTAATTTAGTGATCTGTAAAATGAAAGGGCTGGAATATATGTAAGATTCCTTTTAGCTCCAGTACACCTTTCATGAAAGCATTCTGTGTGTGCCAGACATAAATTCACTTACATTAAAAGAGAAAGGAATCCTGTTTTGCCTGCCTCTGATTGTGTGTGGCTCTGTGTGGAAAGAAAGCAAGCCTAGTTACAGATGCATATATCATAAGACGGATAAATTTCAGAAGAGCAGTTTCGTGAATTTTTGGTTTTAACTTTAAAAGATAAAGGGACACTTAAGTAAACCCTGAACATAACGTAATTGACTCAAGCTTTGTTCCTTGATACGAGATATTTGATAGAAGTCTATCTGATGGAGAATGTGAACTTGCTTGTTCGGTTAAGGCAAAATTTTGTCTTTAAATTTGTGAGATAAGTATAAGCTCTAATCATCAGTTTGAGGTTTTTTTCTTTTATTGAGCTAGCTGTTTAAACCGAGAATTACTGAGAGAATGTTATGTTTGAATCACACTGTAGCAGAATGAAGAGAATGATTTGAAATCCTTTACTGTGTTTGCAGTCATTATTTAGAAGCAAGGTCCTTGAATGAGAGAGATTATCGAGATCGGAGATACGTTGATGAATACAGAAATGACTACTGCGAAGGCTATGTTCCTAGACATTATCACAGAGACGTTGATAGCGGTTATCGAGTCCACTGCAGTAAATCTTCGGTCCGAAGCAGGAGAAGCAGTCCTAAAAGGAAGCGTAATAGACACTGTTCAAGTCATCAGTCACGTTCGGTATGATTGATTTTGTTTTATTTTGGGTGGATGCTTATTTGTGTGTAAAAGCTCCTAATGAGCCAGTAAGTTTTGAAAAAGTGTATATATACATATAATATTATATGGATATATTATAATTGTGTTTATATTACTTGAATTCTTAAACATCCAATTCTCATAGCTAATCTATATTATTAGGTAGCCTTCATTTGCCCACATTTACTCATTTTCTGCAGTCCAGATCATGAGTTCTTGATTTTAGTATTAAAAATATTTTTGTTTTGTTATATAATTTTATGAAAAGATGAAGCACCCATCTTTTTTTTTTCATTTTAAACTTTTTTTTTTTTTTTAAACACTTTAGAAGAAGCCATTTTCCTGATAGTTGGATACTAATCTAGAATGTTGCACTGATGGATGCTTAACTGTTATTCTCTACGTAGGGAAGTCCCAGAGCACAGTGCATCATTATCCATAGCTAGTTCCATTGAAATTCTGAAATGGGTGCTAAATGGAAAATGCATTAGCCAAAAGCGTGCCTTTTTTTACACTGAGACATCTTCACTTGTTTGTTTAATCAGTAAACTTTGAATAAATTGTTTTCTTCCCCAAGTTTTCTTTAGTAGAACTAGCTTTGATTAGATTGAACATTGAAATTAACTAGCATTTATTTCCCCTTTTACTTTAATTATGTATATTTTAAAATATTGCTAAATAAACAATTTCAGCTAATCCTGACATTTTAAAGCCTTTCCTGACATCTAGACATCTCAATTCACAGCATATGCTATTTTATAGCAAGAGATTAGTAGATCATGACATTGCATTCTTTAAATTTCAGACTTCAATTAAATCAGTATTTTAAAGAGACAATTGTGTTGTTTTTTTTCTATTGCCACTTTAAGTATCTTATCTGAAAATCTGTTCCTTGCCATGTTTTTCTTCTGTAACATAAACTGTGCCCTGTGAATTTCTGGGGACTGAATTTGAAATTGCTCCTGCCAACTGTTCGTGGCCTGGTGCTTATCTGAATGCCTGAATATCTCCCCGCTGAATGAATTGCGTATTCTGCCCTGAATTCACTCTGATATATTGATTGGCTGGACGATCTTGGTGCTGCCCACTTGCCGTTCCAGAAGAGCCACCGAAGGAAAAGATCCAGGAGTATAGAGGATGATGAGGAGGGTCACCTGATCTGTCAAAGTGGAGACGTTCTAAGAGCAAGATGTATAGAATATTTTTCAACACTTTTTTAACTTTGCAGACAGAATAATCTTTTTAAGAATAGTTTGTCAGCGGGGGGCTAAAGAACTCTTCATTGCTTTTTTGTTTTGTTTTTTGTGGGTTTGTTTGTTCTTTTGTATTTCTTCTTTTCTGTAGAATTTAAATATTTCTAAAGTTCCAAAATAATCAGTGGAATTTGAGATTAGAGCAAGAAAGATAGCTCTATCTAATTGTTTTTGTAGCAGCTGAAAATAAAATAATTTGAGTGCTGGAACCTTAGTTATGCTTTGATAGAGATCATTTGAAAATATTCCACACTTAAGTATTCATTGTTTGAATAACTAGATGATTTGTCCTCGGGTACTTACCCCTCTTTCTCCTCCCTTACTTTAGATGAAATCGTGGACACTTTGGGTGAAGGGGCCTTTGGCAAAGTCGTAGAGTGCATTGATCATGGCATGTAAGTTGTTTTTTTCTTTTTTGAACATCCTGATATTTCTTGAGGGGAAGGATCCCTAATTTAGATGAAATGGTATTTTAAGTAGTAGCCATGTGTTTTTCTGGGTGGAGTAAATATCTGAAATTTCTTGGCTGTGTTTGGTTATTTACCATGAGTATGGATTTTGATCAAGAATGCTGACAAATTCGGGGGTGTCCAGCTGGCTCATTCAGTGGAGTGTGTGTGACTCTTGATCTCGGGGTTGTGAGTTTGAGCCCCACCACAGGTATAGAGATTACTTAAAAATAATATCTTAGGGATCCCTGGGTGGCTCAGCGGTTTGGTCCCTGCCTTTGGCCCAGGGCACGATCCTGGAGTCCCGGGATCGAGTCCCGCGTCGGGCTCCCGGCATTGAGCCTGCTTCTCCCTCCTCCTGTGTCTCTGCCCCGCCCCCCCCATCAAATAAATAAATAAATAAATAAATAAATAAATAAATAAATCTTAAAAAAACAACTATAAATAAATAAATAAAATAAAATCTTAAAAAAACCAACTAATTTTATCAGATGGCATTTATTAAAGTGGGTCTTCAAGTGAAGGGATTTCCCAGAACTTAGGCCTTGGCCCTTAAATGACATTTAGAGTGCTTTGCTTTAGTTTTGAGTAGCAGAGACACTAAAACTAAAGCCTGTCTCATCTTTGTCAAAAACATGTATTCCTGATCTGAAAGTTGCACAGTGGAAGAAATGACCTAGCAAAAAGCAGTCTGCCCTGGAGTGTAGTTAAGGGAGTTGAAGGGAACATCTTCCGTTTAAAAGGTTTTGGAGGGCAGCCCAGGTGGCTCAGTGGTTTAGCGCCTCCTTCAGCCCAGGGTGTGATCCTGGAGACCCTGGATCGAGTTCCACATCAGGCTCCCTGCATGAAGCCTGCTTCTCCCTCTGCCTGTGTCTCTGCCTCTCTCTCTCTCTCTGTCTCTCATGAATAAATAAAATCTTTTTAAAAATTAAAAAATAAAATTAAATAAATAAAAAATTAAAGGTTTTGGAACCTACTAGGGGCACTGGCTCAGTTGTTTAAGTGTCTGCCTTTGGCTCAAGGTCATGATTTTAAGGTTCCTGGGATCAAGCCTCCATCAGGATCCCTGCTCAGCCGGGAGTCTGTTTGTCCTTCCCTTCCCCCTGCTCACGTACATTCTCTCTCCCCACCCCCTTCAAATAAATCAATATATCTTAAAAAATAAAAGTAAAAGGTTTTGGAATCTTCTAGCTTTATTTTGGAATGATCCATAATTACCACTGGAAAGGAACTCTGCAATTAAGTACTAAGTACCAGTAGAAGAATTTCATTTTATCACAGTTGTGCTCCGTACCCTGCAGATCTTGTATATTGTTTCTTTAAGCTTCATGAAATAAAAGTTTCTATGGCAAAAAACAAAAACAAAAACAACAAAAACCTTTATTGCCAAAGGGTTATATTTGCATATTAGAGTTAGCTTCTTAACTATAAAGAAATTCTGTTAAAGCCTGCAGAATAGAATCCAAATTCTTTAACGTGTTATACTAAATGCTTTCTGATTTGACCCCCCTGTGTCTTGTTTTAACATTTTCCTCCAGGGTCTCTGTTCTATAGTTAGCAAGCTTTTTTTTTTTTTTTTTTTTTTTTTAAGCAAGCTTTTTTTGTAAGTGAACCTCTTTAAAACAATTTTATAGTTCAATTGCACATCTCTAAATTGACATCTAAAATTTTTCATCGTAAAATAGTTGAGAAGGATGTGATTTCCTCCTTATTTAAACATTGATATGTTTTTAAAAACTTTTGTCTTTAAATGTATTTGAGGGAATCTAAATACTATAGCAACTTAATATACCTACTAGTGTTACCATGAACCAGTTCTTTTTAAATGCTTAAACATGTTTTGTTATTGAAGTTACTTTTATTCTGTTTTCCATAAAATATATTACTCTAAGTATCTTTTATTATCACCCTATCTTTTCTGCAACAAAAATCTGAACGTAAAGTGAAATTTTGAAATATTTTGAAATACTGTTAGAAGTTTCCAAAATGAGTGTTTGAGGTATTCAGTTGATCAAGTACAAATCTTTGGCAAATTTTGATACTTATTGGACTTAAATATAAAAGTTATTTGGAAATATGTCTTTTATTGGGTTGGTTGGGACTTTTAAAAAAGGAGTACACGTATTCATAGCATGCCTTAAGTGCTTAATATTAAATGTGTTCTTTTTTTTTAAGATGACGTAGCATTTTTCTTTTTTTTTAAGATGATGTAACATGTAAGTTGAAGGTATACAGCTGTTCAGTGCAGTATAATTACTGTAGTAGTGTTAGATAACAGCTTTAGTAACTTTTCATTCATAGAGGTATAAGCACTGAGAAAACTTGGTCATATGGTAGATAAGACTAGAAGGAGGTTTGTCACAGTGGTTTCATAGCAGCTCTTTGAAGCCTTGAGATATATGCCAAGTGTCATAGGGAGATACCATCAAAATAAGTTTTTAATTATCAACTCACAATTTGACTGGGGCTTTGTTGAAAACAGTGAATTGGGGACCACCTGAGTTGGGAAAAAGGTTTGCTATCCTGCCACTAGAAAAATTTGTTTGCCGCAAAGATTTTTTTTTTTTTTTTATAGCTGTAGGACACATCCTTTTGTAAGATTTTTTTACAGATTTATCTATTTTGAGAGCAAGAGAGAGAGCATGAGGGAAAGGGCAGAGGAGAGAGAGAATCTCAAGCAGACTTCTTGTGATTTGACCACCAAGCCTGACTTTGGGCTTGATCTTGTGACTCTGAGATCATGACCTGAGCTTAAAATCAAGAGTTGGCTGCTGAACAGACTGTGCCACCCCGGTGTCCCTTGGGCACATACCTTAATATACTAATTAGAGGTGTATGAGGTTTTCTCTTGTGTAAGGTAGAAGGGCCATAGTAAAAAAGAAAAAAAAAAAGAGGCTTGAATGTTGATACAGCTTCAGGAAAATCAGATTTATAAAGAAGACAAAAGGAATTGGAAGGTTTAGAAATCCATTTCCTCTAGATCACTTGTGACATGTTACTTTTTAGGAAGTATTACAGATACACCAGTCTAAATCTTATGCCCTACGCTAGCTGTTTCTACCTACTTGAATCAGTGAATGTGCTAAACATTTTCTCGGCTTCCTGACTTAACTGATGGTATTTCCTATATTTGAACGTGTTCCTCTTTCTTCCCAAATCTTACAGATTGGCAGCTATTTTTCAGGGCTCAGTCATGTGTCACCTCTTCTTTGAATAAGTTTGAGCTCCCCTAACCCCCTACATGTTAGTCTCTCTCATCTCTTTGCTATATGGTAGCTCATACGAAGTACTTATAACCTTGTAAGCTGTTCATGTGTCTTTTTTCCACTAGACTTTGAGGTACATAGGGGCGAACCTTGTCTTCCATCGCTAATACCTATGTACCCTCTGGCATAGGGTGGGTCTGTTCTGGTGAATGAGCAAATGCTTTCAGCAGTAGCATATTCTGTTGGAGGTTTTGTGTTTATCGTTGTCTTTTTTTTTTTTTTTTTTTAATTTTTGTCTAAAATCTAGGTAAATTTAAAATTCTGGAAACATTAAAATTTGTAAGTATTTAACCTCTATAAAATGTTTTCTCAGAACGTTTTGAAAAGGTATTATATGGAATCTGATACAGGATGCCCTGAAAGACTCTTTTAGAAAAATAACAGTAATTAATATTCAGTAAGGTTATGTTTTAGAGGACACATATCTTCAACCTACTTTTGTACATATATCTTTTTCACCTTAATTTTGTTTTTAAGGGATGGCATACACGTAGCAGTGAAAATTGTAAAAAATGTAGGTCGATACCGTGAAGCAGCTCGTTCAGAAATCCAAGTATTGGAACATTTAAATAGTACTGATCCCAATAGTGTCTTGTAAGTATAAACTTGAACTGTGATCCATCATATTGCTTCAAATAATCAGAATTCTGTGAACTGACTTGTTTTTATTTTGATCTATTTTAGCCGATGTGTCCAGATGCTAGAATGGTTTGATCATCATGGTCATGTTTGTATTGTGTTTGAACTACTGGGACTTAGTACCTATGATTTCATTAAAGAAAATAGCTTTCTACCATTTCAAATTGACCACATCAGGCAGATGGCATATCAGATCTGCCAGTCTATAAATTGTAAGTATACTTGATAAACTTTAAACACCAGAAAATTTAAAGCTTTCATTATACAACGACATTTCACAACATTGTCACTAAAAATACACGTTACAGGTAAAGATGAAACTCCTATATCCACTGCTAATCCTTACTTCCCCCAATATAGATAAAATATGTAAGTGAAACTAATAGTGTCTTTTTGTTCTCTTATAGTTTTGCATCATAATAAATTAACCCATACAGATCTGAAGCCTGAAAATATTTTATTTGTGAAGTCTGATTATGTAGTCAAATATAATTCTAAAATGGTAAGTTAAAGACTTGTTTTAATTTTGTTGGTGGTTTTTTAAATTAATTTAGCTTGGTGATCCTTGAATGAGGAATTTTCACTTCTGATGCTGGTTATATCCTGATGTTTAATCTAAAAAGGATAATTCTTCTCTACCTTTCTCATGGAGTTATTTTAAAAATCAAAAAGATAATTCATGTGCAAGCCTTTTGAAGAACTATAAAGTATTATATGTCTTTACTGATCTTCATGTTGACTCAACTGTATTTCTCTAGAAACGTGATGAACGCACACTAAAAAACACAGATATCAAAGTTGTTGACTTTGGAAGTGCAACATATGACGATGAGCATCATAGTACTTTGGTATCTACGCGGCATTACAGAGCTCCAGAAGTCATTCTGGGTCAGTAGACACCACCTTTCCTTTTTTTCTTTTTCTTTCTTTTTTTTTTTTTTTTGACACCACCCTTCCTAATACTGTAATTAAAAGAAAAGATCCCCCCCCCCCCAAAAAAAATGGTTTACTAGGGATGAGTGTGATTTTCTGTACACATACAGAAAATATTATCTATCCTAAGAAAGACGGTTTGGACATTGCTATAAAAACTTCCTGAATGGGAAAAATGTGATACCATCTGTAAGGACATTGAAAGTGGTGGTGGTTTTGTTTTGTTTTGTTTTTAATTTTTATTTTATATAAGTAATGTATGTATGCTTGCTCCACGCTCACCATGGAGCGCAGTGCAGAACTCCCAACTCCCATCCCTGAGATCAAGACCTGAGCTGAAATCAAGGGTTGGACACTTAACTGATTATGCCAGCGAGGTGCCCCAAATAGTAGTTTTTTTGTTTTTGTTTGGTTTGGTGGTTTTTTGTTTTTTTTAAACAAGCTAATCTTAGATCATAAAAGGGCAAGTTCTGTCGGCAATGTATATTGCAGCAATGTGAAGTGATGGGGATAATGGGGATACTTACTTTCATGTCACAAAAGCATGGTGCTATAGAAGTGCTAAAGGTCTGGTTGGCAGATGGAGGTCGAGGAGAAAGAAGGGTAGTCTTAAGAGGTGAGCTTCTTAACGTGAGAAAGGTTAAAGAAGAAAATGACTTTATGGTTCAGTTTTAAAATAAGAGGGAATTCAGTAAGGGAGTGTGTATTTTATGACTCATAATGTCAGAGATCAGGTCTTGTTAATAGAGTAGGGAGGTGTCGGGGTTGGGAGCTCGGAGACAGTGGGGGAAGTTCAGATCAGGTACTCTTGGGAAATGGTTACATGGACCAAGCTTTTTAGCCAAAAGAAGGGTCCAGCTGAGGTTGGGTAGTAGAACATTTTTATGGACTGTTTCCACTTTTCACCTTTTTTTGTGTAGCAGGAGTTGGTAGTTCAGAATAAGAATAAGCCCCCTGAAGATTTTTACTTGGGTTGAAAGCTTGGTAGAGGCATAAGATATGCAGTGCTGGTCAGTAGAACTTTCCATGTGATGGAAATATTCTATATTTGCAGCATCCAGTGTGGTAGCTGTTCGCCACATGTAGGCTGCTGTGTGCTTGCAGCGTAGGTAGTGGGACTGAGGAACTGAATTTTAAGTGTTCAGGTGTAAATAGCCCTTCATGTGGCTGGTGGCAGCCATGTTGGACAACACGTTTTGAGCTTGTCTTGGAATGGATGATGATAGGATTTCTGCTTAGTATGGTCTGAAAGGAGCTGTTGTATTACAGTAGTTTAGAAAGTGTATTAATGGTTGAGGACTATAAAGGCTTCAGGGAAGGTGAAAGAAATGATATGAAGAGTCTGTGGACAGATATTTTTCAGAGCTTAAAAAGACATAACTTCCTGTGTTCTCAGTTTTAAGATGCAGATTTCCCCCACATGTTACCATGAGGAACACAACACAAAATAACTGGCATTTTTCCTTTGTTATTGGTACATAAAACAGTCATGTGTCTTGCTGTTAATGGCCTCCTAGATTGGATAAAATATAGTAATTCTTAGTAATTACAGTAACACAGTTCCAAGTATGGCCAGACTAGATAGTTGATAGAAATCCAAAATTGGGGTTATTGCCCTTGAGGAAAAGAAATCAGGAGGTTGGGAGATTGGGAGATTAGTATGGTCCTCTTTGTTTTTGTGGAGTATTAATCTTTAGGATTAAGGCAGAATTAGGCTGGAGAGGATGACGAAGTCAGGGGCTGCCATTCCAGAGAGCAGTTGGTTTCCTGTCTTGTATGTTGGTAGTGAACAGGTATTAAAGTTGAGAGAGATACAAGGAAGTGAATGATGGGGAATTCGAGAGTCCGAGCACTAACTTGGCAGAGAATGGGGATGGTTTAGACCGGCGAGCGGCAAGAAGGGTTACATCACTTGGGAGAGAAGCTGCTTTGGGAGATTGGAGTGGCTGGAGAAGAAAACATTAATTTTAGGTCAAGGAACTATCATTTGCAGATTTTTTTTATGTGTCACTGTAGGTAGACCCAGGTTCAGTTATCCATTTGTTCGAATGATAGGCACTGTGAGGGTTAGCCCGAAAATAAGTAAATAAGATGACTAAATCATAGGCAAGGTTTTTGAATGTGTTGTTTCTTCCCTTTCACATTGCTGAAATTAATTGAAATGTCTTTTAAAGTAGGTTTTATTTATACATTATTATTTTACTAAATATTTGATCTTTAACAAAATGAAAACAGCTCTATGGTTTACTCTTTTTCTCCTTTTCAGTTACGTACAATCTTAAGGAAACTAGGTATTTTATTCTTTCCTGATTAGCACTGCTATTGAGGATTGTGAAGGAGAAAATATGTATGATTATACTCAGCCTGAAAAGTACATATATAAGTAGATCCCTCCCTGTGAACTTTAAATGGCTAATTCTGCTTATTATGAAACTGTTTATAATATTTATTTATAATCCTTATATAATTTATGTAAAACTATAGTAGTATTTTAAGGCAAGATGTAAACTGAGGCTTTAAGCTGTGATAAGTGGTTAGTAATTACATTTTGAGGGTGATTACCAACCTGTATTCACTAAATAAAATGTAAAATTTCCTGGAACAACCATGAACTGGGTATGACTGTGTTCCCCATTGCATGCAATTCAGAGAATATGGAGTATTTGCACAAATTGGTAGTTATATGTGGAAAATCCTGCTAGTCGCTCTCATATTTTACGTAAAATGCCCCCTCCCCAGATTAATGCACTAGTTTGTTGTAAGGATATGGAGAATTATGAGCATTTACTGAGTAACATTTAATATAAAACGAAAAATGTAAACTGAGTTTACTGTCCAATTTTCCCAAATGGGCTAGGTGAAGAGAGCATACATGTAGGGAAGGGTGTAGTGTGTTGGCAATTAAAAATTGTTGCATATACAGGTGTGTTTTGGGGGGTGCCTTGGTGGCTCAGTTGGTGAAGCATCTGCTTTTGGGCTCAGGTCATGCATGAGTTTAGGGTTTGAGTTCTGAGTAGGCTCCCTGCTCAGCATATTCCCCCCCCCCCCCCCCCCCCGTTATCTGCACTCTCTCATTCGCTCTTTCAAATAACTTAATTTAAAAAGAAAAAAAAAAAAAAACCAAGTGTGTATTTTTTTTCTTTTTACAGCTTTAGGTTGGTCTCAGCCTTGTGATGTTTGGAGTATAGGTTGCATTCTTATTGAATATTACCTTGGTTTCACAGTCTTTCAGGTATGTATTTACTAAATACTGTTTCATAATTAATTTTCAGTGTTAAAGGCATGTGAAAATTTTGGCTTCCATATTGAAAAGTTGGTGTAGTAGTGTTCTTCTTTAAAACTTACATTTGCAAGATGGTCATCCTTCTCTAAGACCAGAATTGGGTGAACAACTCTTTGGTAAATGGTCATAGTCCATTTTGCATGTGATTGAGTTTTTATTTTTAACACACGGTTCATATTGTCTTGTGTTGCCATTTTTTATTGAGCTCTCCTGCATAATTAATGTTACTGCAATGTTACCATGTTACTGCAGCCAGTTTTAATTCACTTCTAATTATGTTGACTATAGCATGGCCATGAACAAGCCACTTATTCCTTTTTATAAAATAATTCAGGAATAATAAGTTGTATTTTACACTATGACCCCCTAGGCACATTTCAAGGCACTAAGTGTATAAAGAAGAAACAGCAACTCTGTGCTCAAGGAAGTCGTGCAAAAGATAAGATGTGGGAAAGTTCACAGTTTAATGTGGTTGATTTGCTATCATGGACAGTGTAGAAAGTGTAGTGGGAACCCAGGAAAGATAGACAGTTCTATTTCTTCGAAGAAAGTCACTGAGGAGGTAGGAAGTTTAAACCAGTGCTACAAGGAAGATCAGGGATTTGTAAGAAAACTAAGGAGTGTGTGGCCCCCTCAGGAAGAAGACATTGTACCAATAAATGTGTAGTTAGGGAACAGTAAATAGTGCTGTCAGAGTATCTTGTATAAATGGGGAAATGACAGTAGGCAGGGACTGACTTATGATGGGCTTTTTGGATTGAAAGGTACTTGTTTCCCAGAAGTTAGTTTTCCAGGATGTAGACTAATCCAAAGTAAAAATGATTTTGTACGCTTGTCATTCTGACCTTTATTTATTTAGAGATTATTCCTCTAGGTTTTTAGTTTGTTTTTGGTACTAAAATGTCCGTTTTATGCAATGATAATAGGTGTTAGTAGTTGGTTTTGTTTTGTTTTGTTTTTAATTAAAGTCCTTACTGGGCAAAACAAAAGTAGGAAACCTTACTTAAGTCTCTACTTTCTTCCCTTAAATTCTACTTACATCTGAAATCTAACAGTCTTTTAAAAGCTTTAGGTTGTGCAGGCATTGAAGAACTTTTAAGTAGGGCTGTGATGTGATCAGTGTTCTGATCTGTTTGGGGAGTTGGTAGGGGTAGGGATGCAGGTTTGGCACATTCTGGCTCACACTGTTGAGGTTGACTTGAAAGTGGGTGATGCAGGATGGAGAAGAAGTATCATGAGTTAAGAGTCAGGTGGTGGCTGTTGTAAAATTGTGTGTTCTCTGCTTGTGGGGCTTATCACCAGACTTGTTTCTGTTTCTGATCCACAGAGATCCTGTTAAAAGTACTCTTAGTTTATAGACAAGTTTGATACCTAGAACCATGGTGACCAGTCAGTTTTTAGAGGGGGTGTATATGGTTTGTGGTACTAAGCTGAGAGCCAAGAAAGACTTCTGTTTTAAATTCCACCCTCCAGAATATTTTTTTTTAAATTGTGGAGCTAGCTCTTGGCTGCATCTACTATGAGAATGAAGACCATTGATAGCCGTCAGACTGTCAACATTCCAGAAAATGTCAACATGACTGAAGGGATGCACTGTTGTTGTAAAGAACTCCAGGGGAACCCTGCAGAGGGACTTCAGTCACATCAATGTAGAACTCAGTCTCCTTGGAAAGAAAAAGAGGCTCCAAGTTGACAAGTGATAGGAAATAGTATGTGCTGTAGCCAGTGCTTTTCTGTCTGTAGTCCTGTATAGAACATGAGCAAGGGCGTTACCCTGGGCTTCCATTTCCAGATGAGGTCTGTGTATGCTTATTTCCCCCATCAACGTTCTTATTCAGGAGAATGGTTTTCTTGTTGAAATCTGAAATTTCAGGGCAGCCCGGGTGGCTCAGCGGTTTAGCGCTGCCTTCAGCCCAGGGCGTGATCCTGGAGACCCAGGATCGAGTCCCACGTCAGGCTCTCTGCATGGAGCCTGCTTCTCTCTCTGCCTGTGTCTCTGCCTCTCTTTCTCTCTGTGTCTCTCATGAATAAATAAAAAAAAATTAAAAATTAAATCTGAAATTTCTTCAGTGAAAACTGTTTGCAGGGTTTGGATAAAGTCACCTGTTGCTTGTTCAGTATCTCTCAAGCAAAAAGAGGAGTTAATTCTTGAAGGAAATGACACTGAACTTGTATCAAATTCAGCTGCTTTGATTCAGCAAGCCAACAATAGTTAAAAACAAGGATCTCAGGAAATTGAGGGGTGGTCTCTGAAAAAGGAACAGTTGAGCAGTCTGATGAATGACATCTGAGTTGTCACATTACAGAAACAGCAAGATGCTGGATGATCTTTCAGACTTACTTATGATATTTTAAAACCAAAGAAAAGTATGGAGCTAGTATTACTTCTGTCATGAGTTAAGCACTGCGCTAGGAACACTAGTTGTTTTTAAAAAGCATTACACACAGCCTCTGCTCTTTAGATTGAGAGTTGGCAAATGATATTCTGCTTGATGTGTGCTTTAATGAAAGAAAAAGACTATGTGACAGGGATCATCCGTGGCTAGCCAGGCCTGAAATATTCACTCCTTGGACCTTTACAAAAGTTTGCCAGCTTCTGATTGAAGAGCACACCATTTCAGCTGTAAGTGTGGTGGTTTTCTCTCTTTCCCTTTAGCCAGAGTTTTGTTACTATGTGACTTAAGAACATGAGTTTTGACTTAGATCCATGGCTCACCTTTCCTCATTTATGAGCTAGTATCTCAGCGTCTTGGACACTCATGTTCCCATATACGGAGCTGAGGATTGTGGAGAGAATTACTGGAACTATATTTTTATTGCCTGGGATTAGATGGTAACATATATTCACTGGTGAAAGGAGGCCACTTTGGGGTCAGTAGCTGAATAAAGGAGGAGAGCTTTTTTCTGGTATTCTTCCTTCGTTCTTCAGTAAGCAGCGCAAAAAATGAAAATAAGGAAATTGTTCCGTTAGTTTCACATTAAATTACGTGTCATCCACTATGCAGAACCTTGTTGGATATCAGAAAGACTTCCATTTTACTGGTTTGCACAGATAATACAGCTCATTCAGTATTGTTCATCTTCTAAGCAGAGTGTAGTATCAACTGTGCAGCTGTCTAATGTCCTTTAGTGTCCATGCTGTTTTCTTGTATTTTCCTTTATTGTGCATGTAGGGACAGAGAATGTGCTAATTTTGTTTTTCCTGTGTGTTTCAGACTCATGATAGTAAAGAGCACCTGGCAATGATGGAACGAATATTAGGACCCATACCAGCACACATGATTCAGAAAACAAGGTACATTCTAAAATGAAAGCCCTTTCTTGGGTACATCCAATGCCCTGTATTCAAACTGCACAAACCCAGCTTTGTTGTTACTGCTTGTTCCAAGGACTTGCGATTGAGAATGTTTTTTTTCCATAAAATCAAAATTTTAAAATAATTTACCTCGTGATCTAGCAAACAAAGGTGGTATTTTTTTACACTCAAGTTAACCTTTGCATAAATGTTTTCCTAACTTGATAAAAACAATAGAATAGTAAAAAAGAGTTTGATTTTGGAGTCCTATCAATTGAAGTTTTTATTCCATACTTCTAGCTAGCTAGCTGTATTGCCCTTGGACAAGATACTTGAGTGGTTTGCCAACAGCTGCACCACCCCATTCCACATGTAGTGAAAGGAGAACTCCTAGGACTGAACCCTCTTCACCGTTCTATGCATGGTATTTATGAACCACTCAGGTGGGGCACTGAAACCTCAGAGGGTGCAACAGTATGGAAGATGCGTTATAAAGGATCTGATATGTAATTGCTGAGGTTTTTAAAAATTGTACACATGTCTATGTGTCTACATAGGGCCGTCCATGCTTCCATCTATTAGTAGGGGTAGAGTAAATGTGTGGCTCTTTTGTTACTCTTACTGATCCAGACTTCTTTTTTTCGTAGAAAACGCAAGTATTTCCACCATAACCAGTTAGACTGGGATGAGCACAGTTCTGCTGGCCGATATGTTAGGAGGCGCTGTAAACCATTAAAGGTAAAAGAAAGAAGATGATGAAAGGTTTTTAAAAAAATGTTTTTAAAAACTATTTTAAATCTCTTAAACAAAAACGTTTCTTTCCCCAGGAATTTATGCTTTGTCATGATGAAGAACATGAGAAACTGTTTGACCTGGTACGAAGGATGTTAGAATATGACCCAGTGAAAAGAATCACCTTGGATGAAGCCTTGCAGCATCCTTTCTTTGACTTATTAAACAAAAAATGAAATGGAAATTAGTGGTCTTACTATATACTTCTCTAGAAGAGATTACTTAAGACTGTGTCAGTCAACTCTAAACATTCTAATATTTTTGTAAACATTAAATTATTTTGTACAGTTAAGTGTAAATACTGTATGTTTTGTATCCATAGCATAATTACCTTGTTAATGAGGAAGTATGGTCTTGATAATGAATGAACTATAAAAGTTAAAATTAATTTTCCTTTTTGAGATTAATTACCATTTTTAAAGATCTTTGGAATATTCTTTGTGTCCAGTGATAAATGTGATTGATCTTGTCTTTTGTACATGGAGGTCAACTCTTTGAAGTGATTTTTTTGAGTAAAAGGAAATCTTGACTACTTTATTCTTTATATACCTCAAATTCAAAACTTTTCGTAACTTTAAAGTTTTTTCTGTAATTGTTGAACAGGTAATAAGTATTAACTCCCAATAGGCAGGTATTGGAAACCAAAACCCATAGGAAAATGTTTACTGTTGGAATTTCATTAAATTTTAAGAATTGTGTTCTGTCTCATTGGGTAATGTCAGTGGTGATAAGGAGCATTCATGGAAAGATCAGTTTATCCATCATGACAGGTGGTGTAATAAAACCACATACACGCTTCATTTAAGGTTAAGGTCTAACTGGCAAGTCACAAAAAAAAAAAATAGGAATTCTGATGACTAAGGATTTAATTTTTAGTTCCACATCAAGGAGTTTTGAAATTGTGGAACAGCAGTTTCTGCATCAAATGCAGTAAATAAATATTTCACCCTCAGCCTATGAGAATTAAGATTATTGAGCAGTTTATATTTGTGTTAATCTTTAGTGGAACAAAAGAATGATTTAATTGGAGAACACTTGAAAAGAAACCAGAAATTTCCAGACCATAATTGGTTAATATGGTAACTTTTTTGTTCCCATATAGGTGTTTTTTCTTACTATTACTTGTTTCACATTAGAAACTACATGGTTAATGTTACTTAATTTATTAAAAACCAAGAACTGCCAGGTAGAAATATTTCTTGTTGTAGAGTCCATATATTCAGATACAGGGTGGGGTTTGTTTTGTTTTTTTGTCAAAATCTTGGCATTTTATACGTATTACACAGAGATTGTGGAGTTGCCTGGTTTTTATTTTAAACATGGAACACATGGGATTGTCTTGTATGACAAATAGTGAAAGCAGGCTGGGCCGTCTACATTATTATTCACAGATGGCATTTGCCAATTTAACAAATTGGCTTCTTGTTCCTGAAGTTGACTGGGAATTTAAGAAAGCTGAAATTCTGCCACAGATTCACTGCATAAATTATGCTTGGGCCTCTGATGCCGTCAACATATAGAGTAACTGTTCCTTCATAGTAGTCGAACTATATGTGACAAGGTGCTTTTTTTTTTCTTCCTTTATATTTGAATTCCAGTTAACATACAGTATAATAGGGCAGCCCTGGTGGCTCAGCGGTTTAGCGCCGCCTGCAGCCCAGGGTGTGATCCTGGAGACCTGGGATCGAGTCCCACGTCGGGCTCCCTGCATGGAGCCTGCTTCTCCCTCTGCCTGTGTCTCTGCCTCTCCCTCTCTCTCTGTGTCTCTCATGGATAAATAAATAAAATCTTAAAAAAATATACAGTATAAAAATGTAGAATTTAGAGGTCCAACACTTGCATACAATACCCAGTGCTCATCACAACCAGTGCCCTCCTTAATCCCCATCACCCGTTTCCCCCATCTCCCCACTTTCCTCTCTGGTGAGTAGCACTGTGTTCTCTGTTAAGATTCTGTTTCTTGGTTTTCCTCTCTTCTTCCCCCTATCCTCGTTTGTTTTGTACTTAAACTTACATGAATGAAATCATACATTGGTCTTTCTCATTTTGCTCCATCCATGTTGTTGCAAATGGCAAAATGATTTTTGATGGCTGAGTAATACTCCATTGTATTCATGCCACATCTGCTTTATCCATTGATCCGTCGATGGGCATTTGGACTCTGTCATGGTTTGGCTGTTGTTGATAATGCTATAAATGCGTGCATGTAACCCTTTGAATCAGTTTTTTGTATCCTTTGGGTAAATACATAGTGCAATTGCTGGGTTGTAGGATAGTTCTTTTTAGCTTTTTGAGGGGTCTCCATCTTTTCAGGAGTGGCTGCTGCACCAGCTTGCTTTCCCCGAGTGTGAGGGTTCCCCTCAACCTCACCAACACCTATAGTTTCTTGTGTTCATTTTAGCCAGTCTTACAGGTGTGAGGTGGGATCTTAGGATGGTTCTGACTTGTATTTCCCTGATGATGAGTGAAGTTGAGCATCTTATGCGTGTTAGCCATCTGGATGTGTAACAAGGTTTTTAAAAAGCATTTATTTGATGCAAAGAAAATGTTCTCCCTGACTCTAGCAACATTGCCATGTAGATTAAGATGTCTGCCATCCTTTACGTTCCCTGTTTCCAGTCTACTTGTGCTTCCCCTACAGGTGCTTCAAGTTCCCAGATTAATGTTTACTCTCTCCTCCATCAGGAAACTCACTTCTCAGAGTAGCTGAACTTAAGATGTAGGAAGAAAGAAAAATGTGCTTTTTCTAAGAAGTTAATGATTGCTAACTCCCTTTCTCATCTCAAAAGTACTTAAGTTCTTCACAGAGGGCTTGCTAATTTCTAGGCATAATTCCTAGAATTTTGGAAATTAAAGTGAAATTTCAATAAATTAGAAGAAATATTTTGGTAGGGTAGTACCTCTGGTATCGTTAGGAATGTTTACTGCCAACCTTCCTCTCAGGTTCCTATGGCTTTATCCTTGTGCATCTGAACTCTCCTGAAAAGCACCAGATTTTTACTGGATGCCACTTGGAGCTTCAGCATTAACAGGAAAGAGTTAGAATGGCCAATGAATAAATATGGATCATTTATATTTAGGTATCTTTCTTAATTTGAGACCTTGCAGTTTACTGTTTGTACAATGCAGAACTTTATCCCAGGACCCTCAGAAAGCTAAAAATAGAACTATCCTACAACCCGCAATTACACTGGTAGGTATTTACCCAAAGGATACGAAACTGATTCGAAGGGATTCGTGCACCCCTATGTTTATAGCATTATCAACAGCCAAACCGGGATCATGACCTGAGCCAAAGGCAGACGCTCAACCACTGAGCCACCCAGGAGGCATTTTTTAAAGTGCAGCTAAATAGATGGTTTGCAGTGTTTTCAGCTCCTGCTGGTTTCTCAAGTGTTGTCATTCACCTGCGCATTCATCAGAATGTTCAGAGCAGATGAATAAAATTGATGCCCGCTATTAATTGATAGCAAGTTACCCTGTGAAGTTTTACAGTTCATAACATTGAAAACTTCAAGTAATTTTGAAGAGCTAGATGCTGGAGGAATTGGAAATGATTTGGCCAACTCTCTCAATTGTGGCTGTCTTTTGTGACTTACACTCAGGTCTCCTAGATTCATGTTTACAATTTTATGTGAAATGAGTTGTGATGGAATGGAAAGTAATGGTTAATAGAAGTTTTATTACTTGGATTCCAGCTTCACAGTGTTCTTTACTACAGATGACATGTAGCTTCAACCGTCAAAATGATTAAAATAGTATGGTCATTTGAATTTTAAAACTTTTTTTAAGTAAGTAGACACATGCCTTAAAGCTTGTCTTGACATGAGGAAGTGAATAAATGAAGACAAACTTAGCCAGTAAGGTGCACTGAGTCTTAAAATCCTTTTCAATTTGAAGTTTGTGATTCCCACAAAACTTGGTGCAAATAAAATCTTTTAAATGGAAATATCCAGTACTACTTAATAGGCTACATTTTCAAATATGGTCAAAAGGATTCGTTTCGAATAATAGTATTGATGCCAGTGTCATAATTGTTGGCTTATAGATTGAAGGTTTGTAAATAAATAGGAAACAATTTTAATTCTTAAAGAGTTGATCATTTTAACAGTTTTTAGGAAGTTGCCATCTCCAGCAAAATCCTTAAGCTAAAGTTTTGTTCGGTTAATTGGTTTTGTCTTTTTTTTTTTTTTTTTTTTTTTTTTTAGATAGAGGAAATGTAAAGTCAAAGGTGAGTTTTACAATTTGGTCAGTCCAGCCTCTGGGATCTAGGTAATGTGAATACACTTATTTTGAGTCATGTAGGTAGGGAAAGGAAGCTGACTAGTTCCATATTGGTAATTAATTCTTAAAAATACAATGCAAAAGTAAAATAATGAACCTCTTAAGTACTTACAGCCCAGCTTCAAAAATTAAAAACACTTTGCAAATTTTGTTTCATCTCTTCCTCAACCTATTTTCCTATCGTATTTATACACAAATGCCAGATACCATATCCTTTTGCCCAAAATATTTCTGTATACCTTTTAACAGATCAGTTTTAAAAATATGCTATTAACATATCTAACAAAATAGTTTCGTATCTGATATTGAGTCTCTTTAAAGTTTGTCTTAAGAGGGACACCTGGGTGGCTCAGCAGTTGGCGTCTGCCTTTGGTTCAGGGTGTGATCCTGGGGTCCTGGCCAGATTGAGTCCCACATTGGGCTTCCTGCATGCAGCCTGCCTCTCTCTCTGCCTGTGTCTCTCATGAATAAATAAAGTTTAAAAATACTTTTTAAAAATGAAGTTTGTCTTAAAATGTCATTTTGTAATCGTTGCTTTGAATCGGGACCCAGAAGGGATCCATCCACACAGTGCCTTGGGTCTCTTAGAATCATGGTGTGTTGCTTTTTGCCGTCCACTCATTTTCTTTGCTAATGAAACTGGGTCATTTTTCTTTAAAGAATTTCCCATATGAGGGCTCAGTGGTTGAGCATTTGCCTTTGGCTCAGGTCTTGGTCCTGGGATTGAGTCCTGCATCGGGCTCCCCATAGGGAGCCCACTTCTTCTGCCTGTGTCTCTGCCTCTCTCTGTGTGTGTGTCTCATGAAAAACTAAATCTTTAAAAAATTTTTTCATGTTTAATATTTCATCAGAGTGATGTCTGTTTCTGTAGTCCCCACTGATCCTATAAACAGGATTTTTATCCTGAAATTTTTAAAACAGAATTCCTCCTAGTAAACACAGAAAGAATGCTAGAAAAGCACTATGTTGCGATGCTTAATGAAGTAATGGTTAAAA